>NC_086336.1:2766847-3366847 GCF_032445375.1 Bacillus rossius redtenbacheri | reverse complement strand
TCTGCTGAAAATGCTGCAGACTGTGCATCAAGAGGACTCTCACCCAAGGAGCTTCTAACACACCCACTTTGGTGGACTGGGCCAGGTTGGTTGACAGCAGAGGTGGATTTATGGCCCAGTCAAGGATATACCAGTTCAGAGGAAGGTAAAGAGGAGTTGAAGGCAATCACGCTAGTCTCATTGGTTGGTCAGTGTATACCGAACATTCTTAACATCCTTTGTAGGTTTTCGTCCTGGTCACGAATGCAATGAGTACTTGCGTACGTGTTGAGATTTGCATTAAATTTAAAGGTTTCAAGGGAGTTGCGACACACAGGTCCTCTCACTGTAGCAGAAATTGACGCTGCCAAGAAGGTGTGTTTGAAGCAGCTTCAGCAAGAGAATTTCAAATTAGAGTTTGATTGTTTGGCTGCAGCTCACGAATGTTCTTCTGGAATTAAAAGACTACAGCCATTCATTGACGCTGATGGGATCATCCGTGTAGGTGGACGCCTGCAGAATTCACATGTAGCCTATGAAATGAAACATCAAGTCCTGCTTCCCAAAAGGAGTTTTGTGACAGAAATGATTATTGACTACTGTGATGTCTTACACCTTCATGCTGGCCCCAGTGCCACACATGCTGCAATTCGGTGTGAGTACTGGATAGTGGCAGGTAGAAGAGCTGTCAAGACTAGGATACACGCCTGTGTAAAATGTTACAGATTCAGAGCCACCAATGTGCAGCCATCCATGGGAAATCTTCCACCAAGTCGAGTGCAACAAACAAGACCATTTCTGAATGTGGGTGTTGACTATGGGGGCCCTTTCCAAGTCAGGCTTTCGAATGGTCGAAACAGTCGTTCATCCAAGGCCTACCTGTGTTTATTCATATGCTTAGCAACTAAGGCAGTACACTTGGAAGTTGTTTCATTATTGAGTACCACTGCCTACTTAAATGCCTTTTTCAGATTCGTGGCTAGGAGTGGACTCTGTAAGGCTGTTTTTTCAGATTGTGGAACCAACTTCATAGGGGCACGTCGCTACTTCAATGACCTTCAAAGGTACCTGAGGAACACCTCTAACTGGCATTGTGTAGCAGACACTCTGGCTACTCGTGGGATTCAGTGGAACCTCAATCCTCCATCTGCGCCACATTTTGGAGGCCTGTGGGAGGCAAGCATCAAGTCTGCGAAGTACCATCTCAAGAGAGTCGTTGGCCAGCAGATACTCACGTTTGAAGAGCTGTCGACTTTGTTCACTCAAATTGAAGCTGTCCTCAATTCACGTCCACTCTGTGCCATTTCATCAGATCCAAATGACGTGGAGGCCCTTACGCCAGCACATTTCCTTGTTGGCACTTCTCTGACATCTCCTCCAACTGCAGACCTCACGGAAATTCAGACCAACAGATTAGACAGATGGCAGCTGGTACAGAGTGCATCACAGCACTTCTGGCAGCGGTGGCACAAGGAATATTTGCACACTCTACAACCACGTGGCAAGTGGACCAAAAGCGAAGGTGACCTGCAGGTTGGTGACCTTGTCCTCATCAAAGAAGACCACCGTCCACCCCTGCAGTGGCATCTCGGCCGCATCGCAACCCTACATCCTGGTCAGAATGGTGTGTCCAGAGTAGCTACCATCAAACAGCAGCATCGAGTGGTGAAGCGGCCAGTGATAAAATTGTGTCGGTTGCCAGTCAACTAAGAACCAGTGTAGTGAAACATAAAAAATGTTATTTTTGGTGGGCGGTATGTTTGAGCATAGTGCTAGATTGTGTGGTGGTTTTGATATTTGAATTTGGCGCCATCGATCGTGAGTGCGCCACTGTGGCGGCCATCTTGTTCAGCAGTGCCATCTGTAAATAGTTTCGTCAGTCTTTTACCGTTTCTCCGTGTTGCTGGGCGTCATGCAGCTAAACTATTAGTTTCAATTCAGTTTTGTGAACAACCACCGACCTCCACGCACGCTCCGGAGTAGCTGATCTCCTCACGCATGAACCACAAGAGAGTGTGCCAGTGTGGGAACTGCTGGTGAGACACATCTCTGCCCTGCAACAATATACGTGGCCACTCCTCCACCACCGACCTCCATGCACACTCCGGAGTAGCTGATCTCCTCACGCATGAACCACAAGAGAGTGTGCCAGTGTGGGAACTGCTGGTGAGACACATCTCTGCCCTGCAACAATATACGTGGCCACTCCTCCACCACCGACCTCCATGCACGCTCCGGAGTAGCTGATCTCCTCACGCATGAACCACAAGAGAGTGTGCCAGTGTGGGAACTGCTGGTGAACACATCTCTGCCCTGCAACAACACTCGTGGCCACTCCTCCACCACCGACCTCCATGCACACTCCAGAGTAGCTGATCTCCTCACGCATGAACCACAAGAGAGTGTGCCAGTGTGGGAACTGCTGGTGAGACACATCTCTGCCCTGCAACAATATACGTGGCCACTCCTCCACCACCGACCTCCATGCACGCTCCGGAGTAGCTGATCTCCTCACGCATGAACCACAAGAGAGTGTGCCAGTGTGGGAACTGCTGGTGAGACACATCTCTGCCCTGCAACAATATACGTGGCCACTCCTCCACCACCGACCTCCATGCACGCTCCGGAGTAGCTGATCTCCTCACGCATGAACCACAAGAGAGTGTGCCAGTGTGGGAACTGCTGGTGAGACACATCTCTGCCCTGCAACAATATACGTGGCCACTCCTCCACCACCGACCTCCATGCACGCTCCGGAGTAGCTGATCTCCTCACGCATGAACCACAAGAGAGTGTGCCAGTGTGGGAACTGCTGGTGAGACACATCTCTGCCCTGCAACAATATACGTGGCCACTCCTCCACCACCGACCTCCATGCACACTCCGGAGTAGCTGATCTCCTCACGCATGAACCACAAGAGAGTGTGCCAGTGTGGGAACTGCTGGTGAGACACATCTCTGCCCTGCAACAATATACGTGGCCACTCCTCCACCACCGACCTCCATGCACGCTCCGGAGTAGCTGATCTCCTCACGCATGAACCACAAGAGAGTGTGCCAGTGTGGGAACTGCTGGTGAACACATCTCTGCCCTGCAACAACACTCGTGGCCACTCCTCCACCACCGACCTCCATGCACGCTCCGGAGTAGCTGATCTCCTCACGCATGAACCACAAGAGAGTGTGCCAGTGTGGGAACTGCTGGTGAACACATCTCTGCCCTGCAACAACACTCGTGGCCACTCCTCCACCACCGACCTCCATGCACACTCCAGAGTAGCTGATCTCCTCACGCATGAACCACAAGAGAGTGTGCCAGTGTGGGAACTGCTGGTGAACACATCTCTGCCCTGCAACAACACTCGTGGCCACTCCTCCACCACCGACCTCCATGCACACTCCAGAGTAGCTGATCTCCTCACGCATGAACCACAAGAGAGTGTGCCAGTGTGGGAACTGCTGGTGAACACATCTCTGCCCTGCAACAACACTCGTGGCCACTCCTCCACCACCGACCTCCATGCACACTCCAGAGTAGCTGATCTCCTCACGCATGAACCACAAGAGAGTGTGCCAGTGTGGGAACTGCTGGTGAACACATCTCTGCCCTGCAACAACACTCGTGGCCACTCCTCCACCACCGACCTCCATGCACGCTCCGGAGTAGCTGATCTCCTCACGCATGAACCACAAGAGAGTGTGCCAGTGTGGGAACTGCTGGTGAGACACATCTCTGCCCTGCAACAATATACGTGGCCACTCCTCCACCACCGACCTCCATGCACACTCCAGAGTAGCTGATCTCCTCACGCATGAACCACAAGAGAGTGTGCCAGTGTGGGAACTGCTGGTGAACACATCTCTGCCCTGCAACAACACTCGTGGCCACTCCTCCACCACCGACCTCCATGCACGCTCCGGAGTAGCTGATCTCCTCACGCATGAACCACAAGAGAGTGTGCCAGTGTGGGAACTGCTGGTGAACACATCTCTGCCCTGCAACAACACTCGTGGCCACTCCTCCACCACCGACCTCCATGCACACTCCAGAGTAGCTGATCTCCTCACGCATGAACCACAAGAGAGTGTGCCAGTGTGGGAACTGCTGGTGAGACACATCTCTGCAAATCTGAATGAATACCATGCTGGCCTTGCACAATTTTTTTTTATTGTTTACAATAACGAGTGAATAAATGGACAACTGTGACATCTTGTCAACAATGAGAGATGAAGCGTCGTAAACAAAGCAGCGACGGAATGTACTGAATGCTGAGACAACCCACTGTCCCACTGCAAATCTGCCACCTTTCCTACTATGAATGGAAACTTCAAAGTATGACTCAGCCAGTATTTGAATCATAATTACTGATGTGGGAGGTAAGTGATATGATTACTAAATAAGAAAACTGAAAACCTGTAAGAGACAAAACATTAATATTTTAACAGACCAGTGCCGACACATGTTCCAATACTGGCGGCTACGGTGATGCTCACCTGCTGGCGATATGCTGCGGACAGTTGGTAGCAGTGGCTCACTGCCTTCTTGACGAGCTCCTGCCACTTACAGGATAACTCGTACTGAGCATCATCCCAACTCACTGTCAACAAAACCAAACATAACTAACTATGTGGAAAAAAATGTCATGGACATATCCTTCCTAAATGAACATTTCACAACTTAACATTATGGGGCATTCTCTAATTCTCCTTCTCTTCCATGTCTGATTAATATTTTATGATGTGACACAGCGAATTAATTATTTTGCTCTCAGTTTGACATGGACGCTGAACCTGAGAAATTTCCCACCTAATAATAGTGTCACTTGATTGTTTGGGACATACGAGATTGAAAAGACATGTTTCATTTAGACTAAGTATTATTTCTTTAATCTAAAAATCTCGTCTACAAGGTCATTAGATGGACACAAACACAGAGCAGGGAGCTGCCGTCACGATATCATCCCGGAGTGGAGTCTGAGGACAGCTAACACATGCCCTTACTTGGAGAGGTGGGCACAGGGACATGTCCTCATGCTCACAGAGCATGTTGTGCGAGTGACAACCACCATATAGTACCACTGCCTGCCAGAGCGCGCCCAGACATCATCGACACGCGGCCAGGCCGTCCGCACCCAAGTGCCACCGTCTAGCACACTCCCTGAAACGTGAAGCGTTATACTCCACTTGAAAGTCAAGAAATTGACGAGTATGCGTATTTTGGGTCAAGCCGAGTTGAGGTCAGTAATAGTTCTGTCGAGTCAACTTCATCATTTTTTTGTCGAGTCGAGTTCTTAAAAATAGAGCCAAGCTTGAGTAAATTCACAAATTTTAGAGAATAATTTTATGTTCCTGATGTTTATGTTAATGCACCAGTAGCATTATATAAAAGTTCATGTGTGTCTTCAACAAGAGTCATTTGTGTAAATTGAATAAGTAAAATACAACTATCAATCACATCTATTTAAAAAAATTTGAAATTGGGCATTCTAGTCTTACTGGATTCTGGAAATCTAAGTACAGTATGTATATGTCAGTGGCGTCTCGTCAGGGCAAGCAAGGCAAGCAGTGCTTGCCCAGGCAGTTTCCAGACATTGTATTTTTTAAATAAATATTTTATTCAGAATAGTATTTTACTTTGGCTCGTGCAGTTAGGTGTATGTATTTTTTACACTATCTTCTTGGGACCCAATACTGTGCGCTGTGCGCTATAAAAAAAGAACTCGTTGACACAAAAACATGCTGTTTTAGAAGCGTTGCTAGGTTTAGAAGCGCTGGTAGGATCGCTTTCAGCAGGAAGGCTGCCGCAGTAGTTTCCTTTCGGAAGGGGGGTGGCATGGTACAAAGGTTCAGGGAGGGGATTGGCTGGAAAAATACGCGGTAGAAGCTACGAAGATAACGCTTTCTTGCCGAACTGGAGCGAACATGGCCGAAGCAGACGGTGGAATTTTTCCGCCGACTGCTTCGGCTATGTCCAGTACAGTTCGGCACGGCAGGTGGCGATGTCGCGTTTCAGTCGGCGGTCGTCTCTCGGGGCGTGCGCATCTCTCCCACGGGCTGTTGGCTGGCAGTGCGTGGGGGATTTGTGGGCGTACGATGATACTACACTCCCACTTAGTATATAAGTAATGTAGAGTAGTTATTTTACTATCAGAATAATGTAAGTCAATCATTATTTTTCAAAAATAATGTATTTAAAAAAAATGTCAATTTTTCTACCTGTGGAATAGTCAATGTTCAGTTAAGAAAACTACTTAAATAGCACCATTTTGTACCTTAAAATCCATATTTTCCCGGCGGAGGGCCCCCAGACCCCCCCCCCCCAACCTCATCATGTTTTGGTGTGAACGGAGTTATTGCTTCCCCTCATGTAAACCTCACGCCTCGCCACTGGTATATGTGAAGGCCTTAAAAGCCAAGTAAAGTTGTGTGGTTATGTTAAAAATAATTTAAAATAAATTAAACAATGTTTTTCTCATTTTAAATTAATTTAACCCTACAACTATCCTCAACGGTAATTCTAAACGAGTGTGTCTTTTCAAGAAAAAAATGAAACTTTCTATAAAGTTTTAAAATAGTTTTCTAAGACAGCATTGCGATACATTAGTATTTTACCAGTAGTTCACCTTTCTTAAAGAGTTAGGTTAGGTTAGGTTAGGTTATGTTAGGTTAGGTTATGTTAGGTTAGGTTAGGTTAGCTACATAATAATACTGTCAAACTGTTTGAATGTTTAGCTTATTAAAATTACTATAAAAAATAGGTGAGGGTAAAATATTTCTGTTTCAAATTCATATATCACAGTATTCTTAACATAGCAATCCCAACGTAACCAACTATTCTCAAAAAATGACCCTATGACGCTACTACAGTCACTACCAGTGAGTAGCGTCTGTCGCCACACCCCGCCAGGAACAGCATCTCTCAATTGTGGCATCGTCATAAAATATCAAATTAACTATAAGACGCAGAAATACCAAAATCTGGTCTTACACCAAATGGGTGTGTGCCATAAAAACAGGATCTTAAATTCACAAATAAATAGCTCTGAACTAAATGAAAAACTTAAGAAAGTGTGATAGTAGAATATACTGGGAAAAAAAATTTCAGTTAGATTTTATGTGCATTCAATGACCAAAAGAAGGCCAATAACTCTTTTAGTGTTACCACCCCCCCCCCCCTTCAACCTTTTTGCAGTGTGTTCTTATTACATTACGTTTTTAAGTCATGAATTAGTATCAGCGTATTATATGGTCCAAGGTCATAGTGACCTAGAGTGAGCTCCAACAACGCCTGGTGATTTTAGCACCAGATAATAGAACCACAAATGCGGTACACAGAGAATTTTTTTAAAATTCTGACATAACTCTTTCCCAAACATGTGACGTTTAAAATAAGAGCCAAACTATTGTCTACAACCATTTAAAAAAAAAATTCAAATTCCTTTCACTCTGCTAAAAGCCCGTGCAAAGCCGGCCACTTCAGATAGTAGAGCGAAATCTCATTACTGCATACCTGAAAAAAATGAACCTTTTTGGTATTTAATAATCAAAATACATTAACTGGACCCTTACTAAATGTAAAACATCTATTTTGGACCTGAAAATATAAACTTTAAAGTGAGAAATCCTTCATAGTGAGGTACTTTACGATGGTTCACTATGTACGAGGAACATTCCAAAAGTAAGTAATGTAATTTTTTTTCACACTGTAACTTTTCTGCCAAAAACAAATACACCATGGCATCATGAACTGTACACCTTGCACTATTTTTCGAAATAGTCACCACCGACATTGAGACATTTGTCGTAGCGTGCAATCAGTTTGAAGAAGCCACTCCAGTGAAACTCGGTGCCCTGCGATGCAAGGAATTGTCGCACAGCCTGGCTCCACCACAGCACTGTTTTGGAATTGAAGTCCCGAGAGTGCGGCTTTCAATGCAGGGAACAGGTGAAAGTCCGATGGGGCAAGATCAGGGCCGTAAGCTGAGTGATCCAATCTCTCCTATCCGAAGCGACGAATCTGATCGTGTGTGAGCCTTGCTGTGTCCAAGAGCACAACAACTTCAATCAAGCGCCCCGGTCTCTTTCGTCGAATGGCGGACCAGAGTTTGGCGAGGGTGTCGCAGTAGCGTGCCACATTGATAGGGGAAATCAAGGAGAATCAGGCCTTTCACACCGTGGCCATGACCTTTCCCGCGGAGATGACACTGGTAAACTGGGGAGCGGCCTTGGTTTCTGGGGGAACATCTGTCTCATGCCTGTGATGACGCTGAACAGGAACCCATTCCCCTCTCACACGTTCCGCATCACGTGATTGAGACTGTTACTCGTTCTTGCACTCTTGTGATCTGGGGTCAGGTTTCTCGGCACCCATCTTCCAGACACTTTCCGGTAACCCAACACATCATGGAGCAAGTGATGGGCCTGAGCAGTGTGGATGCCACGTCTGATACCGTTACGCGCTTGTCCGCCAACACGGCATCCTGTACTCTTGCATGTGGATGGATGCCCACTTCAACCTTCATCCTCCACACTGGCTTCCTTCACTGAACATGCAACACCAACGACCAACCATTTGACCAGACGTGACTCTTCACCACACACTGTCTGCGGGCGTTCATGGATGACAGACACACTAGTCCCACACTCAGCACGCATTTCTATTGGCGACAGCGTTGTCAGCACACGTCTGTCTGCCATCGCGATCGTGCTCGAATAACCTCGGGCACGCTGGTCTGCTACTGCTCTCTCTTCGTCTGCATTCCTCCTCCGCTACGCTACTTCCGTCGGTGAACCCGTGGCGTTTGTTTCACCTGGTGTACCATGTGCTCTTTCAAAAAAAATTACGTAACTTACTTTTGGAACGTCCCTTGTAAAATTTAATTTCCACTATGAATATAATGCAATCGAGCATGGATAAAATGGTTTTAACATAAGACCCTAGCTGCCTATGCTTGTTAACTACCTGCAGTCTCCAGTAGCCATGCTTGGATGATAGAGATGCCATTTGTGGCTACCTGTACGCCCACACCCTCACAATCAAGCACGCCAGCCAGGAAGTAGCTACGTTTAGTCTGAAGTACTTAACCTAACACGGTCCTTACCTGCAATTGATTCCACTTGCGTTGCTCTATCTCTACGAGCGTCATTATCTTTATTATTAATTCCTGTCGAGTCAGAACTGTCTACAAAGATTAGACTTTTATTTGTTGCATTCACACTACTTTGAGAAATTTTGATCTTATCGTTATCTAGTGACATTTTTAATTTTGTTAATGTTTCATCATCTTTATATACGGAGCCCTTAATTTTAGTTTTTGAGCTATTCATTTCTTGAAACTTCAGAGTATTAGTAGTGTTACCATTTTCTTGAGAATTCATTATATCAGTTGAGTGATTATTCTTATGAGAGTTTATTTGCTTTGTCGACTCAGCATCATTTTCACAGTTTATTTTCTTTTTCGAGCCATCATCTTGATGGTAGATTTTATTTGCAGAATCATTATCGATGATATTATCATTATTTACATTATCATCCTCATCAGAATGTTGCAACACCTTTTTGTCCCAAAACTGTTTGCTAAGTTTGTCCAGTTTGGCATTTACCTGCTTCAAGTTACCACTAGACGTTTCCATCACAAAGTCCAACAGAAATGACGAGATTTTATCAAACCAATTTTTTGAAGGGCACGGTACCAATTTTTCTTTTCTGTAACAGCAAAAAAAATAGCATCACACAAGCAGTCAACAATGGATAAAGTACAGTAGAGACCTCT
Organism: Bacillus rossius redtenbacheri; assembly: GCF_032445375.1. NCBI lineage: Eukaryota > Metazoa > Arthropoda > Insecta > Phasmatodea > Bacillidae > Bacillus > Bacillus rossius. Next base: position 3,357,095 of record NC_086336.1, on the reverse strand, counting down.
TAGAACATTTTTCATGGCGGCAGAAGGAAAAAAAACAAAACAAAACATTACAAGCAGGAAAATGTTATAAGCAGGAAATATCAGTATAGCACTTGTTATTGATCAAACGTTTTACCAATGGACTCATCAAGTTGCTAGAATTTACTTAAACCAAGCCAACAATTTTCCCTCGACGGCATGATACTTCCAGCTTCTATTATTATTATTATCATCATGTTTTTTTTCTTCTTTACAGACACACTGGCACATGTCTGTGAAATTGTCGCACAATTCACAATGATAGTGTTAAGAGTGGAAATGTATGATCAATTCCTTCGCACTTGAACATGTGTTTTTTGTGGATTCCTATCTATGAATGAAATAAATTCAACTCTATATGTAAGCAATATAACAATCTTTGTTATTTTTTTATCCCATCTTGGAACATTGGCAGACTAAAATATTGTATAACTACGTACATACTTCAGGAAACACAAAAAATTACAAGGAATAGAAGGATTAGTAATTTTGTTTTCCAAAATGAAGGTGCCAACAGACATGTAACTGTGAACATATGTACCTTTGATATATACGTACAGAGGTTTTTATATTTTTATTTAAATTTCTTGAATATTAAGAAAAACAAACATTATAAGCAAGTAATGTATAATTTGTGAAATGTTATACACAGGATGTAAATACATTGTTCTAATGGGGAAAATGTTGAGACTTTAAAAATATTATGTTATAAGCCGGAAGAAAACATTACGGGCAGGGACATTATAACACGGTTCTACTATATGCATGAAACGCTAAAGCAAGTTAAGTAATTATTAAAACTACTACAGCAATTCACCTAGCCTATGGTATAAGCCTATGGTAAGTACTTTTATGTATAGCCAATGGTACAACCAATATTATATTCAATGGTACAGTCAATGTTTTAGTTGATGGTACAATCTATGGCACATCAAGTGGTATATCCAATGGTATAGCCTATAGTAATTACTATGGTATAGCCAATAATATAGCCTGTGGTAGAGACTATGGAATTACTTTGGTACAGCAAATAATAGCCACTGTTATAGCCTATGGTACAGTCTCTGAAATTACTTTGGTATCACAATGGTATAGCCTATGGTAGATTCTATGGAAATTCTTTGGTACAGCAAATGGTAAAGCCTACAGTAGTGTCTATGGAATGACTTTAGTTTAGAAGGTATGAGTTAACATGTCTCACTAGCGACGCTAGAGGTGAAGACTGACGAGATGGGATGAGAGGCTGGGGCAGGTCCACCGGAACACTGCGATGCCCACCTCACGGCCACGGAGTCCGGCCGAGCCACACACTGCGGCAAGGTTGTCTCCGGGAGATCAGGCAACATTCCCTGACAAACTAACTTCTCACAAGAACACGACCAGCATTACTGGGTCTTGCCGCAGCCAGAGAGGCCACTACCTCTATTCCTGGTCCACAAAAATGCAATTTCATCAAGTGATAACTATAAATACTTCATCTTCATATTCAAAAAAATTATTCAAATCTTCAACCCCAACAGGTATAAATCCATTTCTTACATTTTCATCAAATGGCCCAAAACCCATTCAAATATCAGGTAATTTTCAGTACTAAAGAATACATAGTAATAATAATACATATTCTATGTAAATACTATTTAATGCAAATGCATTAAGATTTACAGATTGAAAAAAGTCCAGTTTTGAACTGCCACTTTGATAGGTACCTCTATTTATCGCAAATTCAATATTTTGAAACACTTAAGTAATTTCATAACAAGGCCATGTGACGGATGCCGTAACTCATGCAGTTATGTAATGTGTAAGGTGGCAGCACTTACTCTGCAACTATGACCTGAGCCAGACACACGACCTTGCTGGACGACACCGCCATCTGTCTGGTGGCTTGTTGGCACAGCTGCGACACGAACATGGCCTGCGGAACAACACAGCCGTCACTGCCTCGAACACTCGCACACAGCTGAACCGCCCTCGTCACCCATCACCATTCACTCAACACCCAATCTATGCTCTAGGAACAACAACCAACTACTCAAAAATATGTACTTTTTTTTTTAATTACAAAAAAAAATTTCTACTCTGAGAACTTATTTTTAGTTAAGAAACTTTCTCTGATACACAATAAATATTTCTGAAGGTACTAAATTTTATTTAAGACCAAAAAAAATCCATAAATTTTTCTATAATATTTATATTATTATTTTTTTAATTCCATTAGAAAAAGTAAACATAAAAATAAAATAACCTCGCAAATTTTGTGACAAATAATACACTTTTCAAAAAAAACCTTCCCTTTTCCAGGTCTCCGTGACGCCCTTTAAGAAGTCCCATGCTGCAAATAAAATCCTTTCAACAGAAGTTGGCATTTAATTCACAAACTTGTAAAAGCAAGTAAAATAAAAGTCCTGCCATTGACAGGCTAGCTACACTAGAGAACGACTGTTTCTGTGACTTACCCGTTTCACACTCACTCTCTCAATGGCAGTAACAGCACTCTTACACATCATGTACAAACACCCATGCTGATGAAAGAAATTTAGATCTTCCATCATTTTTTCTGAAACAAAACATAAGGGACCATAAGTAAATTACGAAAGCAGATTCTGCTACGGATCGCTAAGTTACTGATAACTAGGGGTGCATGAGTAGCATATTTTAATGCTGAGTCAAGTCGAATAGCGCAAAACATAAAGTATTTTCGAGTCAAGTATTCAGCATAAAATTTTTTTGCATTATCCTTTTAAGCTCAACTAACAAGAGACACACAAGTATACACTCAATGTACATAGCATATTTTGAAGGTTTTTGAATAACTATCATAGTGCTAACTGCATAATAAACTACAGTCCCTATTACACTATTTAGATTTACAAAAGAATTTTACAAATGTATAGTTCCATCTAATTTGGCTATTTGAATTTTTCTTACATAACATTTGAAAGCTATAGTACATAATAATAAAAAAATAGGACTAATGCTTCCAAATTATTTTTTTGAATTTCAAGGAAATTAAAATATGATTTTCTAGTTGCATTGCAGTTAAAGTATTTAAATTAAAAATGTTTATTTATTTATTTATTTATTTATTTATTTATTTATTTATTTAAGATTTGTTACCTATGGTTTACAGCCTTGGATGGTAGGCACAAATATAAAAACACTAATACATACAGATAAAAAGCAAACAATATATAAATACTAGGACAAAAAAAATATAGCAAAAGGGAATACAACAATATATATACACACACTTCCACACACAATACTCACATACAAATACAAGAAACTACAGAAAACAAAGTCATACAAATGAAAAACATTACAATAAATAATTATTAAACACAGAAAATACATCATAATTTATTTGTTTGACTCTTAACAAATTTGTTAATTAAATTTGGGATAAGATTTTTTAATAATTATTTTGCTACTTAATAAAGGAAACTAACTTCCGTACTTATTAAAATTTGTAATGATTCTGTATGAAAAGTGGTTTGTTCTGCTTAGTAAACATATTAAGATTGCTGACAACCTAGGTACTCTAATCCCCTTATTATCAAGAAGATAACTACAGTTTATTGTATTTACAGAGCAGTTATTTACCAATAATGCAATAATACATCCAATATTTCTCTTCTTAATGATAAAGATCCAAGTATTAAGTGTAAATCTACATTATGATTAATATTACTATTTGGGTCTATAATTTTTATCAGTTTGATTTGTAATTTATCTAATTTGTCACTATATGTTTTTTTAATGTTGTTCCGAATAACAATGCCGTATTCACGTTTATATCTCATCAAAGCTACATACAGACTAAATATTGAATCTAAGCTTCATGCATTAAAAGTAATATATTTAATCAGAGCTATCAACCTATTAGTGTTTGATCTAAGTGTTTCATTATGACTATGAAAAATGAGTTTTGAAACAAGCAAGATACCTAAGTCTCTGACGCAATATTTTATAATAGCTTGATTACCTGGTTTACATTCAAAAGGTATGGGATTATATTTTCTTGAGAAAGCTTTAGAGTGGTCAACATAACTGAGATTACACAACTCAGCAACCGAAGAAATGTCACTTTGAAGTAAATGAGAGTCTTGTAATTAAGTAATTTTTCTATATATGTATTTTTAGGTCGTCAGCAAACAGAAGGCTAACAGAATAATTTAATAGCTGAATTACATCATCAATAAATAAGTTTAAAAAAACAGAGTTAGCAACATGTAAATCGGATTTAGTATTATTATTTGAAACAAAGGAATTCCTATGTTTCGAATAACTGCCAAACCATCTGAGTTACTCGTCACTCAATCCTATAGTGAATAATGTTTTGAGCGATATGCGATTGTTTACTGTTTTACTGTCCCTGAAAATATTTTGTTGTAACAGAGTTGTCTTAATGAAACCAGTCCCGTAAAACAGAGGCTTGGTTGTGCGTACCTGAGCAAACACATTGCATGTTGCTTGCCATAAGGTATTACTGAGCAGTGAAACAAAATGTATTTAAAATTATAAGTTAAAAATAGAAACATGTCGACATATGATGTGTTAAACATAATGCATATTTTGTAACTTCTTGAAATATACATATTATTTACATGGAACTTACTAAAACCATTCTAGGGTGGTGAATTAGATACTACAAAGAAAGCAAAAAAAACTTACCTAAAACTGGACTAGATTTGTTTGACTTGTTCAAAAGAACAACAGATTTAAGCCACTCATTAGTTTTCGAAAATATATCATATGCAAGATGACCATCTTCTCGTATCATACCAAGCGCTTCTTTCACGTCATCTACAAACTCTTGAATACTTGCTGGTTTCCAATTCATACGCTCTGAAACAGGAGCATTCTCTGCTTAGTTACGATAGCAAATGTTGCTGACCTGTATGTCGCTCAGAAAAATTATAAATTTATTTACCACACAATTATTATATTTCTGAAAACTAAAATTTTTAGCTTAATATTAATCCAGCAAACATTATTAAAGCCCTGTATAACAGCCATGTTGATTTTTCTTTCTTCTTAATACTTTTATTTAAGGGCTAATTCTAAAATTTCAACTCGACACCTCCCTCACACTTGCTGTTCTGCCACAGATATTTTCACAAGATATTCGCTTGGTGCATTGTTATGGGCGGAGAAAGTTACACACTTTACACCCGTGGTATTGCACCAAGTGAATCTCTGTTGAAACCATTTGCATAAATTTTGTCACAAATGAGCAGAGCACATCCAAATCTCATTTTTGCCAAGACAGCAAAAGCATGGGGGTTTTGCATGCAATCCGTGAAATGTGCCAGAGCAAAGTTCATGTTCGATGACTTATCGAATCATGAGCTACGAGAAATGTTATTGAGATATAAATTTATCTCCATAGATACACACCAATGGAATAAAATCATACCATACTTTAGCAAATAAGAGTTTTCCAAGTGTACACAACAAGCAGTGCGTGACCAACACGTGTGTAGTGTATTTTCAGTGTACTTATGGAGAGCACTAACTCTCATGATGAACAATGTCATACTGAGTTGCTCATCCTTGCCTACAGGTGAATGTGTACGAGAGTACGTGTGTTCTCGCTGATGGATCTGACGCACACAACTCTGAGAACAGGCTGCAGAGGCTCAGCAAGAGCTTTCAGCTGCCAGAAACATTTCCAATCTACTTTTGTCGCAACTTCTTCCAATTCTGATGGAATTTCCTGGGAATTAAACATTACTACAGTTTGGTAATTATGACCTTGAAAATATATATATTTAAAATACGGTTCGGTTGGACTGGCACGATTTACGGGTTTATGTAGAAGCGCAATTACAAAACAATCAGTGCAGAAGTTCAGCGAAAAACAGAATTTAATTTTAACCTACGCCAAACAACAACATCATCTGAATATTTTTTACAATAGGTTACAGTTAGCTGAAAAATATGTATGTAATTTAGCTAAAAATAGTAGGCATGTAGGTATGCAGGAAGTGTAATGAAGTCCAGAGTTTCAAAACTGAAATTTGCCACATGGGATATTCTGTACATTTTACGGGTTATTCATAAAACTCTGGAGACCTACTGAAGTGCCTAAGACACTTCAAGGTAGCTCACTACCGGTAAAGTTGGCTCACTACCCTAATGTTAGCTCACTACCGATAAAGGTATCTCACTATTGGTAAAGGTAACGAATGACTTCCCCGTTTAATTGCAGAATTTGAGTTGAAGTGGTGAAACCTGTAGTTGTGAAGCGACAACGGACCTGCTTCTCTCAGTTTCCTCCAGGTGTAAGTGAGTGCAGAACATAGTCAGACCAAGCACTTTACTTCTTTATGTACGTTCAACTGCAGATATAACCCCTACATAAATGAGCTGATGAACTACTACAAAATTTGCACAAACACTGCCAGTACAACTGTGTTGATTAATATAGCTGCATCTGGGAACAAATAAATGATACTCAGGGATGGCTCAAATAAAGTATTTACTGTATGTAATATATATACATATCTATATATAATACTGCAGAGTATGTCATGTATAATAATAAAAATTATTACACAGAATGAGAGCTTCATTAAATAAGAAATAAATATTAGGACCTACTAGGTAAATGACAAACAATTAAAGCAGGGCTGTGCAGGATCTCAAAATTAGGAAAACATTTCCGGACCACTGAGGGTTTTTTCCCTGCTGGGAGGAAAAATAAGTTCCTGAAATTTTTGAGATTGTTTTAGAATTATTCATGTGGAGGTATTTTTTATTCTCACTGCATATAGCAATGTAAATTTAGAGAAAACTAACAAATAAAAAGATCAATTTAACATAGCTGTTTATAGACATAACAAACAACATCCAGAGATTATCTGTCAACTGTGTTTTACTGCGAACAAAGTTAAAAAAATATTAGAACTGTCAACAAACAGATAAGTTCTTATCAAGTATCTGTAACACATCACACAGCGCTGTGCCTACCTGGTGGTTGACAGAAGTACCAAGGGAAAATTGTATGGATCTGGTAGAAAACACTCGGCTCTAAATTTAATAAATTAGACCTCGGTTATTCTGACATGCTATGACATATTTTTCAGGAAGATAATAGACAACAGTCCGCCCCACCCCCATAGGGCAGCATCTGTTGCTCACCATGATTATTCTGAAAACTCAGGCAATTATCTTTCCCATGTTGACAAAGCGTCATCTCATAGCACATTAAATCATACGCCCTGCTACTCTAGCACACTTACACTAGGCAGATGAAGAAAGTAGCATGCTAGGTTTCTCCTGTTTTCTTACACTTTAACTAAAACTAAAAAAAATTGTATTCATAAAACAAATAAAAATTTTTTTTACATAAATAAACAAACAAATAAAATAGTATATCTTCTTAGACTTACATAATTTTAAACTGCAGTGTACGTTCTATTTAAACACACCCACCAAAAGTTATACCAGCTTTAAGAAACAGCAGTTATTTGCTTCACATATTCCAGCCTGTATCTGCCGCTTGAGTTTTACTAGCAAACTGATCCTTAAATTTTCACATTAAAATTAAAACTTAAAGCTATTAATTTTTTAAAATGTAGATTTTGATCCTAACTACAAAAACCTTTAAGATGTATATTTTTAATGTATTGAAGGGCGTTTAAGGAAATACCTTGATTCTGTAGAATTATTTTTGACTGTATATTTAACTAAATTTTTTTCCTGATCTCGTCCAGATTCACATGGAATAAAATTATTTCCCGTCAACAATTTCCCAGAAAGAAAAATCTATTCCAGTACAGCACTAATTTAAAGGCATTCAGATGTCTAATTATGGCAGCACTGATTAATAAATTATTCAGTTGCAGTCAATCAGTAACCTCAAAATAAATAAACTTATTTGTTATAAAGGATTAATACGATTTGGATGTTAGGTATGTTAGGTAGTGACAATGTGAATGCAGTATATTTTATTGAATAAACTCATCCAAAGTTTAGGACAAAAAAAATTTATTTTGATAAGAAACTAACTCAATGAAAGTTAATAAACATTTTGAGATAAGCGAATATTTGTGTGCCTAACAAAAGTTAATTTGTTTAATATAAATTACCACATTAGCTTGGAGTACATCATTTCTTTCCTAGTAAAATAAAATTTACAAATATTAATTTCAACAGAAAGACGACTGGTGTTACATACCGAACATTATTTTCTCTTCACTCGTTAGTTCTTTATTGAAGCTACTCCATTCCTTGACCTTCACGTTCCAACTAGCACTGTGCTTGCCTCTTTCTACCTTGCTGCAGAACTCCTTCCACACCGCTCGGACTTTAGTGAAGTTATTATTCTGTTTGTCAAGTTCAGGTACTGCCGGTATCCAATATGCAAAATGTCTGAAAAAATTAAGGAGAAATTACTAAAGAATATCACCAAGCTCCACCAAGCTCATTCAGACCAACATAACAATACATAGGGTATAACAACATATATAAACACTATAGATAGGAACAAGATTTTTAAGTTTTAATTTTAGGCTTCTTGTTTTTCGTGATTATGGTTTTGAAAATATTCATTACTGTTATTGAACACATAATTCATAGGGAAAAACTTATATGGCGAATTGCGATAAAACGGAAAAGCAGGTCACTACCGCATAACACCCAAATGAAAGTTAATACACCATAATAGCATCCAGATGCACGTTATAAAAGGAATTAAGCCGCATTCAACCAACTTAACTCAAATCTTAATGGAAGTATCTTTTAATGTTTGAGATTCAAGGAAGAATCATTATTTCTGGACAAAAATTGTACCAAAGTGCATGGATTAGAAAAAAATAATTTAATTTGTTTTATTGTGCATTTTTTATTGAATCATTTTATAAACCACAAATGCTCAACAATTAATTTTTATTGTTCTGAATATATCTGTTTTAAACAAAATTATTAGAAACCATTTTATCGTAATAATGCATCATAATAATACACTATTATGGGGGATTAAGAATTACAAAATGGTATTTATAAAAATAAAAATAATAACACCGAAACAATAGCATTATATAAAAAAAACAAAGCATTAAAAAACAATTAATTCCCCCCCCCCCCCCCCCAACCCGATATGATTTCAAGCTGATCTTGTGAGGGAAGAGGATATACAGAATCCAAAAACATAGAAGGAGTAAATTTTCACATAAAACTTATTTATTTTACATTAAAAACAAAATGCAACCATCTTTTTTTTTGTGTGTGATACCATCACTTGCAGAAAAATTGGAGTGTGAAAATTCTGTGAGGTTTGTTTCATAAGACCTAAGCATTATTACCAATAACCATTTTAATATCCAAAAACTAGTTTTAAAATATATCTCAATAAGTTTACTACCGCTCGTGGGACGGGAGCAAGGAGTACATCATCGCACACAGCAGCCATTCTTCAAGCGTTTACAACTCTCAGAACACTGCACACTCAACAATAACCAAATTAATATAGATTATATTTTAAAGAAACAAGCAAGTGTTTTACCATTTTCTAAACATGATCCCTAATGGCAGTAAAAAAGGACACTATTTTACTAAAGTACACAAGTGCGAGTTTTGAAACAGGCACACACCATCTACGTTAAAAAAATACACATATTAAAATTCCGACCCTGAATGGTTTTATTATGAGTGAAAATTTACGTAGAACTGCCACGTTATTGCATATATTGCATAATTAATGGATGTTTAAAATAGATCATATAGTTTCATTAAATATTACAGTGTTAAGATTATACTGAAATTTTAGTGAGCAACGCCATGTGTGGTTATTTATCTCCAAGAAAAAAAAATAAAACCTTATTTCAATTAAGTATTGGATCGCAGCAATGCACTCACCGGGGGTTGTCGATAAATAAAAGCTCGACGCTGGGAAAGGCGTCGAGGTTGGAGAACTTGGGGAAGATGCGCTGCCTGTTGGGGCTGCTGGTGATGCCGTCCTTGAGCTCGTGCTTGGACCAGGCAGCGTCCACCAGCTCCTGCAGGGAGTCCAATAGTTCCGGCAACCAGTCGCCCAGCCACAGCCTCAGCACCACATCCTGAATAGTCTCGTGGTGCTCCACCAGGCTGAAACACACGTCATAACACTTTACAATGTAGGTCCTCCTTACTTACAAGATGGTATCTTCAAGGTCATGGCCGCCATTTTGAAAGTGAAGGCGTCACCATTGCAATTTTCATTACAGCCACCATCTTGAAAATCCATATTTTTATGCTAGAAAATCAGTAAAATATTGTAAATTAATCAAATCTTAAAAAAATCTTCCACCACAGTTGGCCAGACTTCACCACGATGTGCCGTGTATTAGGGATTTAGGCGCGTTTTATTTAAAATTTTGTCATCTTAAATATTTTTGGAAATATATATTTTTTCTTATCTTATTTTCTTTACGGCCAGACCCTCAGCCTCTGTTCTCAGAGGCGAGCTGATTTTTTCCCCCAGCCTAATGCTAGGTTAGCATTCTGGCTAATATTTCTCCCGCCTATAGGCACGTCGGAGGCCGGTAACTTAATTTCTCCACATGACTACTTTTGCCTACAGCAGCTTGTGGAGCAGTGCTGAGCCCTGCTAACTCTGTCACGAATCGGTATAAGGTTCACTAGCAGCAAGACACGACAGGAGGATTCCATGGGCCTTGCGTCCCACAGACCATGCGTTTTTTTGAAGCCATCCCCTCCTGCTCACCCACCCTTTCTTCTCAGAAGTGAAGCCAGGAGCGATGACCGCACGGGGACGGGAACCGAATTCAAGGCCATCTCAGGCTTGACAACCGCAGAGACGATTCTGGTCTTTAATGACATCTAGCGACGGCTGTGGTCACTAACACCACTTGTGGGCATCGGCAGCGCCGACTCTACAGCGCTCGCGCGGAGGTAACGACAACCTTTCTCCTCCTTATGTCTCGGGCCGCTAGGTGGCACCTCTGGTTACTCCATTACCCCCTAGCTTGACACTCTCGTCAGTCACTAGTCGATTTATAAGTACTTCTTCTCGCCACCAAAAGATAGCGCCTCAGTCGTGCAGTCACTCCAGTAAGATCTAATTTTTTTTTATGCCGGACACCTTCGGGTGGGCTCGGTAATTTTCGGCTCAGAGCCTAACCCCCTCCCATTCTCTAGAGATCCCGCGCTTATTATATACTGATGATATCCCGCAATGAAGGGACTTCGGTGCGCGCCTCCTGACTGACTGGTACCTTCTGTATCTGCGATCTTCGGCGAATCATCGGCATCGCATCTCGAATTATGTAATCTTCTCAGACTAGAGGGATGAAGTCCCTATCTAAAATTAAGATTAACCAGTCAGTAGTTTAGTTATGAGTAGAGAAACTTAGTATTTTTATATTTATATATTTCTTTTATCATGAAGACTTCCGTGTCTACCGCGAATCGTGGTTCGGGTTTTCTTCAATTTCCCTCTATTGGCCTTTTGCGCCATTTAAGTATACTGTCTGGAAACAGGTCTGATTCTTTGGAATTTGGACTTCTGTTTCAGACAGGGTTCCAAGTTTGGGGCAACCAAAATCCTCTGCCAGAACCTCTGGAGTCGGTTCCTGAGCAGAATCCACCATCTTTAGGCCTACTACCTCGATCACCGTCTACCTACAGCCCCGGGTGATACCCGCAACATTCTATCATTTTATTCACGAACTCAAAAATAGTGTAACCCAGTTAAGACAGCGGACAGTTAAAGCAGTTCGAGAAGAGGAAATTTATATAATGTTTTGCAAGGACTATATGTACAACCTTTAAAGTTACCGATGTTAATTTCATTCATGTTTTTAAATATTGTAATTTTTGTTATACATTCAGGGCCGGACCTCTCGTAAATAACGTTAAAGAATATAATATAATAAGTGTAATTGAGGAATTTAAGTAAGATCACTTATCCATGAAAAACAGATGTTACAAACAAAAATTTCATCTATAAAAAAAAGAAAGAACAATGATTAATAAAATAAGGAAGTCTATAGACGTAACTATTGTTTTTATTTAGTTAATCTATAATAACGATCCTTTTTCTCCCTAGTGTTCGTAGGGAGTCTCTAAATTTTCTTTGTTTACTCCTAGTGTCGCCTCTGATGTTGACTTTTATAGTTATTTAATTGTGGGCTCCAGTATTCAGAGTTTCCAAATCTTTTTAACTACTTATTTAATTATTCTTTAAGACACTTGGGGTATTACAACGTACCTGCAGGAACCATAGTGACAAAACAAACACTAAAATAACTAATATGGTAACAAAGAGCAGACAATTACAATAAATACTTATATCACTAAATAGTATAAAACAATGTCGCTTCCGCTGTCTGTCTGTCCCTATGTATGCTTAGATCTTTAAAACTAAGCAACGGATTTTGATGCGGTTTTTTTTAATAGATAGAGTGATTCAAGAGGAAGGTTTATATGTATAATACATGCACAATATAGTAGAGAAACACTGATAATTTTAGAGGTATCTAATGTGATGTAAATAAACACATTTTTTGCGCTTACATTGCAAACGCTGGCTGAACCCTACGAGATAGATCAAAATAATGTACTACACACTACAGTATTCTACACCTTAAAAAGGTCTACAAAAGTCAGTGATGGTATATGACAATACTCACCGGATGTGGTACCGGAGAAGATGTATTGATTCCCCAAATTCCTCTGATACCATCGGATTTACCGTTCCAATTTAAACGCCTACAATTTCCGGTAAAGATATTTTTTGCAATGACCATTAATAAATCGCAGGGTCAAACTTTCAACGTTGCAGGCTTAGATCTGAGCGTTGAGTGTTTTTCACATGGCCAATTATGTGTCGCTCTTTCAAGAGTAACCTCTAAAGAAAACATATATGTATTGTCTAATGACAAAAAAGCTGTGAACGTTGTATATAAAGATATTCTGTAGTATATTTAGTATCAGGATTGCACCTGTGCAAAGCCGGGGCGGGTCGCTAGTGTAACATAAAGGAGACAAAATCATCAAACATAAAATTTACATTATATGTATATTATATACGGATAATAAAAGATTATGCATAGTGAGTGGTTTATTACATATTAATTTTAAAGAAATTTTGTTAGGTACTTAAAATTAGTATGATAGTGATTTACTAAATACAACTGAATTAACAAACTAAATAATTATCAAGATTATTAAAACTGAAGATTATTCTATAAATAACATCATTATTATAGACTCTACACAAAGAGAATAATAATTGACTACTGAATTGAACTCCTAGTCATGCATTATCAAGAATATATTTACAAATTATTTTAGAGCTATAACAACTATAAACCAGAACTGAATATAAATGTATATGAAAGGAAATGGATGTCATATTGTTTCAACTGTGTTTGTGCCGTAACAGCTGGTTTCATAATTTTTTTTAAAAATTTATTTTTTATTAAAGCAGAGATAACACACAAAAACTTTCGAAACATCCACAGTCACTGTGAACTTCAGGCATTATATTTAAATACACTATACTTTAACGTAGACCAAATATAACCAAATAAATTTATAGCCTAATATTGTTGAAAATAAGATGGCCTCTTTTGGTTTCTCTTGCTCCCCAAATCTATTTTAACTGTACTCTGTGACATTGCAACTATATTGTGACATTGTAACTATACTCTATGGAATTTTAATTATACTGACATTATAACTATACTCTATGACATTGTAACTAACTCTATAACTTGTAACTATACTCTATGGCATTGTAACTTTACTCTATAGCATTGCAACTATACTCTATGGCATTGTAACTTTACTCTACAGGGTGTCTACAGATATCTGGCAAACCAATTTCAGGACTTTTTCAGGACCTTAGTGACCACTAAACGTAATTTTTTGCGTAAAACTGTACGCGGCAATTTTTTTTTTCAATTACATCACATGAGGATGTTGGCAAATATATGTTACACAACACAAGAAAACAAAATGGCTAATGGTCTAAAATAACTTACAAAATACTGCTAGCAGAAATAAAGAAAAGTAAAACATTACTTATTCATAACAGAAGATTTCATTTTTCTTAGTTCACTTTTTCATGCAATTTGTTATGTACATCAGTCCCAAATTTTCATTACCTAGCATTTTTTACATTAAGCTTGCATGTTTGCATAAGTCTTGCATGTTTACATTAGTCTTGCATGCTTACATTAGTTAGTTTACATTACAATTTCTGCTGTGGTCACTTCATCTCTTAGCATGTACCTTTGAATGTTACTAGCAAATTTGGGGCCTGTTGTATCACTACTAGAGGAGCCTGCAATTATAATTTCAACTGGGTTCGCTTCGTGTGGAGGCTTATTTGCTGAAACAGAATCACTAGGCTGGATTTCGTGTTTGTGCACTTTTGAATTACTTGAATCAGATGCATCAAGCCCACAACATGAAGGTTTAGGCCTAGCATCTGTCACATCACTACAAACATTTGACTTAAGCTTAAGCCTACTAGTTATTAGGGATTGTTTGCCTGAACTCAAGTCATTCACTAACTGAAGATGACGTTTAACCGAGTTGACACCTCCATGACCAATATCAAAGTTTGTTCTGCAGATGCAGCAAAATGCTCTATTCGTATCAGTTTCATCGCGTCTCAGCCACAACTTCCAGGTGCCTGCATATGGTAGTTCATACCAGCTGTCTCGAAAACTACATTTACCAGGCATTTTTATAATCACAATTTATCCACTACACACAGTAACACCCACGAGACATACACACAATCTGCAAGACATCTCAACACAAATGCTTGTTTAATGCTAATTTGGCAGGAATGTACTTGTGTTTATACTATAGAAAATGTCTTAATAAAATAGATTTAAGTATCCTAAACGTGTATGATGAAAGAGAGAAAATATATTTTCGTAGAACACACATATGCATAAAGGCCTATATATAATTATAAATACTGAAATATCACTACATATTAGTTTGTGAAATACAAGGGAAATTTAATGTGTAAAACTGAAATAAAAGGGCTATATCTCAGAAAATTATGTCATTGATTGATGTATGGTCACGTCACGTTTCGTTAAAATAAAAAAATAAAATGTTTGTTTACAAGTTTAAAACTCACGCGAGTTTAAACGCTTGCTTCCACTTTCGCATAAATAATTACCATAATATAGAGTAAATAAACGTTAACAATGTCAACAAACGTAACTTACCTAGCCAGATTGTAATTTCTGCCACCAACAATAATAATATTAAAGCAGAGGCCAAATGTGTTAATAATAACATCCTCTCATAATAAATTATTTGTCGTGATTTGATTTGTAACACCTACAACACTAAAATACACAGATTGCTTTTATGATATGTCTCAAGTTTAGTCATAAAGCCAAATACCGCACTGGCACATCACTGAAGTTTATTAAAACGAACGGAAAACTGCTTTGTTTCTGCATATGCTGTTTCGAATAGTTGTACACGCTTAGTTCTGGCTTACTTTACAAACGAAAAACCTAACTTCACTCGTTAAAAGTATTTTAGTATCACAGTTAAAAATACAGCTTCCTAGTACAGGGACACGTTCAATCATGCGTTTAATTTCCCACATGGATGAACAGCCATGTACTACGCCATCTTGTAACAGCATAGGCCAGCGCACAAAGTGAAACAGCCAAGAAAGTCGAAGAGCCAATTGAAATTGTTCATGTTAACCAACAGCAAAAAGTCACTTTCTAAGTATTACCCAACGGTATTACCCCACATAAATGCTACTACAAATACAATGTATAGTTGGTAGACCTGTACATTAAATTTGTCTGTCCGTACGAAACATAAACAAAAACAATTTTAAAAAAAATCTGTTTTATTAAAATTTCGTGACTTTTTACACTTTTTACATTAATTTCTGGACTTTTTCGTGACTTTCGTGACCAATCCCTCAATTTCGTGACTTTTTCGTGACTTTCGGGACTTTCGGGACCTGTAGACACCCTGCTCTATGGCATTGCAACTATACTCTTATGACCTTGTAGTTATACTTTGACATTGTAAGTTTCCCTTGAAATTGTAACGACACTCTATGACACTGTAAGTATACTCTATGTCATTAAGACTATTATCTATGACATTGTGGACTTTACTCGATGATAAATACATTTTTTGGGTATTATTACATAGTGAGATGTTGGTCACATTGAAAGAATGTGTTACTTTACCTTTCCCGCATATAAGACATATTAATGAAACAGAATGATTCGAAAAATTCCCGGAACGAAAACCGAAGATTGAAAAGTTTGTTTCAGAAGGAACAGAGACCGGGACCCAAATATCGGGGAAATGCACTACCTGAGCCAAGTGGAGTCCCCTTTCCCGTAGAGGTGCTCGAGTTCGTCCACGTACACGACGCCCACCTGCGCGCAGAACTTGCCCTGCCGCAGCACGGCCAGGGCACGCTCCAGGGGCTGCTGCAGCTCGCGCAGCACGGGGAACACGGCCAGCGGCGACACCAGCTCCTCCAGCTGCACACACCGCCGGCCTCGTGAACACGCACCACACATGGCTCGTGAACACGCACCACGCCTGGCTCGTGAACACAAATCACGCTGGCTCGTGAACACACACCACACTGGCTCGTGAACACACACCATGCCGGCATTGTGAACACGCCGGCAACACATATCACGCTGGCGCAAGCTGATTGTTATTGACATGACAAATGAAATGAATGCGTTCTCAGCTGCGGATTATCGCAGTCTACTGGCCTTGGTGAAAAAAAAAAAAGTAAAATCAACTCCAGAGTGAAGAAACAACCGAAAGTGACTCACGATTACCCATCAACTTAGGTGCGTTTGTCAAATTACATCGAAAACGCTACGCACACTTGGACACACTACTGTATTATGCGTTGGCTGCAGAGAATCCTGAACCCACCAGACATCATGGCTTACAAGAGTTGTGGACCAGCATGAAAGTAAACGATAATTAACCAATAACTTGGTGACATGGCTATTCTTTCGTAGAATGAATGTAAGTTTTTTTTTTCAGAAACAGAAAGGTTTCAGTTCCCAAGATATCCGCCCACCCAGGGTCAAGAAAGGCTACAAGGTACTGTAACTTGCAAAGAGGGTTATTTCCTTGGGAAATGCCGCAGCTGAACCACATGACAAATACAGTAAACTCTCAATTATCCGTGTTAATTGAGATCTACAGATGTTCAGATAATTTAAATCCTGTAAAAAAACCTGAATATCCGTTTCAGCACTTAACAATTATAGTTTATTCACCCGCAGAAAAGTCGCCCCTGCAATTGGGTTGAATCTATATTACGGACATAAAAATCTAACATTTTAAGTTAAGGGTCACTCTCAAATATGGGCTACACCATGTATTTGTCTGCAGCAGGCTGAAGTCTACATTAATACAAGTGAAGTTTTTGTACAGTGTCACGCCATTGCTAAGCACATGTATGTCTGTTGAAGAAAACTACAAAAAAATCCAAAAGACAAAACCACAAATTAAGCAAAAAATTGCTGTTGTCAACAGGATGCAAACACCACATAATATTCCATAACAGGAATATGATCAACAAACAAAGAAAAATAGACTAAGAGAACGAAAAAAAAACCCACAAATGACAGCACAAAAATATTGAACCCAACGCCTGAGGACGGGAGCAGATAGCAGTTCCCGAAACGTCGCTTGTTTCTGTTTTGGAAAACTATTGTGTTTGTTTCGTCTTTTCGTTTTATCGTGGTTTTGTCTCGTTTCAACTATTGTGCTGTGTTTTTTTTTGTGTTGGGTTCAATATTTTTGTGCTGTCATCATTTGTGAGGGTTTTTTCATTCTTCTTAGTCTATTTTTCTTTGTTTTTCTTTGTTTGTTGACCATATTCGTGTTATGGAATATTATGTGGTGTTTATATCCTGTTGACAACAGCAATTTTTTGCTTAATTTGTGTTTTTTTTTTTCCTTTTGTGTCTTTTGTAGTTTTCTTCTTCAGACATATATGTGCTTAGCAATGGCGTATGTCCAAAATCTTACATCAAGTCATGCACTCCCACTGCACAAATCATTCAAAGATAATATAGTGCACACTGTTACATTGTGGTCCCAGTCCAACTTGCAACAGGAACTTTGGGTTACGAGAGCTTGCAGCATCATCTGTCGGTAAATGACAACGCTTTCAAGTTCACCCACTTTCACTGGATCCACAAATGGGAAACCTGCCAGTAGATCGAGTTTGCTTGTGAAAGCCCTTCATCGAGACTGGTGCTTGACCGTTCAAGATGACTATGTCTCGTTTGTGAAAAGTACACATACACAAACACGTACACGTCTCCGTTTGTCTGCTTTGCCACCACTACACAGGCATCTGTAGCCGCCTTCCACCAGTTACTGTCACTTCAGGGTCGATGCTTGGATATCTGAAGCAACTGCGGGATGAACTTTGTTGGTGCCAATCGCTTCGTAACTGAGCTGCAACGACACATAGTTAATTACTGACTGACAGCTCCCCACGCTGGAGATCTGTGGAGGCAGTGGTCGTATCCTCTGGAGACTGGGTTCCCAGATAGTCCCCTGCGAGGAACTGTCTACCCTCTTGATCCAAGTGGAGGCAACTGTCAGATCAAGATCACTACGAGCTCAGTCCCGGGACCCTAACAATTTGTTAGTCATAACACCTATTCTTTTTATTGTGTTGAGTACCAGAGCCAGAATTATCACACATTCAGATAAACTGACCCACCCAATGGCAGCTCATATAGCAAATCTATCAGCCATTTTTAAAAAGATGGTATCAAGACTATCTCCAGCAATGACCCAAAAGGTCCTCACACAAGATAAACTTGCCATTTGTTCATTGATTTTGGTAAAGGGCAATAACCAACTCCACTTTACCAGAAGGTCACTGTGTTTTGAAGACACTCAATGATTGATTGTACACCCGTTGGTCAAGCTGTATCCTCTACCTAGTCAATGAACTCCTCAAAAATCTACATTTTAGGTTGATGGAGAGTCGATTGTAAATAAGTAATTTTGTGTGAACTGTAAATACGGACATTTGAATTCGGTGCCACAACTGAAGCACTCCTGGCAGCCGCTGAATCCAAGGCCAGTTGCACCGAGTCATTCGTCATCATCAAACATGCGGCTGTCTTCTCCCAATTTAGTTTCTCACCTAAAAATAATATGACATACAACCACAGTAAGCAATAACAACAGTGATCATTGTAAAAATTAAGAGCCGAGTGGTTCTCGAAACTCGGTGGATTGTTCACAAGCCCAGCTGGTTACTGCGAGTCTGACTGCAGGCATGCACGACACTCCTATACAAAATCTGTGTTCAGAATTTTTATTTTATTTTTTTATTGTGGGGAACTTTCTTAAGCATTACCCAAGTAGTCTTCTGCTAATTAGTTAAACTGTTTCAACATCTCCACATACACTGCGAGGCAAGTGCTCCAAGACTAATCCACGCAACACTCACGCATGCTATCCAGCAGAGTGCATTATCAAAATAGTCCTTCGCCAAGGGAAGATTCCACGCTGCCAGCGTTGCGTACATGTCTTCATCCAAAACAGGGAGGGAGCAATTTTCGCTAATCTCCATAACTGGAACAAAAAGTAGGCATAAATTACAAATTCATGGAACTACATTCATGCTCTAGAATACACTTTTAAGCTATTTGTAAAATTAAGAAATACTAAAACTGTGGTGTTTAAGAAACTATTACCACAACAACAAAAAACCAACCTTGCTATTTTTTATAATTTAAATACTGCTATAAAACCATGGCCTGTATGTGTGTGTGTCTACATAAATATAAATGAATGTTGGTATATATATCTGAGATTAACAAAATCCTACACCGTTTGACCGATCACTGAGACAGTTGGCACATTGAAGTGTTTTTTTCATGAAGATGGCACTGTAGCGCATCAACTTCTATACCGTTCAACCGATCAAAAAGGGTAAATTCATTTTTATAACAGAAAATCAAAGGTCACAGACATACAAACAGTGAGAGAGTATCATTTCTCTCTGTCCGCCACACAGTCATATGGTAAGGTTTGGCAACTTTATCCTTCTCCTTGGTAAAACCCATCCACCAGTGGAGCTCGCGGCGGCTAGCGCTAATGACAGTTCAGTTCTGAACTTTGTCAATAGATGGCGTTGCCTTGTAATATAAATGTGTCTACATATAATGTGCTATCGTTTGGTATGTCAGTCACGTTTTGCCTTGGGGTTTTCTAAGAACTCAAAAAAAATTTTTTATAGATTTGTGTTAGTTATCACTTTCTTTAACAATTGACTTTGCATATTTTTGGATTAAGATAATTTTTTATTTATTGATACAGATAAATAATTTAATCATTGATCAAATAATAGTAATTTATTTTTGTGCTAACCATTTTGCTTTAACTCGCCACTAGCTAGCGTTGCAGAAAAAATTTTTGAAATCACTTTGTCAAATACACTGCACACGTGTACAATTTTTAAATTGGAGCGATTTTTACTGGATTAGTAATTTGGTGAGCAAGTTTAAAATGGAATACCATTACCATCCGAAAAGCTGGACGTCGATACGATTAAGATTATTCTTTTGTTTATATGCAAATGACATTAGTGTCACACACAACTATACTAGTTTTGGATGTCTCTTCTTCCAATTGGAGAAGCAGCAGCATCAATGATAACATTGGTTTCGTTGGAATAAAAACAAAAATCATATATACTGCGAAACAAAATTATTTTTGATTTTTATAATCGTTCATCCTCAATAATAACTAATAGTGATTGTGATTTTTAATTGGTGAATGAGTTTAAAATGTAATAACATCACCTTACGAAGTACTGGACGCTGATATAAATATCCATTATTCTTTTGTTTATAGGCAAATGACATTTGTGTGACACAAAAATAAAAAATCTTTGGATGTCTCATCTGACAATAAACATTAAATACTGGAAATTATTTGAAATGTGACACACAAATTCAAACAGTGGAAATCAACCAGACATGCGCGGCAACTGTCAGCCAGTAGAACTGCTGAAACATGTCACTTGGAGCTACGAATATTGGAAGATACGACAACTTAATGCTGACATTCAAAATTCTAAACCTGACAAGAGTATCATCAGGTTCACTTCTTCCATAACCCGAACAAGATCCGCAATTTTTGCAAATTTATTTTAAAGAAAATGTGGAAAAAGAGATTAATCGACAACAGATCGAGAAATTATTACTTAATCACGAAAATTATTCAAAATAAATATAAACTGGCAGAGCGTCTGCCGGGTTGCTGCCAATGATATTAATTATTTTGAACACTTGGTGTTCAAATTAAGAAGACACTGTCTACATGTAGACCTAAAAGTCCCCTACATCCTGTGTCCAGCCTGGCAACGTCAGGTACAGCAGCTGGTTTCACATATGTTCGCAGTTACGTGTCTGTTGGTAAATTCCTCTTGGAAAACAAAAAAAAAAAAAATCCTTGCCATTCTGATGAGTTCTCAGATATACATATGTAGTTCTAAAATATTTTATTTTACACACCGTTCCATGATGGCACAAAAAAAAAGACAAAGCTTTCTATTTTGCTTGTATGTAGATTAGAATTTATTTCATTCATAGATAGAAATCCACGGAAAACACATGCTCAATTGGCGAAGCTACTGGACATAGGCATTTACACTCTGTTGCGAACTGTGGGACAATTTTAAGGACATGTTACAGTGCGTCCGTAAGGACAAAGAAAATATTAGCTGTAAGCAGCTTGAAGTTGAAGGAAAATTGCTTGCTGGCTTGCTTTAGAATTAGAGCATCGAGTGTACCCATCAGTCGAATTAACACTAACAAGTGCTAAATTAATATTACCTGCTTAAGACAATTTTTTTTTCTTTCTATCTTTCCCCCCCCC
Source organism: Bacillus rossius redtenbacheri (assembly GCF_032445375.1). NCBI lineage: Eukaryota > Metazoa > Arthropoda > Insecta > Phasmatodea > Bacillidae > Bacillus > Bacillus rossius. The sequence goes on along the minus strand of NC_086336.1, from coordinate 3,335,168 downwards.
CCCCCCCCCCCTTTTGACCCCTTGAAAAACATTATAACAGGGTTCTACCGGAGAGATGAAACGTTACACTTGCGTGACTCTTCGAATCTCAAAAGTAATTTTTAGTAATTACCTGGTGAGATATTTGAGACCCAAGAACAAATACAAGACGCCATTGACAGGAAAATTCCTTAATTACTATTACTAGCAATGACATAACCAACTTGGCGAGTGAGAACAAACCTTAAGTTTCAGGCAGCGAGACAGCGATGAAGTATGGTTAAAGAAAACTTAACAGGAAGATCAGCAATGACTTTGAGACAATGAAATAAACCAGGTAAAATTACAAAAAGTCAAATTAACAAGAAATGGCACAGTAAACGCCATAAATCACAAAATCAACTATATCTTACATTTAAGCATTTCCTCAGTTTTAGTTCGAAAAACTGGTATGATTTTCTGCAGTACTTGGTGGCTATGAATTATTTCATTCCATTTGGTCTTAGAAAGTCCACATTTTTTTCCGAGCCATTGGTAGTGTTCCAATTCCTTAAGTGTTCCTAAAAACAAAAACAAATTTTAAAATTTTTGGATGAATTCTATAATGCAGCAGACTCAATAAACACAAAATAAAATATTACCTACCATCATCCAGTTGAGTTTTTAATTGATTGAACTGCTTGAAAAGTAAAGTGAAAAATTTGGGACCGAACACATGGTTGTACATGGCCACACTGATCTGAACAGAACACTGATCCCGACTGTTCTCTTGAAACACGTTCTCTCCTGTATCAACCCAGAGCGCTGCAACAAAGCACCATTTTAAAGTCAAAACAAACATGTTGAAGAAACACACAACTGCTGGAAACACAAAAGGTGAAATCCATTTTCATTCTTCACACTTAGAAACCAAAGAAAAAATTAATTAATTAAATGAGTTTCACAACAAAAAAAAAGCTTGCTAAAACCCTGAAAAATGCATACGTCATCAGTTTTGAAGAATCCTGCAGCACTAACACACTCATGTTTGCACATCTAAGTAAAACATTTCAAGTTTAATAGACATACATTAATGGGTATTATCTAGGGGTGTGTGGGAATAGATTTTTGTACTGCGGGAAATTTTCGGGAAAAATATATTATTCCCGCGGGAAACGGGACGGGATCGGGAAAATTAAAAAAAAATAATAATAATAATTTTTAATAATACGTAATATGAGAAGATGGCCATTTAAACGTTTCTTGCAAAGTTAGTTGTTTTTTTTGCTGCTATTTCTTTTGTCTGCTTCACTTGCCCTTTTTTCAGCGACGACTTCATATTTTTTAGCATCCTCAAATTTTTTTTTATAGCCAGACGTGCTACCATGCTCGCATCTCAAAAAAATTTTCACACGAGACACACTTTGCCAGGGATTTACTGTCTGTCAGACGTTCAAAATACTTCCAAACACTTTTAGGTTTACAAGTAACAAGCTAATCGGTTGCAACATCCATTATTTGTAGGCTGCTAGTTTGTTTTAATATACAACGGCATCGAAAATAGGAACAGATACTTTGCACAAGCCTTAATAACGTAAAGTCAGCCGACAAAGCCCGCCAAACTAAACAGTAAACAACTATTTTTTTTTCTTCCAAAGCAAAATCATAGATGTTTAGATACTCGTGAGCAGTGGTGTAAAACTACGTGATTTCATATTTTTCAAAGTGCCAATACAGTTCTCTACATCGCCACTGCTATCAAGTAATGAGAACGGTTACGCTTCGTTATGTAACGCAAGTCTAGTATTTCTTATATCTTTGGCTAAAAGATGCGCATGTTTTGTTTGTGTCTAAGGACACACGGTGGTTTTAGGTTAAGTATTCGATGGTGACGGCAATAACGTTATATAACTGAGTATTCACCTATCTTGCAAATTTGTACCCTTGAAGAAATATATTTATGAACGCATACAATATTTAAGGTACTCCGTGTACATTTTTTATATTCCAATTAGATATGTGTAAACAATTATCATAATTCACTGCACACCACAGCTGTCGCTACGATCGGCATACATTTAAAAGATCTTTTGCACTTAAATAGTACGGAAACCCTTCAAAAATGTACGAATCCATAAAAAAATATTGTTGTAAACACAGTTTGAATTGATAGAAAACATTTTCACATGATTAGTAAACATTTGTAAATTTTTAAACCATTTACCGAAAAATTCGGGATTAATAAAATTCCTGCCCGGCATTTCGGGAAGGCTATTTTCCCGAATTTTTTCCCGAAGCGTCGGGATCCCGCACACCCCTAGTATTATCCAAAATTGTTTCACAATAATGGTAGCACCTACATGTGGGGTCAATGTAAAATTCTAATAACTAACTAAAATAGGTAAACAGGTAGTTCCTATCAACAGCGAGGCAGACCTGCAGTTGCCAAATTGTTAACGCCTAAAACATTCATTGGGAAAATTCTCAACACCTTCTCACCTCGGAGATGTCATAAACCACCAGATTTCAAGAAACACGACTAACTTAATTTTTCAGATAAACTCGTGATTTATTCTTTTAGTCAAATTAGATTTTGCATGTATTAATTTGGTACACTTATATTAGCCATCGCGCGGAGGGCAACTGACTCACGAGAGAAGTCGGAGAGCGAGAGCCAGTGGGCGGACCACACGAGCTTGGTCAGGTGCAGGCGCACGTCGCGGCCGGCCAGCTTCTTCTGGGTCCACTCCCGGTCCAGCGGCTTCCACGGCAGCAGCTTCTTGCTGCCGCTGGCCATGTGCCGCACCACCCGCTTCTTCAGCTCCGCCTCTGTCGCTCCCTGCCACACACGACCGGCCCCTGCACCCTTCCCACCGGTCTTCCCCATTCTCCCTGTTCTCCCCGTCAGTCCTCGCAGGTCTGATACATCGCACGGCATTAAGTAAGACCACTGCGTGCTTGATAATGGCTTTAACGCCAAGCAAGACTTGTGCAGCCAACACCACCTTTCTGCAGCGATGCAACTACACTAGTTTCCACCCGGGGCAAGAACTAATCTCTGCTCCCCTCCCCTTTTCTTTTGAAAAACCAAACAACAAAAACCTTTTCCTACCAGACCTCATATCGCCACCAACGCATTTTAATTTTACTATTCAAAATATATTTTATTCAACTTAAATGGTAAATAAAAAGATTTATTTGCAGTCATTTCATTTTTAATACATGGCAAGTTACGTAGATAGTAGGCCCTACTCAAAAAATACAGGTTTTTAAATATTTTATCATATACATGTATGCATCTGTCAACACAAATAATTCAGTTCATCTGCCATCCAACATTTTTTTGTGTTCTAACTCAAACTCTATGATATTCAAGTAAATATCTAAAGTAAAAATTACTCTGCTGGTTTGCCCCCCCCCCCCCCCCTGGATGCCCCCCTCCCTTTATAGTTATGCCCCTGCCTATCAGTAATATGAAACCACTATATTTTATAAAAACCTTTTAACAGTAGATTATTGATCGAGAGCTTGTGAATGATTATCAACATTTGATCATACTTACCTAAACCATTAAATCAACACACAATTGATGATTGTTTCTCTTGTGTTTAATTGAAGATGAAAACACACAGGTTTTAATTTTACAATAGACAGAATTTATGACACTAAAGGAATAAAACTATTATTATAAAGTATAAACTACTTTTACAGTTACTAGACTAGCATACAATATACAGGTTTACCAGCATCAGATGTACATCTTGCCCATTTTGCAATCATTTAATTTGTAACAGCAGGTCACGCTCAACTTGGCATTTATGCTTTTGTTTACACCAAGAGTGATCGTACTAACTCTTATATGATATCAGATGATTCCTGAGATGTCCATCTACAAATTTAACTTCCATTGTTCTGTGAAGAATTTTGACTTTCTAATAAGCAGCCTTCGAACATGAATAACTTTGTCCAGACGATTTGATAAATACCATTCAACAATTCATGTTTTTGCTTTTGTTTGGCGAAAATGAGGCATTTACAATGGCTGTCTGGGGTCAAATTTTATTCAGAAAACATTTGCATAGTGAAATTATTTTAAATTTTGAGGGTAGAAGATTTTATAATTTTGCAAGCCAATGACATTCGATTAGTTTCTAGCAGTTATTGTCTGATTACCTTGGCATCATCAGTATTTGTAATTTGAGCTGTTTAAAATGTTTGAAATTAAAAATTTTTGAATATTGTAATTGTTGAATACAGAGATTATGAGGGTGGCTCCTTACTTAAAAATGGCATAATAGCATCATTTGGTAATGTTTATTAAATCGGCTATTTAAAGTATTTTGTCAGTACTTTGTGGGTTTAAATACCTAATAGCTACTGCCGTAAGAGTTAAGTTTAATGTTTTAGATCTTTCTGTGTCAAAAGACACATAAGATAACTGGTTATGAAAGTGTTTGATTCTGTGCTTGAATTTTTGCCAGTGTAGTATAGGCCTTATTGGAAGATCTACAGAGAGTTAAATACATCTTCAAAGTGATGCCACTGTAATTTCAGATACTCGTAAATGTGGTAGCAACATGAAATCTATTTATTTGCGAAGTCTAACAAACTTTTTGAGATTTACTTAAAAGTCTAGAAGTCCTAAGTAAAGATCTCTTTGTGATACCACAGAGATTACCTCTCAGATACTACATCTTGGTGTACTCACCTGAGGATGTTATGTGGAAATTAAAAACCCATACAGTCATGCCCAAAAGTAGCAAACTTCAGGTCAATGTTTTCTTTCAATGTTAAACAGGTACAGTAAATATAGAGTAAAAGTAAACTATTCACTTAATTAATTAATGTTAATCTCAATTGTGATTCTAGATATCCACAAATCTTTAGTAAAATTTTTTTTGCAACCAAATTTTAAATACCTACCTACATTCATTAAGTTATTCAAAATAACGAAGCATGTTAAGTTTTTAGCAATATTATAAATGCCATATTTATAGTGTGTTTTCATGCATAACAATGTGTCTATGTGAATTATTTTTATAGAACTAAAAAACTTCCATCATAACGTGGAATATAACCAAGTAAATATTTTGCTGCCACAAGTGAAGTTTAGTACTAATTAAAATAAAGATTTTTACATCCCAACATAAGTAAATTTAATGAATTTTAATCTTAGTGTGTTGTATAAATAAATTAAAATTTAATTAATCATTTGGACCAATTATAATATAATATTTTATAATAATAATGTAATAATGTTTAACTTCACCATAATGGTATTGTTTTATTTTATTGTATTATAAATTACTGTCAATAACTGTGCCTCTTTACACATAATAATATTGAATTTAAAGTAACTATTTTATTGCAATGAATTTTGGAATAAAAGTAGTTATTTCTTTTTCATTATCCAAACATGGTTAATGGTTTAGTTTTGATTTATGATTATAATTATTTACACATGTTGTAAGGTACAGAGTACATTACAGAGGGTGACATAATTACAAGGTTTTGTAAACTGAATGAATGGGGCATAACTACGTGACATGGCATAGGATTTACAGACACGCAAAACCCACTCTCTACCTATATATAAGATTGTGCATAGTGAAATATTTATAATGCCAGAAAAATTCATTTTTTTAAAGATTAAAAGAAAATCACTCCCTATTTGAACCTAACTGTAACAATGTGTGTGTTTAGCGAGAACTGTTTGCCTCAGCGAAGAAACCTTCTATGTCGGTTTACACACAATATAGCACAACCTATTGAGGGCCGGTTTAAAAATTAAAACAGCAACTTATAAACCGAGACATGAGCTATCATCTGGCTGTTGTCAAATCTACACCTTGCCACACCACAAAAACTATAGCTAATTTTAAAATTTCAAATAAAGAGCTCACCACTTTAGCCACCCAGTCATACTGTTTGTTCAATCCAATTAATTCGAATAGTTTTTCTCCAAACTTGCGATGCAGATGCATTTCGAAACCACAGAGCATGGTCATGTTGTTCCAGCTGTCAGGTGGCTTCCAGGAGATGTTCTTTACGTGCGACGTTTCTTCCTTGGCCACGGTCCAACGCTTCAGAAGCACGCACACAGAGCCCGCCGCGTGAAGATACACCATCATTTTGTCGCACATCTAACAAACACAAAGTCACTCACATCACTCCAGCGCGGGAACAACAATTATAAAGCTATTTCTACAGAAGAAAATCATTTTTCTCAAGAACACAATCATACCCAAGCATGGTTGTAGTAATAAATTCAAAACAATATTAAAAGAATGCAGCTGATATCTATAACTATTAGTTGTTTTATGTAACCATAATGAAGCGGAGTGAATATGAAACACACTTTGAAATGTTTGCAGAAATCACAAAAAAAAATATTTCTTAATGCTATTAAATTATATTTTTCTAAGCAACATATTTACAAATGCAGTGAAAAAACTTCATATTAGGTTTAATGTATTACATTAAAAAAAGTACACCCAATACATTGAACAAAATTTCCCTATTTAAAATAATGGTTTTGAATGTAGTAATTAACTCTCATCATGTAATGTGTGCCTGGAAATTTATTTCATCTATTACAACACTACTGTCAAGGAAATTAATTACAAGATTTTTTTTAATAAAATTACTATTTATTTGCAATTTTTGACATCTACCAAACAAATTGATACCATACAAAAGAAAAAGTACACCATTTTTGTTCAGTTATACTCTCATGTTTCAAAATCTACTTCAAACTAACCAGTAATTTGAACAGTGTAATTTATTGGATACTATTTATGGGGTACCACCCTTATTTATTTTCACAGTACACCAACTTTTGTTGCTCTTAATATAATAATTCTCAGCTCCACCTGAACCGGCTCTCAAAGCTCTATCTATTTGAATACATGTAACCCTCTTCAATATTCTTATTTTTGACGTGACAACGTCTAATAAATCGATGAACTCTGGCTGCACGCACGAAAAAGTGTCCCGTAACACACATTGTCCCGTTACGCTCATTGTACGCTTGCACCGCATCTATCTCTCTTCCACTCGATTGGACAACCATCGATTTGACTTTTTCGAGGCACATTAAACTTGAAACACTCCCATTCGTTTCCCACTTTTCCTATCATCGTCCTATCCTTAACAGAATAACACAGATTGGATGAAGTTAGAAAGCAAACATGTATAAATGTTATAGTTAAAATTATCTCTTCGTTAAAGTAATAAGCATATTGGAAGTAATGAGTGCAAAAAAAAGTAAATTTATCAATTAAATTGTAGATTTTTTCACTCCTTCTTTGTATCCATACAAAATAGTGATAATTCAATAAAAATGATTCAATTTTATTCATAAAAGTATGCAATCATTACATCAATGTTTTGTTATGACGTCACGTTAACTATCGTCCGTAAACCGACTTTACAGACAACCAATTTTTTTTTTTTGGGTGGAAAATAACTACAGTCTATCTCATGCTTACATTGCAGTATAGAGCAAACAGAAACTACTGTTGCCAGACAGATACTGCTTGGCTTGTTAATATTAAAATTTGTATTCCACATACTATCTTTGATTGTAATAAGTTTTAATATATTATAAACTTTCATTCGCATTTTAATTTTAAAAACTTTTATTTAGATTTTTTTAGGACTATACGTTAGATTTTAATGAAAGTATTCTCAGTTGTAGTCATCCACAAAAAAAAAATTCAAGCTTAACACAAATTAATAATTCACAAGAGAAACTATTTGTAGCAAGCAGTCTTTCACTATTAATAACTATGTGCTGTGCTCTGTAAAGTAACAGTACTTACAGAAATAACTGTCTTTATTTTGTCAGTCTTTGCATAAATGCAGTCTGGTATAAGTGTTTCAGAAATAACATGTTTTCTCTTTGTGAACTATTGTGTGACACTAAATACATTGTCTATGGCAGATGATTCAAAAGGCATGTAACTAAGGGTTTTGGTTTGGTCTTGGAATCATAGAAAAGAGAGGAAGGGATAGAAAGGCCACTCTCTGAATAACAGCTAGAATGCTATTTGCAGCGCTGTTGTGGCCGTGCACAGTACTAACCGTATAAACATTGGTGGAAGAATGACCTAAGTAGCTATTTATGTAAAAACCACCTATGTCACAAGCTAGCATTACTATTGAAGTTTGCAATCACATCTACAGCATTAAGAGGGTAGAGAGTTTTCAGCTTCTCGACGTTTATTCTCTGTATCCATTCATTGTATAACGTTTCTTCGTAAACTGGTAAGCGGTGTCTAACAGCAAATTTATCATTGCAACCAGGCACACAGCATTTTCGTACATGTGGCGGCATTGTATTTACTTAATACGTAATTTTATACTCAATTTAACAATCTTACCTCAATGAAAATATGACCACTAAATAATTGAATAAATAAACTCCAGATATTTTCCAGTTTCCACCTACGAAGCAATAAGCAAGTAGCACGCAAATAACCTAAGTCCTAAACAAAAATACGAAAGAAAAATTGCCGCCATTTCAAATGAGCCTTGGCAACGAATCGTAAACAAACATTGAGCAGTGAGCACACTAGTGCTCTTATGGCCGTGCACACAAACAAAATGTTGTTCAAGCATCACTCTAATGAGTGCACATCCCGTGCTTGGAATAGAGAGAGAAAAAAACTTTTCATGCTGCCATATTTATTTTATTTTTGTCAACTCTATTAGCATGAATATGTAAATTGTGAAAGTATTTGAGAGTGTGTGTTGTTCCAAGAATGTATATTATTTAAGTATTTTCATGATTAGCAAAAAAAAACCTTAACTTGGATATTGATATCAGTTTGACTGATCGTGGAAGATATGAACATGAAATACAGCTAAGTATGGTTCACTATTATAATTTTTTATTGTAGTAGTTAAATCATACAAAATAACCTGGTTGCAGTTAATTTGCTGAGGTGTATCATATACACACAAACATGTATAAAGGATTTTCTCAAATATATGTTTAGTTCTGTAATGAATACAGAAATGTTGCATTCGCCAGATTAGCAAAATGTTCAAGAATCATTCCAACACAAAACTGGTCGACCTGGACACTCCCTCTCGCCGGCACCGAAGCGAGCGAGCTACAGCAGGGAAGCACATTCGCAGTCGAGCACACCAGATACTTACAGTGACCAGTACTACTGACAGTGACTAGTACTACAGAAACACAAACATCTACAATGGAATATAAAGGCAGATAAACTAGGACATTAATAATCAACAATAATAACAGGAAGAACTCTTGGTGGCAGTCCCTACGGTCGGGCTCCCCGCCCCACTGCCGCAAGGGTTTACGGTATCAGCATGTGTGGGAGAAACTATCAACAATATATATTAATAGAAACTAATAAAATGTACTAACACGGAACCTTACAAAAACTAAAAATTAGAAACAAAAACTAATTAACTATAACAACACTACTAGATAGTATTTAATGTTGACATATTTAGAAATAATAAAAATTAAAAAAATTAAAATAAAAACAAAATACACTTTGTGAGAGAAGTAAGTGTAGTGATTAACATTTAGATTTCATGATTTGTTTTACTGTGGTTTGAGATGGTTTATAGATGGGGTCATTATAGTTGCTGAGAGTGCAAAAAGTTTGAGTAAACAACTGTGGATATTATCAAACCCTCTACAGAATTAGGTATTAGAATTGCTACCAACAACTAAATCCATGGCAAGAAAACAATAAACTAATTAATTTAGGACAATAATAGGAGATAAACATACCGTTATAAAAGTTTCCTTTGATGTTGGGTCACCGAATAACTCCCTGAATGCTACACGAGACAACTTGCTGTAGAAAGGATCGTGAACTGAAACAAGAATAAATAACAAATACAGATGTGTATTCAACTTTGTTATGCACTAAAGGCATGCCACTTAAATGCTGCATAAATTATTACAAAAAAAAATGCAAAAGTAGCCCAGCAATAAATTTACAAACTGGAAATTTAAAAAAAAAATCAAACATAAGACATGTAAAGCAATTATTTTTTTGATACATAAAACTTTTACTTAAAAATAAAATTTTACAAAGTAAGAAGTGGGTTTTACAAACCGAATAAGTAAATCTTTGCTATCAAAAATTGTAGACTTTGTGGGGGACACTAAATTATTGAGATGATATGTGAAATGGACCAATGGTTTTAAAGGTGCTATTTTCAAACAGCAAGTTCTATTCAGCCACCTGGAGTAGAGCGCATATGGAGGTAAGCGATTTTGTGCTAATGTGGTTTAGTTAAAGAGAGGCCTCCAGGATTATAGCCGGCTACGAACCACTTGGGTGCCAACTCTGCAGGCTACGAGCTCGCATCCCTCCCCAGGAGCGCCACTACGAGTGTACCAGTACAACAGCTCGACTGCAAGCAAGTCTGGAGAAGGTAGCATCCAAAAAACACCTCCATTCCGGCAGGACAATTAAACTTCGGGACTCAGCTCACTCTTAAATTTAGCCTGGTTAAAAAGAATCACTTTCAATAAGCCTACCTAGTCCTGTTGCCTACACAAGAACTGAGTTAGGGAGGATTTCAGTTTTTTCTGGAGAACTATCATCTTTTGAAGTAGCTTTTCAACCGAAATCTCGGTGAATTATTCACCAAGGACGCGGCTACAACCCAGAAGCCAAGCTACTTCAGACGATGGCCGTGAAAGCCTGCGAACATTATTACTTTCTTGTGTTTCCATGGTTTTCAAGGTATCTGCCTAACAGACGGTGTTCTTGTATCAGTGATAAGCGCGGCGCCGGTGTCACCTCTAAGCACAAGACTGTGGACCGGTGCACTCCCTTCACGCAGCGAGCAACTATGAGACCTGGTACTGACTACATTCTAAGGTGTGAAACGAAGGTAAGGTAACGCAAGTCCCCATGATGCTTCGAACAATCTTCACCGGGAGTTTTACAACCAGGAACTAACAACATTTCTGAGTTTAGAAATAATAATATTTTTAATATAGAACATAATGTTTCCATTCTGATAAGATTAAAGGTCTACAGTTTCTAATACCAAGAAAGATTATTTAACCTGTCAATGCAATCCCCACGTCTGTTGATTACTAAATGCAAGTCTGCCACGAACTGCTAACCCCACAACTGGCCACTAACACATTCTGGTTGGCGCGAGATAAATTATCACTTAAAGCTTCTGGCTTTCTCACCAGAGCTGTTGCTGACTTGCGGGAAGGCATAACATAAATATTAGTTGAACACTGTGGTGCATGATATAAACGACTGTAAACATGCAATGAAGGAAGCGAATAGCTATTAAGGAAAGGGTAAACTATAGTTTGTTGATTTGTCCTATTATTAATTCGTTGTGTTGCGTTTAATGTTACACAAGTGCCATTGTCACTGTGTGCACACAGAAATAAGAAATCATGTAGATGAAAAAGAGAGTTTAATAATTTATGACACCCTAATTCAAATTATGCCATAATTAATTGGCATCGTTACCTCAAACCCGCACAGTTCACAGAGTGTTACTTGAGGGGCAGGTGTATTAATACAACTTAAGTTAAAATCATTAGGGGTGTGCGAATAGTGGATTTTGATGGTCGAATATTTTCGAATCAAATAGTAACATTTTCGAATAGAATGCGAATAGTTTCAAAGTTGAATAGTTGTAATATATATATATAATATGTTACCACACTGAACAATAGCGAGTTTTCAAATATTTAGTTTATACAAAATATTTTCTGTGAATGAAACCACAAAAAAAAAGTTCACTTTGTATTTTTAAGAGTTATTGAGGACATTAATTTTTATTTCATATATAATAAAATTTTTATAATTGTTATCGATTGTTTTTCCTTTCGGTTACCACAATGGAAAAATTTGGATTAAAAAAATGCCTAGCTTGGGAAATTAATTTCAATGTACTTCAAACATATATGACCGGAAAAACTCCGTGAGAAACTTCAATACTCAAACCGAGTATATAAAAAGGTTATCATTGAATAAATTATTTTAAACAGTTAATTTTAACGGTTTTGTATACGATTGCAACCGTTCATCAAAAATACTGTAGTCGTTGGTATTCCTGCTAACAATATTCGTTTGTAAATGGCGTCGTGTTTCGTGTTTACGTTTACCGTCTGGCTTTTGAAACAAGTTGATTTAATGTAGGATGATTTTTGTTTGGTTTTTTTTCTTGAATTGAACCTTTTTAAAAATACATTGCGGTTATGTTAGTAAGAATGTATAAATACTTTGGAAATTACATTAGAAGCTGGTGAAAACTGAAGCTCTTGGAACCACCACGAGAAATAAAACACAGCCATGTAAATACTGTATTGGTCCGAATATAAGGCGACCATTTTTACATAAACGAGAAATGAGAAATTGGAAGTCGCCTTATTTTCGCACCTAAGACGTCAGCACCCCAAACATATTTCTTCCAAGCTGAAAGCTACAGAAGAGACATTGTTAAACAAAATGTTCACGATTTTTTATATTAACTAAAACTTCGTTACCTCACACGGGGAAAATGATAAATTCACCCAATATTGCAGTAATTCACAATAAATTGTTTAAAGTTGAAAATTAAAATATTTGTTCTTGAGTAAAAATGTGAATAATGAAGCATCTCAAAATGAAAACCTTTTATTACACAATTCATATTTGTACTGTGTGTACAATCGCGTGTTAACATTTACGTTAATTTAATTTCATATTTTTAACGGAACTATTTGTTTTAAAATAGCACAGCTATTTTCAGAATGATTGGTTACGTTTACAAACAGAAAATGTTGTAATATTCTATCGCGTGATTGAACTGATATTAAATAAAAGTAAATATGTGGGATCTATGTAACATTAGTTCGTTAATAATAATTAGATCTCAAAAGAAAATTGTCTAATTAAATAATAAATGTAATGGTATTTATTATATTTATTCTCAATTAATCTTAGAGTAAATTTATGACTACTTTTAATTAATAATCCACTAAATAGACATATTATAGCAAATAAACAGAAAAAGGAAATATTATTTTAAATCAAATTACATGCAAATTTACCTATCTCGATGACCCATTGATACTGATGAATTATTCATCATTTACTTGTAAGTACGTGAGACTCTAAAATGATTAATAATTTTAATTTTTGAAGAAATATGTTCCGGCTTAGTTCAGGGGAGGGACAAAGGAGACATTGTTCTCCCAAGACTTCTGGTCTCGTCCTCGACCTCTTCAGGATACTCGTACCGTCTTGCTGCAGAACAACAACAAAAAAAAAACTAACTACGACCCAGGAAGAATACTACTGAAGACCACTCTTCTGGACATCTTTCAGGATGGGCTGAAAAGTCTGTATATTGGTTGTATCTCACCAGCGTCGACAGGAATCGCTGCATGCAGAAGATCGGTCGTCTTGAAGCACACAAATGCAGATTACGATTCCCTATAGCCTGTTTGGAGTAAAGTTGGACTATCTTTACTGAATACTGACAGAAAAACTAGCTAAATATGCGATCGCAGCGTCTCTTCTGGTACTCTGCGCACCAATCCCGCATCCAGGAACTGCAGAAAGCACGGGGGAATTCCGCTCGCTTAGCCGATACAAATTTCCAGTCTCTTATTTTTTTTATCACTCTCAAAAAACCAACAAAAAATGTCCGCCCCAGCGAAACATTCCAACTAGGAGGAATAAATCAACAAACTCTTTCTTTACCTGACGAGAATGCAAAACTTAAAGACTATAACTAATAGCGCCCATATGCTGAATCGGTCATAGACAGAACAATATATATGAATTAATTTTGATAAAGAAGAATAACATAAATATCGCTGACACCTAATTACTTGTGGCGTATCTCTGGGTCATCGCACTCAGTATTACCATGCATTAAAGACAAAATATATACATATTCTTAATTATATAACAAAATATACACAAAGCTAAAACATGATAATAATAATAATAATAATAATAATAATAATAATAATAATAATAATAATAATAATAATAACAAACATGTAAACATGCTTCAATGGTTACAATGTTAAGAACATTTCGGAAGTAATGTTTGGAAATTCACGGCTGCCAACTGTCTTTCCACAATATTTCTTTGTTGTAAAACGAACATTGCCGAACACGCACGAAGACGCCATATTTACAGGAATTTGGTACGTTGCTTCAAAAGCTATTTTAATAATTTCACTGTAATCCACTCTTTATTTATGTAAAAACCTTTCAAACAACATAATTATCATAGATTATTCTTTAAAATTCATAGGACAGAGACAATCTGTCAGAGAGTAATATAGACAAATATTCACGGTCACGTCACCTAAGTTATTCATGGCCGTATGTTTCACCATGGCAGCTAGCTACGTGTTTTGTTCCAGCAAGCTGCATTTCTTTGTTTGCTTTGTTACGTTTAACACACTACTAAATTGTAATAGGTAGCTTAAGTGAAATAGAAAGTTAAATGCTGTATACATAAATGCAAAAAGGATTTATCAACACAAAATGTATGTCTAATGAATTTTCACATTAATTTCTACCAAAATTATTTTTACATTTGTTTGGCCTCCAGAAACTGCAGGTCGTCTTATTCGGGCCAATACGGTATTCGCAATTTTAAATTTTGCTATTCGACTTACGAATGCGAATAGTTCGTCAGTTACTATTCGCAACTATTCGTGTTTACGAATATTTGCACACCCCTAGAAATCATTAATATATGAGATATATTATTTTATTGGATGGTTCGAAACTGTATTTTTTTTATTTGGATAATAAAATTATGTAATTCAAAGTCCAAAAATTTTAGTCCGAGCACTTCCAATAAACACAGTTTTGCTGTATAAACTGAGAATATCACAATAATTTTATAACTTGTGATTAAATAATAACTATATATCAACACAATTTTAGTGATTTGTGAATTATGATACAATTTCAGGATTTTTCCCCTTACAGAGCTTTGGTTTTTATAAATTTTTCATTTCATTGTTTAAATTTTTAAACCTACAAAATGTCGGCAAACATAGAAGTATCCATTATTTATGCCAATATTTTATACAGATGTACGTACAAACATTAATCTGACGTATATGTGAATACTTACCCAGATACTTATGTGAAATTTTGACCAAGTTATGCTTATTTTCAGCTACTGTTGCTACATTCGCAAGAAACGTCTTAAGGGCAGAACATCTGGAACACCAAAACAAACAGAACGACTCAATCCAATTTCCTTACATTTCCAACTACAATCTGCAAATGCCAAGTTTTTTAGGTCCTCAATGACTGGTATTCCCGACGACAGAAAAAGAAGCGAGCCAGTGCTGCCGGCAAGCGGGACACGTGGAGACGCTGCATGCGCCCGTGAGTGGACATCCCCTCTCCTCCTCCTCCGCTGCTTCATCAGCCTCCCCTCCTTCCACTCTCACTCACACCAATGTTCCAGACCAGGGCCGCGTCGATACCGACACCGCATATCGGAACCGACCGACATCACCACAATCAGTAATGCACTCGATTCACCTAAAAATTGCCAATTTTGGAAAATGATTTTATAGGTGTCATATACATCATAATTATTGTGTACTCACAGCATTAGTTCCAGATAAATAATAATCTGACTAATACAGTCCAGATGTTACAGAACATTATGTACGATTTCAGTTTGTTCACAGTCAATCAAAGTTTACGGAAGACTATCTACTTACTTCGTGGCGACTCGTACGTGCAGTAGTTAAAATATTACGCAGCTGTTGAGCTAAAGATGGATGCATGGTGTAGAACAACAAGGTACTTGATACGAAGTAAACAAAATGGTACGTTATTTAATGACCGATACAGGAATGCAGATTTCCATAAAGTTGACAAACTGCACAGATGAACTTTCATTTTAATTCTTTCACTTCCACATACTTTTGCATGACACACAAAATGCATACCTACACAATAAATTAGCTTGCGAGATGTTTTTTTTATCAATTAAACAAAGGATGGTTTATAGGCTTTAGGAATTTTACAGAGTCGTAGGTGACTTTTTAATCTCTCGCACAGTCACATGCCACAAACCCTGAGATAAGGCCCACGTTTTAAAGGTGAGGTTTCAAGGTGCACAGAGTTCAGTCATTTGTAAAATTCCAAATGATATGCAATGTATATTGGATAAAAATTAGTCGTTGTTTAGTCTAAGCTTGGAAGTCAACAGGAAAGGAAGTGTTAAGTGGTGGCTTACCAAGAACAGTGTCAACAAATCATTTGTCTGGAAGTAGGAAGATGCAAATGTCGTAACATCAGATACGTATTCCATTAACTTAGTTTTACATTTAAGGCCAGTCAAATTATTCGTTCTGAGAATTTTTTCATCAAGTAAATGTTTTCTCGTCATTAAATTGCAGTCATTTTTGGTCATAGTAAAAGAGAAAAATATCTGGAAAAGCTATTCCCGATTTAATTTATTTGAATCAGAAGTCATTCTCAAGTCAAGTACGTAATATAATAATTAGCTTCAGTTAGAATTCAGACTCCACCATCTGCAGTGTCTAGCAAAGATTTCTTAAGTGTGTTATGTACGCAAGCTAGGTGGTCTTAACTTTTTGTAAGTCATAATTAAAAAGGTTTATATCAGAGGTCCTCTTACAGTCGAGGCCACTTATGTATTACTGTACATATGTATTACTGTACCTTTGTATTAGTGTACCTATGTATTACTGTACCTATGTATTAGTATACCTTGTGTAGCCAACTCACTTTAAATGTTATATTATAATCAATATTTTCAAATTTAAGTTGATCTATATTCTATATGTATTTGATCTACAGTAAATTTATATTTCAAGTAATGCTATATTGCTGTGTCCTATACATATTTAAGGGAGTTGCATCCAACATTAGAGACTTTTTTTTTATATACTACAATGTTGTTCTAATTGTCTGAGTTAATATGTATAAGATTTAATAGTTAAGAATCAAAACCAATCATTTAAAAATTACAATTCTTTGAGGTGAGGAAATTTTTTTTTTTTCCTTATTGAACTCAAAAATTATAGTTTCCCTAATTTTAAGTAATATTTCAATCTATAAATAATTGTTTTGATATTGATACTGATGCTGATACAGTACTTTAGCTCAATAATAAACAAGTGTCTACATAAAAACACCAAAACAATGTTACAACAGGCAAACTAATAACTAAAACATTATAAAGGTTGAACTTGTCAATTTCATATAACAAGATGGAGGAACTAAATTAATGTATCATATTTTATAATTTCACTTCAGGACACATTTTATTTATCTATGAACCATAAGTCAGTAATTTGTATTTATATCTTTGAATGTAAAACTTCTTTGCTCAAGTAATGATATATTTTGTTTAACGAATAAAAATGGTATTTTCAAAGTTCACATGTAATATTATATGACGAATATTTTGTAAAACAATCTGGTATTGGTCGAAAAGATTTAACAAAAACTATTGCTAGAAAATAAAAGTTGTTTTGGAAGGAATTGAAAAAACGAAAAGGGGAATTGATATAGGAACCTTCGGATAGGAAAGACGTGACATTTTATGGCTGCAGAAATTGAAATTATAACTATTGAAATACTTTGAAGAATTATAAGAAATAATAGTAAACATTAATAATATTGATAATTTGAAGAGATTTATTGAACTAAAGAAGAATTATTATTTGTAAGAAGATTCTAAGAAACATCGAGGCGTTCCCAGGATGAAGACTACGAATATCAACTACGAAGATTTGAAATAATATTAAGGCGTTCCCAGTACGAAGAAAGAAATATTTGGAATAGTCAACTGTACGAGACCATACGGAAACGACGAGAGGCGTTCCCAGGACGAAGACGATCAACTATAGGCGTTCCCAGGACGAAGACGATCAACGATAGGCGTTCCCAGGACGAAGATGATCAACGATAGGCGTTCCCAGGACGAAGACGGTCAACTAGAGGCGTTTCCAGGACGAAGGCTTGGAAACATCGAGAGGCGTTCCCAGGACGAAGACGACGAATTACTACGAGGCGTTCCCAGGACGAAGACCCAAAACAGCGGAGGGGCGTTCCAAGGATGAAGACGCAGAATATTCATTGCTGAGGTCCTGTTTAAAGAAGTCAGACATCGTAACGCATAGTTCGTTACTACTGAACTATACTAACAGGTCGGTCAGATATTGGTAAAGGAATTGTACAACATTTACTAGCTTGCAAAAAATGACACTCGGGAATAGTTAATATCACTTGAAATCCATTCAATAATCTTTACACCATACCAGATTGTTGAAGTTATGGACAACTTTAGTTAAAGTTCAAAAATCGTTGTATATAAGCTAATCTAAAGATTTTACAAATTTTCCACGACATACCCAGCTCTACCTACTGAATAGTCAGGACAACAATAAAAAGAAATTTTAATTAATGGTGTGTAGTAAACATTCGTTGATTGAAGACTTACAATAAAACCAGGTTCAAAGAGTTTGATATTAATTTATTAGTATTAAACAAATTAAGAATAACTCTTTATAATTATGGAAGGTCACTGAAAACTGATAAAGTTTATTTTCAGATCACGTTACAAATATTGTGTCTTTCATAATCAAGTATAAAAATCTAAGTAATTGTAATGTTTACTCAGTATTACAACTTCGTAGAAGTTGTTGGCGCCCACAAATTAAACTAAATGATTCGTTCTTTTGTTCTTATCCTATAAATACATTAGAACGAGTCTAAGTACTTTCGAGTCTTACAAAGTCAAATATATTTATTATAAACAATAAAGATTTTGATAAAGTAAGTCCCGTTTAACATGCTACATAAATACAATAGTCCAATAATTTACAACTTTTGGATTAATTAATTCCACAATTTTTTATCTAAATTAAAACATTCGTAATTTTTAAAATCAATAATAAAAGTAATACTTACGATTTTGCTGTAAAGTCATCAATAATTTTACAATATGCATCTTCACAGCCTTTGATGATTTTACTCTTAAGAATTTCGTTTTCATTCACATTTATGACGAATTTCTTGTGCAGCATCATGAAGTTGCGAAGAGAGATGACGAACCTCACCCAAAACCCGGGACCCTGGAAAGTAACAACCACACACAGAGTACAATGGACTGTAGAAGTGGGAGTGCACGCAAGAAGGACACGAGAAGGGACCACTTGCCAGGTGTAGAACAAGCGAAAGGTATGTTGGGAGAAGGAACTGACATGATGACCAGGTGTACCAATGTCACAAAAACATTTACTGCAGCAAAACCCAGCAACAATACCAAAGCTGCTAGCCTGCAGCGCTGTTAAATGTAACACACAATATCAACACCTCACAACAAAACCAACTTTACAAGTGAACAAAAAAAAAAAGCTGTACTTTCAACGATTCCATTAATTTCCATGTGTGTAGCCGGCAAGAAGCTTACGAGTCCATAGTTTATTCACATTATTCCAAATGGGCGACTTTCGACACAGCCACCGGTACATAAAATTTGAAATTGGACATGTGTTTATCAGGCATCACTGAAGCTTTGGACTTTGGATCTTATAACTTTTGCTTAATACTTAAAGAGAGTTTTTGAGTAACAATGACATAGTTGGATGGTCGGGGCTGGCAGGGGCTCGCTAAAGGAAGTGAAGTGAAGGTAGAATGGTACATCTTCATGCAGGAGCCTACACAGAATTACCTTTCTGAAGGATGGGGGTGATTGGTGGGGGGGGGGGGGGGGGGGGGGGGGGGGGGGGGGGTAATATAACATCCTTGTCTGCTGATTGCTTTCAAATTCTTTCCTTTTTTTGGTGTGCATGATATTTTAGGATTTCAGAGGGGAATTTCCCTTCCCTCCCGCCCCTTTGTACATGCCCTTGATTTTATGGCTACTGGTCAGGGCCAGGTTTAATTTCTAACCTTTCTTGTGTTTTGGTTGTTATAAACTATAAATGTTTTACCCCACTGTCTGATTAGGCCCAGGGCTATGGTGCCTGCCCTGGAGAAACTCTGTCTCTGGCAGTACCCAGTTAGTTGTTGAGTGTGGGATTTCATCATGTTTCCAGTAAAGAAAACAATTATTTGTGTGGAATCTGTAAAAAAAAATCTTTGGGTATGTAATTTGATGCTGGCGAATAATAAAACTGAAAAAACTTAGAACACTTTTTATTCTTCAAATCAACAAATCATCATAACTGCGAGTGTGAAAAAAAGTAACCTCAAAAATGTCAAAAACTGTTTACCTCCTGACGGCAATATGCCATGAGCTCTAGTCGTGGTCACGTGTCCGGCGCATGTCACCCCGGTGCCAGCATCGCCAGCCCGCTCAGTCTCAATCCACGGAAACTGGTGACGACGAGCAAAGAGGTTTCGGCAAGGGGCGGCGGTGTGGAGGCCACGAAGGGGAGGCAGGGGAGAGTGGTACCTGCTCCTTCCACATGCACTGGAAGGCGTCGCCGTGCTGCAGGTAGAACTTGAAGTGGTCCGGCAGGGGAGAGTGTTACCTGCTCCTTCCACATGCACTGGAAGGCGTCCCCGTGCTGCAGGTAGAACTTGAAGTGGTCCGGCAGGGGAGAGTGTTACCTGCTCCTTCCACATGCACTGGAAGGCGTCGCCGTGCTGCAGGTAGAACTTGAAGTGGTCCGGCAGGGGAGAGTGTTACCTGCTCCTTCCACATGCACTGGAAGGCGTCGCCGTGCTGCAGGTAGAACTTGAAGTGGTCCGGCAGGGGAGAGTGTTACCTGCTCCTTCCACATGCACTGGAAGGCGTCGCCGTGCTGCAGGTAGAACTTGAAGTGGTCCGGCAGGGGAGAGGGTTACCTGCTCCTTCCACATGCACTGGAAGGCGTCGCCGTGCTGCAGGTAGAACTTGAAGTGGTCCGGCAGGGGAGAGGGTTACCTGCTCCTTCCACATGCACTGGAAGGCGTCGCCGTGCTGCAGGTAGAACTTGAAGTGGTCCGGCAGGGGAGAGTGTTACCTGCTCCTTCCACATGCACTGGAAGGCGTCGCCGTGCTGCAGGTAGAACTTGAAGTGGTCCGGCAGGGAAGAGGGTTACCTGCTCCTTCCACATGCACTGGAAGGCGTCGCCGTGCTGCAGGTAGAACTTGAAGTGGTCCGGCAGGGGAGAGTGTTACCTGCTCCTTCCACATGCACTGGAAGGCGTCGCCGTGCTGCATGTAGAACTTGAAGTGGTCCGGCAGGGGAGAGGGTTACCTGCTCCTTCCACATGCACTGGAAGGCGTCGCCGTGCTGCAGGTAGAACTTGAAGTGGTCCGGCAGGGGAGAGTGTTACCTGCTCCTTCCACATGCACTGGAAGGCGTCGCCGTGCTGCATGTAGAACTTGAAGTGGTCCGGCAGGGGAGAGGGTTACCTGCTCCTTCCACATGCACTGGAAGGCGTCGCCGTGCTGCAGGTAGAACTTGAAGTGGTCCGGCAGGGGAGAGTGTTACCTGCTCCTTCCACATGCACTGGAAGGCGTCGCCGTGCTGCAGGTAGAACTTGAAGTGGTCCGGCAGGGGAGAGTGTTACCTGCTCCTTCCACATGCACTGGAAGGCGTCGCCGTGCTGCAGGTAGAACTTGAAGTGGTCCGGCAGGAACTCGCTGCCGAAGAGCGCCTCGTCGCCGTCGCTGATGCGGAGGACCTTCATGGCGGAGGCCGGCTCCTCTCGCGGCCTCTGGGAGCAGTCCAGCGTACCATGCAGGTACAGTACCACCTGAGTGGCCTCCACTGTGAGAGCACCTCTGATACAGTGGCGCAACAACAGGGGGGGGCAAAGGTATTCCCCCCCCCCCTTCCGAAACCTTGAAGTGGGGGCAAACGGGGGCAAAGAAAGTGCTGTGTAATCAATTTTTAGATAGTAAAACTGCTTAAATAGCACTCTTTTCCACCTTGAAATACTAATTAAATTAAGTTGTTGCGCCCCTGCTCTGATATAAACATTTTTGATTTCAGACAACACTTTTCACTGCTGCAATACAGGTCTGGTTACCTGTCCGTCTCATACAAACAAAATACGTAATGAAAAACTTTACCTCCATCTTTCACGTTAATAGCCTCTCTCTTTACTTGCAACTTTTTTTGGGTTGTATAAATTTCAAAGTTGATTGTGAACCATTTAATAAATGCAAAATAAAAAAAAAAACATTTAAAAGATGACTGAATGCACATAAATTTTGTCAAAAATAAAATAATCAGGATGACAAAACACTTTCCCAGCTTGAGTCGTCTGGTGGGTCGGAGCAACTGCCAAGGTTACCTTGAACTTTTCTCTAACCTTCACTAAACAATTATTTGCCAAATTTTAAAAAACCTGTACTATTTTTCAGATGGCTCAGCTGCACAGTACAAAAAATCTTAAGAATTTTCTGAACCTTTGCTTTCACAAAGAGGACTTTGATGGACTTGAGGCTGAGTGGCAATTTATGCCACATCACATGGGAAGGGAGTTTGTGATGGAGTTGGAACACGGTAAAAAGGCTTGCTGCCAAACTCCATTATAAAACCAAATTATGACACCTTTTCAGTTTTTTCAGTGGGGTATGAAAAATTTTCCATGCATTACATTTTTTTATGTAACCAATGAAGAGTAAATAAATGAAGAAAAGATTCTAAAACCAAGGTTTGAAAAAGCTGTGGCAGTCCATAGGAACCAAAAATGCCATGCCTTCATCCCTCCAGGCCTAAATAGGGTCACAACCAAATTTTCCTAATTTTCTGATGATTCAGAAACAAGTGAGGTACAGATCAGCTCTGGTGATGAAGACATTCCGTTTGAAGAAAGTGTGGGTTTTCTCGCGTGTGCTTACGATAAGGAGTGGTGGTTGACGCATGTTGACTCAAAAGATGATGTTGAAAAAGAAGTGTGTGTGTTTCCTTTCTTCGCCCAAAAAGACCTTCGCCATCATTCACATATCCTGGGAGAGCAGATACCTAGGCACTGCCCATTAGCTGTATTTTGTGCAAACTACATCCAACCACAGCACAGGTGGAACCTACCAAGTTCCAGCGGAAGAGATGGCCGAAGCAGCATGTAAGTTAGAAGTGATAAAGAAGGGGAAAAAACTGTTCCTTGAGTGGAAAGTAAGTTGAATTTTTTGTTGAGATAAAGTAGTAAAATTAAATTTAAATTTAAATAAAATTAAATGTTTTTTAAAAGATTAATTTTTATTTCAGCTAACTAGTAACGAAATAACAGAATTTCCATAAGCATTACCGTCAGTTGGGGTAACTTTGGCCCTTTGAGGGTAACTTTGGCCCAAGACAAAAAAAATGTTAAACCATGTTACAACTTTTCAAAATATTTATTAGATGTGATGATACATATGTTACATATGTGTCATAACATCTAATAAATATTTGGAAGAGTTGTAACATGGTTTAACATTTTTTTTGTCTTGGGCCAAAGTTACCCTCAAAGGGCCAATGTTACCCCAACTGACGGTAATTAACATAAAAACTCATTTTAAATTGATAACGTTGAAATACCATCTTGAAACTTTGTAAACAACTTACTACAGAGGTTTGGTATAAAATACATATTTTTACATCAAATTAAAAAAAAAAATTTTTTATAAAAACACTTTTTTTTTTTTTTGGGAAAAATAGTGTGTGATGTAATACACTCAAATTTTATGTCAAATTAAAGCCCTTGTCATTCTAAAGAGAATCATACAAATTAGTTTTCTAGGACAAACATTTTTACAGTTACATGTTTTTAAATAACAAAACATTCCTACAAAAAGTTTTTTTTAATTTTACAAACATTTATAACTCAAAAACCAAAGGTGATTAAAAAATTCCAACTTTTTATTTATAATCTGCTAAGCTAATACTATCTCATATAAAAACAATCATGAAGATATGATGACATATTTTGACCATAGGTTAATTTGGGTGTTATGACCCCATAACAGGCACGTGGATAAAGCAGTCAGACTTGACCATGTAATTATGAAATAGACAAGCACTGGAGCATTTTATAATAACTTTCAACTACATCAAGTCCACTTGATGTTGACTCCAGGAACGCCGAGTCCCACTTGAGCGCTGGCCAACGCAAGTTGAAAACTCAGACGAGAGCACAAGGCTGCTCCGACTTGTCTTCAAAAATGAAATCATGTTATTTTTTAAGTGTGAGAGAAATGCTTATAGCACAACCAATGACGGGTTAAAGAGACCCTTTAGCCTAAAAGGATTCTTTAAATGAGCTTCATAAAGAAAGTCAGCCATTTCTGTTGAAATGATCATGATTGCATCATGCGGGGAATGGCATCTGCAGGATGATCCAGCATTCTATGGTTCAACACGTTCTGTAATCCAACAGCAGTCGAACCGCTCAAGGTTTCAGGTGCATTCCGGACGTTGACGCAGGCTGCGGGATGCATCTGTGCGCTGTCAGCATTTTTACTTCACTCAGCTTAATCCATGTCAGTTTCCATTTCAGTTCAGTGTTCCTGTTTTCTAGTGGGTTACATTTCACAATACTTATTCCCATTAAAAGGAGCCTACACTTATGTACGATGGAACAAGAAAATCTGTAATCCGACAGGGTCATGGACCGGTACGGTCATAGACCTGAAACTGCCCGAATTAAAAACTTTTCACTGTAGTATCTTCAGATATTTTTATAACTCCCCAACCTTCGACATTTTACACTGCAGGTAGACTGGTGTGCCCTTCACAGGAGCTCTGTTTGTTTAAAAGCACAGTTATGCAGCATTTAAAATGAAGACAGAATTTAAAAATTTGTTTTTACCTCATAATTAACTACAGACATTAGCTACTGAAATCACCAACTCAGGATTTTTTCCCCCTAAAAAACACATCTTAAATAACAAAATGACCCATCATTAGTTTTATACACCAGATGTGAAAAAAAAAAGTGGTACTAATCAAATAATCTAATCCTGACACAGCTAATGACACGGCAAAATCTGCACTTACAAAAATGCAAACTACCAACGTTTATAACGCCCCAATAAGCATATGATGCTATGCACCCGATTATCCGTGCGGTGGTATAGTCAATATAATCCACCTGTGTTGCCACACAAATGTATCTTGCTCATTCCCAGTTCCTAGCATACTCCAAAGCCAATAAACATGCTTATACGACACGTGGTGTATCACACAGTACAACTCCTAACCGCAGTTTATAATTTCAATACGTTCAGAAATATTTAATAAATGCAACAACGTGACAAACTTCACATTTTAAAAAATAAATTATTTGTTCATAATTCAAAGAGGACAGCGTTTCCGCACATACCTACTACTTCACCTGCAGTACCCTTTCATTCAAACCTGACGGCTGTGTTACATACAAACAAAGAAAAAGGAGGGAGGTGACAAACATGTGGTTACCAGCAGTGCAACCAAAACATTGACGGAGTGTAATTATTTGAGGAAAAGAAGGTACAGTCGGAGTCGGACAATGATGGAAACCTAAAATGCACATAACGTTCTCCCATTCCCGATTAAACCCGAACAATTCACCTTCGGCCAACTTCGGGATTTGTTTTATTTTTGCGCAAGAAAAATTAATTCAAATATTAGAAGTGGTCGTCTAGGTTAGCTACATTAAAACACTTTAAAACACTATTGTCAGTTAGTTAGGTTAGTATAGCTACATTAAAATAAACAGAGAAATATAAATATATATAAATAAACCCAAAGTTGGCCGAAGGTGAATTGTTCGAGTGTAATCGGGAATGGCAGAACTTTATGTGCATCTTATGGCATGATCTGGTCGACTAGTTCCTGACAATGCTGCTGTACTGCCGGCCATAGGCGTGCGCAGGACTTCAGTATTGGTGGTGCCAGATTACACAACAGCCCTGTCATTCACGGACCCGGAGCATAAAGCCGGGGGGGGGGGGGGGGGGGTCCTCCCCCGGAAAAATTTGGATTTGAAAGCGCAAAATGGTGCTATTTAAGGTGTTTCGTACAAAAACATTAAATACACAGATGTAAAAATTTTAATTTTTTTTTATGACAAATTATGGCTTTGAACATTATAATCACCAGAAAAACTACTAAACTATTTACAGTTTTAAGCTTTGTTGAGCCATAAAGTAAATTGCACAAATTGTTTGCACGGAATTCATGCTGGTGGCTTTGAAAACCCGTACTTACATGTTTTCTGAAGATGACAAATAAATGCTAGAAAAAAACATTCTCAAATGTTAAGTTTTAAAATCAACAAATCAAGGGAGTTTTTGTAACATACCTTAAATATGTAAAATATTAAAATAATAAAAATACACAAATAAGAGTGGGCAAAAGTTTTAATTTTTGGAATACAACAAAAATGTTTTGTCGGCGACTGCATATAAGTCATCGAGTAAGCCTATCTTTTTAACTAACTAAACTCTCTCTCTTTTTAAACCCTGGTGGACGGCTGCTATTATTCCGTGCGCCTGCCGAGTGGAGTGAACAGTGGACACCGAGCGCGCATTCTATGTAATTCGAGGAGAACTAAGAGAAGTACATATTTCATTTCAGAAGTTTCGTAGCCGCGGCCCGCATGCACAACACAAGTAATTGCAACTGGCTTGTTTCCGTGTGTATAGTTGGTTCGATTGATAATTGATATACTGATAGTGTTATGAGCACATATCTGTAACTCGACACGATTGGAAAACATAGTTTTTTTTGGAAATAATACGGATTTTTGTAAGTATGTATTATTTCTGCTTGTAAAAAACAAAATAACGTTAACACTAATGGTGGTGCCAAGGCACCTGTGGCACCTACCGTGCGCACGCCTATGCTGCCGGCTACTCAGGGTTCGGTAGAGAGGGGGTTCAGGCCGCGTGGCCGAGGAACTTAGTCTCCAGAGATTAAATGAGAACAACTCTAATAAAGTTTGATGGTCCTTTATGCTCAAGACTCCGAACACTTTACATGGGGCTGCCACGTTTCCGCCTGTGACTATTTCTAGGTGGGTCGAAACCCGGTTCCGCGCACTGTTCAGGTTAAGAAAATTACCGGACGTCCCGCCCGTGATGACTATCACTCCCACGGTAAGGAATATAATTCTTATGACCCGCGCGTGATAGGATGTCTGTCTGACTGTACACCACACTGGCCAGAAAGAAATGAAAAAACACAGAACCTATGACTGCGAATGACCAGTTTGAAAAAATTAATCGCGACTCGCCCGAATTGAAAGCAGAACACTCGTGTGCGAATAATAAAAAGAAAACTCGCGACCGTAACTGCAAATCAACAAGCTCGACTGCAAAGTTGAGAAAACGTCTCCGCACAGCAAAAGTCCAGAACCTGTGCTAATACCGCGCCCGCTTGTCTCACCGTCCCGGAGCGGCATCACCAAGACGTCCGTCGCCTCTCGTGCCGGGTCCACGTCACCCTCCCGCTAGGGCGGAGCGATGACACTCGCGTGACCGCTGTCTGCCGAGTCCTGGCGACGACTGCCTCCCACTCCCCTGCCGCGCCTGAGCGCCCGCGTCTGCCCCCCTTCTCCGCGAGCCCGCGGAACACGCTGATTGGTCACAGGCGGAAGCCGCGGCCTTGGCGCCCGGTGAACAATTAAAACTTATAAAATACAATCCTTCAATACAAAATTAATTATAATAAAAATATACAAAAAAGTAAAGCAAAAATATATTTATAATAAAATAATAAGTCATATCCTGTAAAGAAACACAAGGTCACACGTCACCGTCACTTGCGTCGCACCACACACGCAAGAGATGGCGCTGGCGAGGCATAACGGCCTGAAGGAGCCGGGGAGACACTTGGGTCGTCGTCAAATGCCACCCCTCCGACGAGGCCGTTATGTCCGGCAGCGCCACTCATTTACCCGCATGGACGTGATGCACTGGGTCGCTGTACTGGAACACTGACCTGGTGTGTCCGGCGTTGTCGTGGTGTCCGTGCTGACCATACCTGCTGCGATGGGGGCAGCCGAGGAAGGCGGCGGCAACAGTTGTGTGGCGGTGCCTTCTGCGACAGGCGACGTCGTGCCCCAGGTGGTGCGCTTGGCAGGTGGCGGTGGTGTGTCCGCACCTTCTGCATCAGGCGGCGGCATGCCCCAGGTGGTGCGCGTGGCAGGCGGCGTCGTGCTCCAGGTGGTGCACGTGGAAGGTGGCGGTGGTGTGTCGGCGCCTTTTGCATCAGGCGGCGGCATGCCCCAGGTGGTGCGTGTGGCAGGCAGCGTCGTGCCCCAGGTGGTGCGCGTGGCAGGTGGCGGTGATGTGTCGGCGCCTTCTGCGTCAGGCGGCGGCGTGCCCAAGGTGGTGCGCGTAGCAGGCGGCGGTGGTGTGTCTGCGCCTTCATCGGCGTGTGTGGCATGCGGCAGTGGCGCACTCTCCGTGGTGGGTGGTGGCGCAGCGCCTTCATGGGCCGCTCCTGTTGCCATGGTGACGGCGGCATGATGGTCAAGTCATGGTATGTGACTGCTTCGGCTACCTGTTGGCTGTCCGGAAAACATGGTGATGTTGTCCAGGTGAGACGCAGCACCGCACCGGTAGCTTTACCAGCAGGCGGTGGCATCGGCATCTCGGACGGCGTCGGGGGCGGCATCTCGGCCGCGACATGCAATGGTGTTGCATCAGCAGTCTTGAAGTGCATTGTCTCGCTGACGATGCTGCCCGGCATCGCACCAGCAATCCACTGGTCAGCTGGGGGCGGCGACGTCGGAGGCGGCGTCTGGAGTGGCAGCATCTGTTGTGGCGGCTTTTGCGGCGGTGTCTGGTGTGGTGGCGTCTGCTGCGGCGGCGTCTGGTGTGGTGGCGGCGGCATCTGTTGCGGCGGCGTCTGGTGTGGTTGTGTCTGTTTCGGCGGCATCTGGTGTGGTGGCATCTGTTTCGGCGTCGTCTGGTGTGGTGGCGGCGGCGTCTGTTGTGGCGGCTGTTGCGGCGGCGTCTGGTGTGGTGGCGTCTGTTTCGGCGGCGTCTCTTGCGGGGGCGTCTGGTGAACTGTCGTCTCACGCAATGGCAATGTGTCAGCGTCCGCACAGTACAGCTTCATTCGGCACGGTTCACATGTAAAGCCAAACATCCACGCCTCTTCTCGAGCGATCGTATGTAAACATTCCTCGTGCCTCAGATTCCCGCACTCCTCGCAGAACCAACCATCAGGAGACCCGCCGGGGCATGAATGCGCACCGCATTTCGTCATGCCGTACATCCGGTGTTCGAAACAAAATCCACATTCATAATTGGTAAAGTGCTCGCAACTATCGCCTGACTCTGAAAAGTCTGCGTCGGCCCACGACTCATATGCTTCCTGGAAGTCGTTCATGATTGTCACGACGTGTAGCCTCTGTGTCGTAGTCGCGATCGCTCAATCTCAGTAACGTCTAGAGGCGCTTTGCTCAGGAGCCAGCAGGTTCCCGTTCCACTCTCGACTCGTGCACGTCTTGTCTCGTCATCCACACCACTCGCCCTGCTGGTAGTTATCTGCCATTATCCGTTACTCGTATTCCCGGCGTATTCAATCTCCGCATTATCTCGTATCTTCCCGCGACTTTATCTCCCCCAGGTCGGCGATGTCTTCCCGTCGCGAGATACCTGATCCGCGCGGCCAGCGATAAGCCGCGCTGCTCCGCCGCGCGAAATACGACGCCGGCGTGAGACGCCCCGCGTTATCTCGCTCCCGCGCCGCTGTGTCGCGCCCGTTTCCTGCGCAGCTGCTCCCACGTCTCACGACTGTCTCCGCGTCTCGTCTCGCCACGCACACAATGTCCGAAAAACTATGTCCAAAGTCCCGCGCACTACGACTTTTGCCACTGTTAAATGTTCCGCATGCGTAGTCTTTTAACATAGACAAAGTTCGAAAACGTATTTTGTCTAGGCCACACTAGTTAGGGCGCCACATGTCGTGGTCTGGTCGACTAGTTCCTGACAATGCTGCTGTACTGCCGGCTACTCAGGGTTCGGTAGAGAGGGGGTTCAGGCCGCGTGGCCGAGGAACTTAGTCTCCAGAGAGTAAATGAGAACAACTCTAATAAAGTTTGATGGTCCTTTATGCTCAAGACTCCGAACACTTTACATGGGGCTGCCACGTTTCCGCCTGTGACTATTTCTAGGCGGGTCGAAACCCGGTTCCGCGCACTGTTCTGGTTAAGATAATTACCGGACGTCCCGCCCGTGATGACTATCACTCCCACGGTAAGGAATATAATTCTTATGACCCGCGCGTGATAGGATGTCTGTCTGACTGTACACCACACTGGCCAGAAAGAAATGAAAAAACACAGAACCTATGACTGCGAATGACCAGTTTGAAAAAATGAATCGCGACTCGCCCGAATTTAAAGCAGAACACACGTGTGCGAATAATAAAAGGAAAACTCGCGACCGTAACTGCAAATCAACAAGCTCGACTGCAAAGTTGAGAAAACGTCTCCGCACTACAAAAGTCTAGAACCTGTGCTAATACCGCGCCCGCTTGTCTCACCGTCCTGGAGCAGCGTCACCAAGACGTCCGTCGCCTCTCGTGCCGGGTCCACGACTCCCCTCCCGCTAGGGCGGAGCGATGACACTCGCGTGACCGCTGTCTGCCGAGTCCTGGCGACGACTGCCTCCCACTCCCCTGCCGCGCCTGAGCGCCCGCGTCTGCCCCCCTTCTCCGCGAGCCCGCGGAACACGCTGATTGGTCACAGGTGGAAGCCGCTACCTTGGCGCCCGGTGAACAATTATAACTTATAAAATACAATCCTTCAATACAAAATTAATTATAATAAAAATATACAAAAAACGTAAAGCAAAAATATATTTATAATAAAATAATAAGTCATATCCTGTAAAGAAACACAAGGTCACACGTCACCATCACTTGCGTCGCACCACACACACAAGAGATGGCGCTGGCGAGGCATAACGGCCTGAAGGAGCCGAGGAGACACTTGGGTCGACGTCACTTATGCATCCCGAGGTCTTCCGTGATATTCCGTAGGCATTCAGCTGAATTCCGATTCCGGCAAGGTAAAAGAAAAAAAATGTATTTTTTTTTCTTTCAAATTTGACAAATACAGTGCCAAAAAAAAGACAGGTCATTTGACAATCAACAACAATTACAGCACTCACTTAGATTTGGAGAAGATTATTTCAGCCAGCAACTCCAAAATGTGAGAACAAGCGCCATGTTGCTCTGAGCCCCTAAAAAAGAAACATTAATGCCAGAGTGCTCTGAGCCATTTAGAAAACACTTACCCCTCACTTAGAAGGATATTTTTCATGTGAAAGTAAAGTTCTCCCATCACTGATAGATGAAAGCACAGGGTAATCAAAAATAGGTAAGTGTTTTGTTAGGTGGTGTCTTCTATTTAATAAGCATAATGATGTAAATGTGCACACAATGTACAAAGAAGTTATACTTGTCACTTGGTGAGACACTGATGGGCCATGCTTCCTACAAAGCAGCTCATTCAGACTTCTTCCTATGGACGCGTTTCGGGGTGAACTCTCAGTCTCATTTATGCCAATTGCCAGAGTAATATATACATCAATACACCAATATATTATGAGACTTGCACATTACATTAAATATACTCACTCACATGGTACTGCCCTGGCAGTATACGACTTCCGGGTTTCAGTAGTCCGTCATTGTAGGACTGTTCCCTGTGATGTAATAGCAGTTTTATAACTGTAATCATCTAGATATACATCGCAAATATTCAATAACTAGCTGCCCGACCCGGCTTCGCACGGCTATACTAATGGAAAAAAATTAAGCCACATCTCCCATTTACAGTAATGGTAAATTAAAAAAAATTCAGTGAAAATTTATTACAATGCTGTATAATGTACCGGAGAGAAAATGAATAGCACCGATGGTTTCCCGACCGTGCACGCAACGTACAATTGATGTGCCCGTACTTCGCTACAGCAGTCTACAGGCAGATTACTCTTGCGCCGCTCATTATACATGCCCCTCCTTGTGGGTACGCCACTGCCGCGCGATGCCCATTGCCATGGAGACGCAGAAGGCATGAACAATGCAAAATCCTGTTCTCATGCAGACAAAGTACCCAATGCTGCCTGGTTTTAACCACCCATGGGATCTAATTTTCGGAAAATGTCATCCTGCGTAACATAAGGAACATTACTGTGAAGTTTCAAGTCTGTAAAATATATATAGGTACTTGAAAAAAAGGGCAATAAAAAAACAAATTAAACACAGAGAGAGAAAAAAAACAATTGTTTAGGTTTGCGATTTAAAGTAATAAAAAGTATTTAAATACTAATTTAACTCTTATGAGGGTACTGATTGCTTCGTTGTTAATATCACACGGGTGTTTATTACTTGTATGGGAAAATTAAGAAAGATAAGGCATCTAGTGCGTGGCAACAATGTTAATAGGCAATAGGAAATATACTTCTATGCGCCTGCGGCATTGTCAACACACACTTCGTACGTGTACTGCATGTTGTATCTAACCCCCTCCAACACATTTGATTCTAAATTGACTTTTAGTAAGGATCCCTAATGTTATTGATAATATAATATAGCCTATAGCCTTCCTCGATAAATGTACTTACCAACACTGAAAGAATTTTTCAAATCGGAACAGTGGTTCCTGAGATTAGCAAATTCAAACAAAAAAAAAAGCAAACAAACTCTTCAGCTTTATAATATTAGTATAGATAATTCATGTGTTCTTTTGCAGCCATCTAGATATATACTTGCAACATCTCACATTTAAATTACTGATACTGTTGATTCTATTTTAGCTCAGACGGAACAAAAGGAGCGTTCTTGTAACTGACGTCGACCGGGGCTACGCCCTCCCTAAGCCCGATGTGCCTCACGCCATCGCCATCCCTCTCCTCCCACCAACACCCTATATTTCAAACCTCCCGCCCCGTGTGCAGGTGTGTGTGTGTGTGTGTGTGTGAGGCGCCAACAAGAGGCGGGAGTAAAGTCTGTGCCACGACCCATTTTATTTTATTATTCAATTTTTAGGTTTACCTAGCTGTCTTTTCTTTAAATAATATTCCCTAAGTGTTTATGTTTTAAGTGCTAGTTGTAAGGACGACGCAGCACCCCACGCGGCAGGCAATGGAATTACCCGCAACTAGTTTGAACCGTAATCATAATTAAAATAATCAATACTCAGCTTAAATAATTAACGAAACCTTGGTATGATTTTATTATAGAATTTATAGTGTATTTGTTTTAGTTAAAATATGTATTAATATATAACAGGAGAGACTAACGGTAAATTCAGCGCTTTCCGGCTGCCATGCTGCCCTGGCCTCTTCAGTCGCTTCCGTTCGTCACCCGGGGTAGGATGCTTGGTGAGCACCGCGCAACTTCATATTTTTCTTAATCAACTGATCTTTTAACATCCGCTGAACTTTTTATCATTCTTAAACCTCTTTTGTATCTGCGAGGCCTACTCCGGGTGGCCGACTCGTTTTAATAAATATTTAAGTTCAATTCGAACATTTAATCACGAACCGCGTCCTAAACTAACGAGGCCAGGACACGAGGTGACCTGGTCAGCCTGTAAACATATTTTCTCCCGCCATTGGCGTTATTAACAGTTTCATAGTGTATGTAGGTGTAGTGCGATTGAAGACATGTTGTAACGTTGCTGAAATAAAGGGAGTACGGCGAACGTGTGATATTTAGTCGAGTGACCACGTGTCCCTGCTCCTGAACCTCGAGGCATGTGGGACGCCTGAAGAGCCCACTGTAACGATATCGCATGCTAAGGGAACCGAGCTTATCCCTACACGGGTCAGTCATGCCCTGAAGAGAGTCTTCGCCGGGTCCACGTGCCCACATCACGTGGTGGCGCCCACTCCGACAATTAATTTGTTCGTTCCCTTACCTCCCTAGTACTACAAGTGGCGCCCAAGAGCGTGGGGCTAGGCAACGATCTGCGAAAAACAGAATGTGTGAGTTGTGCGGTTGTGCTACGGAACGCGTGGAATAACAATCATTGTGCGCGCGGACTGCCTAACGGTACTCCGGCCGGCCGATCGACCACGTGATCGCCACATGCGGGCTTCCGGGAATTCTACCGCGAGACGAATGGACACTTCATACAGGTACTGTGCGTTACATCTGCACTTGCAACCATGTCAGAGTTCAAGGGACTTACCGCCGGGTCGAAACCCCTTCTGCACATAAGCGAGATGTACTGCGTGAAGTGCACACGGCCACGCCACGTGTGCGGGCTCACAGGCGCCATGTGGTCAGACACTTGCTTTTGCCTGGGATCATGCGAACTACGCACGAACACTTTCGCACCCAGAACAGTACCCGGTCCCTGTCGAGTTTTTAAGATGTACGGAACCTAACTGAACGGGAAAGGCACGATAAAGAGGATGGTGCACGAATTGCCAGGCGTTCAACCATTAACAGTGCGCCGGCGATGCGGAACAGGCAACCTTCAAGGACGGGTGGTACTTCTGTACCAGATGCAGTGACGTCAAATTAAGGGCACGAGACCGTAGTCTCATGGACACCACAGCCACGACAGTAGCCGTGACGTCACATGCCCGAACGACACCGGTGGGACACGTGGAGCTACCCGAGTTCGCCGGGAGGACCAGCGATGACACAGGGAATTTCCTAAAGAGCTGCCGCGACCAACTAAGCCGCTACGGTGTACCGAATGCAGAGTAGGCGGGCGGCGTCGGACAAGCGCTGAAGGGAGACGCCAAGACCTGGTGGACAGTAGTGGGAGAGTACGACATGACATGGGAGGAGTTCACCCATCGCTTTGAGGCGCGCTTCGCCGATGCACAGGCCGAGATGAAGGTGCGCTCAGAGCTATACTGTGTGGAGCAGGGCCCGACGGAGACGGCAGAGACCTTCCTAATCAATTAATCAGTCTCTTCCAAAGACTGTTCCCGACGGGCAATCCGGATGAAGTGATCGAGACGGCTGTGGAGCTGATGCAACCCGAACTACGTCCGCACCTACGCCACGCAACACAAAGGATGGCAGAGAGCTTCATCCAATGCGCACGAGCTGTCGAACAAGATCTAAAGGCGGTGAGAATGGCACGACCGGAAGCCACACAGAGACAATGCCCAACTCTCTCCGCGGACACCACGGACATGGTGCCGTACACCGCGCCGTGGGACAACAGCCAGGACCACGACCGACAGCCGGCCACCTGGAGGGGACGCGCCCTCGGTGAGGGACCACCCCCTCAATGCCACTCCTGCCCGATCAACATACGTCACTGTCACTTCGACTGCCCGGTGCGGAATGCACCGCGCGCGGGACAGGTCCGGGACGAGCGGCCGGGAAACGGCCGGCAGGGAGCAGCGGAGTAAACAAACCCCTCCCCCCGCAATGCCCTGGAAGGACAAGACCCGAGCGACATCCACGGGGGGGGGGGCCCAGTCTGGGCCACGTGGGCATAGACAATAGCGAACTACTCTGCATCCCAATCCTGGTTAATGGCAGCACAACCGATGCCCTTATCGACACAGCTGCGAGTCACAATTGCATCGCTGCCAGGCATGTGGGAACCACGCAGTTTGAGCCTCGGCAGTGTCGGCTTCAACTCGCCACCATCGACGACGCCTGCCAGACGCGGGGCGTCGCGATGCTCCACATCAGCATCAGAGACCAGCACTCTACCACGACGGCCCTGGTGGTCGACGGCCTCCGGGGCGACATCATCCTGGGGCTGCCGTGTCTGTGCGAGCAGAATGCTAACATCGAGGTACGAGCTGGACGACTACACGTCGGCATTCAGGGGCAGCGCACCGTCCACGGCATCGGACGCCCCCTACCGCCACCAGATTACAAGGTCAGTCTCGACGATTTGCAGCATAGTGTACCCCCCTGTCACCGGGCAAGAATTCAGAGTGTACTCGACCACCAGTACCAAGTGTTCGCAACAGCCGACCCACTCAGATGCACGACGATGGCAGAACACGCCAAACCGACTATCCTGCACGAACCAATATTCATTCCCCCGGGGAGTTACGGACACGTGGGCAGGCAGACCATCCTTACCCAGGTGCAGGAGATGCTGAGCGACGGTATAATCGAGCCCAGCGAAAGTCCATGTAATTCACAGATAGTTCTAGCACAAAAGAAGGACGGTACTTTACGCTTCTGTGTAAATTTCAAGCCATTGAATAAGGTAACCATCAACGGCCCGCCCCCTCTCCTGAACATTGCCAACACTATAGCTGGGTTGGGGAATGCCAAGATGTTTTCATCGCTAGAC
Source organism: Bacillus rossius redtenbacheri (assembly GCF_032445375.1). Lineage (NCBI taxonomy): Eukaryota > Metazoa > Arthropoda > Insecta > Phasmatodea > Bacillidae > Bacillus > Bacillus rossius. Next base: position 3,299,013 of record NC_086336.1, on the reverse strand, counting down.
TTAAAGTCAGGTTCCTGGCAAGTGCCAATCAGTCCCGCGGACCATCGTAAAACGGCCTTTACCATCCCGGACAGAAGGCATTTCAATTTTGCGCCATGCCAATTGGTTTACAGGACGCCCCCGCCATGTTCCAAACGTTGATGACGCGCGTGCTCGATAATTATGCCGGTAAATTCGCCGCTGCGTATTTAGATGACATCATAGTTTGGTCGCAAACCTGGGAGGAACATGCCCACCATCTGGCACTTGTGTTGGAACGGCTCGCCACACATAATCTGACATGTAACACTGCGTAGTGTCACCTGGGTACTAACGAGCTCGACTTCCTGGGACTTGTGAATGATAAGGGTAACCGATCTACATAGAAACCGCTGGAAGTGATTGCGAACAAACTGCCACCTCGCACACGCAAACAACTACAGTGTTTCCTAGGGCTGGCCAAATGGCTGAGAGCGTTTGTACCGGGGTTTTCACTCGTAGCGGAGCCGCTCTCAGACCCGTTGTCACCTAAGCACCCCTTTAAGTGGACAGATGCCGCACAAGTCGCCTTTCACGAGCTTAAGTACAGGTTCAGCCAGTGTCACCTTCTGGCCCGACTCGACCCGAACAGACAGATCATCGTACAAACCGACGCGAGTCAGGAGGGCATCGGTGCCATCTTGCTACAGATCGGCGACGAAGGCGAGCCGCGAATCATAGAATACGCCAGCGCAAAGTTCGGCGACGTGGAGCGACGTTACAGTGTGAACGAGCGGGAATGCCTCGGCGTAGTATGGGCGCTACGGCGATACCGGCCGCACCTAGAAGGACAGCACTTTTTGCTACGTACTGACAGCCAGTGTCTTAAGTGGTTAGCGACGATGCAAGGCCGCCGTTCCAAGTTAACACAGTGGGCAATGTTGCTACAATCTCTGGACTTCACGGTTGAACACGTACCCGGAAAAACTAACGAGCTTGCGGACGAGTTGTCTCGAAACCCCGATCATACGATCAGAGTTCGGGACGATGCCTTTTGTGATGAGCTCTTACCGCCAGCAAGAGACTGGCGTGCCTGCGAACCTCAAACGCCGGAACACCAGGCAATGATCTGCGTCATTGATCAGGGGAGCCCTCCTACCAACCCACCAGGGACCGAGATAGATGACATTGATGAGTATGTGCGTGCCGTGCAACTAACGGACGAACACACGCAGTCAGTAATACGAAGCTGTCACGAGGGTCTGCGTGAGGGGTACCGCGTCGTGGATGGCTGCTTACAAGCGCGACCCACCAGGAGCGAAACACCGTGGCGGACATTTGCACCACTCTAAACCCGCTGTCAGGTATTCCAGATGTCGCACATTAATCGGCTGGCCGGACACCCATGCACGGACGAGACTACGAGGGCTATTCGCGAGACATTTTATTGGCCAGGTCTGAGCCAGTATGTGCGTAATAGCGTGCGTCGCTCCCGTCACTGCCAGCGACACAAAACACGACGCTCCGACGGCGCAGTACAACAGCTGCCGCGGCGGCCTGCTAAGCCATTTCACACAGTTGCCATAGACCTAATGGGACTGTACCCTCGCTCCCCAAGGGGAAACAGGTTCCTCCTGGTGGTGAGCGACTGCTTCACCAGGTGGGTAGAGGCCTACACGCTACCTAACGCCCGTGCGGGCACCATTGCGCACGCACTTGAAACTGAGTTCTTTCCATGCTGGGGCTACCCGAGGGTGCTGTTGTCTGACAACGCCAAGCAATTTGTGGGGCGACGTTGCGCAGGGCTGTGTGGAAAATGGCGGGTGATCGCGCACACGATGCCGGTGTACCACCCAAGGGCCAATGCCACCGAGCGTCGGAACCAAGAAATTAAGGCCCAACTCCACCTCCGGTTAGCTGAGGATCACTCCCAGTGGGACACGCACATACCCGAAATTATGTTCTGTGTGCGCCGACAGCTCAATGCGGCCACGGGCGAAACGCTCAAGGTTAGTAGAGAGAGGTTGCCTCGATCGCTTGCGCATCGTTCGGCGCATCGCGTCACTTGCAGCCCCGGCTCGGCTTGCCAGCCCGTCCGCTCCTATCAGTTACTTAGTTTACAAGCACATCTGCTCGTAATAACGTGTCAAACTACAGCGTAATGCAGGGAGAGTTATTGTTGTGAGGAGTTTAATTGAGAGTGCGTGTGTTATAAAATGTTAGTGTTGCTTATATCATAAGTGCACAGGTGCTTCGTTAATTATAACTAGCAGGCAAAATGTTAAGAACACGAATTTAAAGTGAATTTGTTTTGTTAGGCTAAACGCTCTAAAAAAGTTGTATTTAAACATTAAAATGCCAGGTACGTGGGTACAGTGGCTGTGTGTACAAATAGTTTCGTAAAAACAAAATCTTTACTTGAAACAAATCATATAAAATATCATCGATTTCCACGCGATGATCATCTGTTGAAAGTGTGGGTTCAGAAATGCCGACGTTATGGTGAGTGGAATCCAAAAACAAGTTACATATGTTCAGAGCACTTTACAGATGATGATTACGAGCCCGACTTGAAAGCTGAGTTGTTAAATACATACACTAAAAGACGTCTTAAATCAAATGCTGTACCTTCATTAAAACTTGGAATTACACCTGTAGAAACATTGGAAAGTCGTGTGCGCCGAGAAGACCGAGTTAAATGCAGGGGGGGAAAAAATGTAATGTAAATTAATCATAGATTCAAATGAAAATGTAAGTGAGGAAGAAACTTGTTCTTGTAGTCAGTTAAAGCTCTTTATTCTATGGTTAAAGCATTCAAAGTCTTGTTCTAATAATGACTAAGTTGAAATGCTTAAGAAGGAAATCCAAATTCTTTAAGAAAATTTGTTTCTTGCTGAAAGAAAGTCAGTTATAAATTTGGAAGTCATGAAAAAACTCAAAAAAGAAAACGTAAATATTAAAGACAAACAAAAAAACCGTTCTTCGTTAGAGTTCCGCATGCGGAATATTCTTTCAAGTGTTTTTTCAAAAAATCAAATTGACTTATGACTTTCGTTGAAAAAAAGAGTAAACTGGACCAATGAGGAAATAGCTTTTGCTTTCACTTTGCGTTATTTCAGTAAGCGTTGTTATTTATTTTTAAAACAGAAACTTAACTTCCCATTGCCTGGACTTTCATCACTTCAACGATGGGCATCTTCAATTGACATGAGAAAAGGTATCCTAGTAAAACATGTTTGAATTTTTGAATGTAGCACGTTCTTCGTTGCTAGATTTTGAACGCATTGTTGTTCTTTGACGAAGTAAAAGTGAAGAAAATGCTCGAGTATGATGCAAAAGAGGATGAAACGATTACACGAAAAACTGCTCTATTCATGTTAAAAATTTATTTTTAAATCTAACTTCGGTTTATTTATATTGCAAACATTCCCAAAACGTTTTAATGAGCTATGGCTACTTTTATTGAACAACAAGAAATTTATATGCAATCATATTAAATATTATAATCTTGCTGAGAAATAAATACAAATAAACAATTTTGTTTACTAGTTACATATTAATTATATTAATTTTTAAAAATTTATGGATTAATCATTGATATTTTGAAAAATTTTACTGTCACTTAAAAAATTTGTTTAAATTAATAATTCATCCTAGTTTCCAGTCACAGCATTTTGTCATTTGAAAAGCATATCAAAACTATTATAATTAACAGTAATCAACGAAGCATAAATGAAATACTATTAGTATTGCGTATTAGACATGTGAAACGAGCCGAGCTGATAAGAGAGCGCCGTCAGTCAGAAGGTGTAGTATTACGGCTGGGAACAGCGGGGCTGCAGATGACGTCAGAGCAGAGTGTAGGGCTGTCTACATTGTTCTTATGGGATCGAGACAACCTCTCTCTACTAACCTTGCGAAATGCCTGCTAAACTGGTACAGGGTCGTAATCTTCCCTTACCTGGACAGTATCGCATTGACGACAGAAGTCCGGAAGCAGCGGAGGAGAGCCCCGAGAGCAGGACACGGCAACTGGCGGAGGCGCACGAAGTCGCCCGGCGACACTAAACCGCGTACCAGGCGAAAACAACCCCGGTTATGACACGCCCGCCCCCTCCATTGAACCCCGGTCAGCTGGTCTACGGACGCCTTCACCCTCTCTCAGCAGGGAATCGCAACTACTTCGCTGGTTTGTCACCTAAATGGGTCGGACCCATCCCGGTAGTTAAGACCATAGGCACCACCGCCGTGGTAGTGGGACTCCCGTTGGGGCGAGCGGCGAGGTATCATAGAGATTCCATAAGGATAGCGGATGAGGGGCCAGACGAAGCAGACACCGAACCGGAGACTCCTGCGTACCAAGGACCAGAGAGGGAAAGTGCCCAAACCACATCGACCCCAGTAACACCGACGAGTGAGGCAGGAGGAGACTTCCAAGGATTCCCCGAACCACAACGGCCGATGGCGATCATGCATGGCATCGCGCCACGGCGGTTGTTCACTGGCGAGGAGCGCGAGCCGACGGAACTCCGCGAGCCGGAAAAAAAAAACATAGGAAAGGAACAACGACTCGGTCACCGACACCAAAACCAGTGGTGTTGGAGCCGGATGATGCTCCGTCCCGCCCAGAGACACCTGATGAGGACACACCCAGGTGGCCTCTGCACCTGTCACTGGCCGAGGCAAACTTCCGCGTCACTGTAGAAGAGCCAGCGGAGCCCGACACGTCCGAGACGAGGCTGGAGAAAGCGGCGGGGGAGGCGGAGACCCCCACCCTCGCGCCACACTACTTCCTACGACCGCGGCGACCTGTGGCGCCACCCCGATGCTGCAACACGCCGGACGCCGTAGAATCGTCACATCGGGCTCCTTCAGGGGTAGGCAATTGACAACGACCGGGGCTGCGCCCTCCCTAAGCCCGATGTGCCTCACGCCGTCGCAATCCCTCTCCTCCCACCAACACCCTATATTTCAAACCTCCCGCCCCGTGTGCAGGTGTGTGTGTGTGTGTGTGTGTGTGTGTGTGTGTGTGTGAGGCGCCAACAAGAGGCGGGAGTAAAGTCTGTGCCACGACCCATTTTATTTAATTATTCAATTTTTAGGTTTACCTAACTGTCTTTTCTTTAAATAATATTCCCTATGTGTTTATGTTTTAAGTGCTAGTTGTAAGGACGACGCAGCGCCCCACGCGGCAGGCAATGGAATTACCCGGAACTAGTTTGAACCATAATCATAATTAAAATAATCAATACTCAACTTAAATAATCAAGAAAACTTTTTTATAATTTTATTATAGAATTTTTAGTGTATTTGTTTTAGTTAAAATATGTATTAATAAATAACAGGAGAGACTAACCGTAAATCCAGCGCTTTCCGGCCGCCCTGCTGACCTGGCCTCTTCAATCGCTTCCGTTCGTCACCCGGGGTAGGATGCTTGGTGAGCACCGCGCAACTTCATATTTTTCTTAATCAACTGATCTTTTAACATCCCCCGGCCTTTTTATCATTCTTAAACCTTTTTTGTATCTGCGAGGCCTACTCTGGGTGGCCGACTCGTTTTAATAAATATTTAAGTTCAATTCGAACATTTAATCACAAACCGCGTCCTAAACTAACGAGGCCAGTCCACGAGGTGACCTGGTCAGCCTGTAAACATATTCTCTCCCGCCGTTGGCGTTATTACAGTTTCATAGTGTATGTAGGTGTAGCGCGATTGGAGACGTGTTGTAACGTTGCTGAAATAAAAGGAGTACGGCGAACGTGTGATTTTTAGTCGAGTGACCACGTGTCCCTGCTCCTGAACCTCGAGGTGTGTGGGACGCCTGAAGAGCCCACTGTAACGATATCGCGTGCTAAGGGAACCGAGCCTATCCCTACACGGGTCAGTCAGGCACATTCTAACATTACTGCTGCTCTGAGAATGTTTCTCACCCTTCCAGTTACAATTGCGTCAGGTGAAAGAAGTTTTAGTAAACTTAAACTTATTAAAAGCTATTTGAGAAGCACGATGGACCAGCAGAGATTAACAAATCTAAGTATTATATCTATTGAACACAAACGAGCTGCTTTGATCAATTTTGATGATATTATTAACACTATTGCAGCTAATCATGCTCGAAAAATTAAATTTCGAATTGAATTTCTTTGTATGGTTATCAATACAATATTACCTATACTTTATTCATAATCACATTTTCCTTATGTAATTTTAGTACTTAATAAACTTATTGGTAAGACATTAATTTTCACTGTTGTGCAAACAATAAACAATAGTTTGATAACAGTCTATTTTATTATAATAAAAAATGTAATTGTATTAGTTTTCCAATTAGAGTACTTGATAAATAAAGGTTCTCAATTACGTATAAGTGAATGGTATCATTTCAACCACAGCTTCTAACGAAAAAGGGTATTTTATAATGTTGGTAAGGAGGGGGCGGCAAATTAAGCTTTGCCCCCCCCTAACGAATCTCCTAGTTCCGGCCCTGCTGTGACTAGTTACATCACATGAGGCTTTGTTCTGAAAAGGAGTCATTATCCAGGATGGAAATTTATAGCCTTGTTCTCTTAAAATTAATGCACTTGATGTGTTTTTTTCTAACAATCTTGAAAAGAGCAGAATTCCTCCAAATCCTTGAATCATGCACTGATCGTGGCAAAGAACAATTGACACTTGTAAATAATTTATTTCTTTGGTATTGCATGTCACTTGCAAATTCAAATTTGCCATAACCTTTTCTGTTAATGTATTCATCTCCATGAACAAAAGCCTTATGTAGAGGAATATTTGTTCAATCCAATAGTGCTATAGCACAAGTAAACTTGTACTTACCTTGCCTGCAGCCTCTGCATTCTCTAGTTCCTGCTGAGTACTTGGAAATTTAATCCTGACATTTGCCTTCTCTGGTAGGTATTTTTCTCATGAAATTGACACAGTACCGACCGAAGGCCATTAGCCCGGCCTCGGCCCGCAGTACTGGCTCCTGCTGGCGGAATGCACCCCTCGCCAAATCTCCATCCGGGTCAAACGAGCGACGTAATGCAAGAATTCTCAATGCCATAAATGGTGTAGTGTAATTACCACCAGCGCGACAGTACACCCATTAATCAAACGGTGCACTGAACAAATCAAACCGAACTAATCAATTGCCTTTCGGAATGTGCGTCGTAAGACATAAGTGTAACTCCCTTAAGGAAGATGCGTTTAACGAACGCCCTTAATTTTCGTCTCGGCTCAGAGCCTCAAGTTAAGCAAATAAGTAGGGGGAGCACGACGGTTCTGTTACACTATAAACAAAGGACAGGTTTTTGTCTGAGCACGTGGGGGGGCGTGGCACCATGTGGTCGGGTGGGTGTTGCCGGGAGCCAAGTGGAAGGGTCCGCAGGGGGTTGTTGACGTCACGTGGAGGGGGGGTGTGTGTATGTTTCTAAATGAGGAAGGTAGGTAGCGCTAGTGTCGCACGCCGGAATTATTTTTACAAGGTCGCGCGCCGGAATTATTTTTACAAGTATAAAAATGTGAGGGCGGGCGGCAGTTGGATTCGAACCTTAGTTTCTGGATCGTTAGTCCGTCACGCTAACCACAGGACCACTATACCATATTGGAGAAAAAAATTTCAGATGTAGTATTATGCTTATAAAATATATTTTTTTAGAGAAGGTATATTTTTTATAGTGCTAAGCGGGAAATTTAAAAAAATATAGTGTCAACTGCTATTCGGCCTCCATGTTTATTTTTTATAGGGGTAAGCGGTAAATTTAAACGAGGCGCATCGGCTGCTAGTCGGCCGCCATGTTTTTTTTTATAGTGCTAAGCGGTATATTTAAACGAGGCGCATCGGCTGCTAGTCGGCCGCCATGTTTTATTTTTTATAGTGCTAAGAGGGAAATTTAAAAACGGGCCGGCCGCTATGTTTATTTCAACATTGGAAAAAAATAATAATAATTTCGACTGCTAGGAAATTACCAGAACAGCCAACTTTGAAAAAAAATTAAATAATATTTATGTATGACAATCGATTGCTGAAAGTCGCCATCTTGTAGTACAGCATACCAGGCCGCCATCTTGTAGCATAGCACACCCATGGAGGTAATAGTCTATGGAGTGGAAGCAGGCGTACTTTTCAAGGGTAATCAATGAAGCCTGTACCCGAAATAAAATCTTCGGACTGCGCATGCGCACGACGATTGTTTACATGCACCGCCATATTGCGGGTGGCAAAAGAATAGCAGACAGCAATGTGATTTGTATGACGCTTTAGGAAATGTGCGTGCAAAAAATTTAAATATGAAACTATTCTTTTTATATTATTAGTAATAAAGAACCACGCAGGAGGGCTAGCATATCTTTCACATTTAAACGGTAACGGAAAGATTTAATTACAGACAGTGTACGAACTGCCAATACCACATTCAAGTATTTACGATTCTGCATGTTTGTTTAATACAACGAGCAACTATAATACTTGGTTTTTAACATTGTCTTGATATTGTTTTTTTTACTGTGAATATTATTATTGATGTACTGCGACGACTGATGCGAAGTGTTATGAAATCGACACTATACTTTAGATTACAACCACAGAACAGTAATAAGCAAAACTAACGAATGTTCAATTCAAACGAGTTTTTGGATTCCACGAAATGCTATGCTGCAAACTGTAGTCAAATAATACATTTTTTTAAAAACAGTTAATGAGAAAATTGTACAAAGGTTGCGAAAGTGTAGAGTAAGTCACAGTGTGTGTTGATGTTTACATGTAGATACTTCTCAAGATTCGTGCATTGTGAATAAATAAACATGCTGTTTTAATATTCCTTAAAATTTAATTTACATCAACAGTTGAAAGTGCCTAGGGTAGGCCAATGTGATTTTATGCATAATTAAAATTGTTCATGCGCACATTTTTTTTTTTTGCTAATCAACTTACCTAGTCCAAATGTTTAATTTATGAAGCCACTGAATTCAATTAAATTATTTGTTTTCCAGGAGACTACACTTTTACACAAATATGGCACAAGTAGTATATAGGACTCGTCAGCAAAGTTATATTTCACAATATAAGTTACCTATTTGATTATATATAAACACTTGACAAGTGACAATAAACAAAGGGTAAAATTCTTAGGTCGCGGTTTTTCCGTAAATAAAATAATAAAATTCTGATAATACATTTTTTTAAACACTAATGACGTTCCTCTACTTACCTTGAAAACGGCGTTTCTAAATTTCTACTGGTTTTCGAGATACTGCAGTTAGATATTACAGGGTCATGCCATCAGGACCAAGATATCAACTTGGATACGTGATTATGGAACTTTGTCATGTCCACCATTTTGGCCTCGGCTGGTATAATAGCACAAGCCCCAGGTGCGCCACCCCTCCTACACACTCTATGGGCAGGACATTTAGTTCGCCACCCGCCCCTAGATGGCAGACAAAGGGGAATGTAAAGTAAGGGGACTTTGTCTACCTGCCCCGTCTAACTCAGGGCAAATATGTAAATATATGGTGTTGTGACAAGAAACTGTTAATGATACAAGTGAATGTAAAGAGTTTTGTAAGTCGAATATGTATGCACAGGAAGGGTGCAGATGTGCCCTCCCTACTGAATATGTACATATTTTGTATATTTACCCTGGCTGAGCTAAGCCAGGCAGAAAGCTCTTCCCAGTAATTTCTGGGTAGATGGAGTGCGCTGGTTTCCCTTCAAAGGCATAGAATTGTTCAGGGGAATTTTTGCAAGCTATTTGAAGCAAATCAGTGCACTTTCGGCTTTATACTAACTGATTTCCTTTCAGCGATTTTAGCGAGCCGCCGAGACTTGCTGCTGCAAGTTCCTGAGTCGACCACCAGGAGTGCTCTTGTTGTAGATCTAGCTCTTAGCACCTAGATCCTCTTCTTGTGAGTGCTGTGCGCTACCGAATCGTAGCCTATAGGGGAGGTCGAGGGGGGGATCTGGAATGGATCCCCACCCGCCGACGCCGAACCTGGGCGGAGGCGATCTCGGTCCGAGGCCTTCGGCCGAAGCCACCATGTTGACCGACCGACCAACGCCGACGAAACCTTATGGACGACCAGCGAAAGCAACTGCATCTTCGCAACCATCGACGACGAAGCTGACCGCGCCTGGTGTGGCGGCCTCTTCCGTGTCGGGGGGGGGGGGGGGGGGGGGGGGGCTCTGCCTTCGCCCTCGGCACCGGCGGGGGTCCGCCCCCAGAGCGCCAACATCAAGGTCAGCGACTCGAAACACCTCGCCGGCATCGACCTGTCCACTATTCCGACTGTTACCTCGTCTCCTACTCTGTCCGTCTACACCACTACCACCACCACTGCCTCTATCACCTCGCCCATCGTGACTGCCGCTCCCTCCTTACCCGTTCTCGTCGTTGACGCGCCTATGGACACCGCCGCTCCAGCTACTTCAGACGACGACTTTGGGTTCGTGAAGCCTCGGAAGACCACCAAGCGGCCTCTCCGCGACGTGCTCTCTTCGGATGACGCCGTCCCAGTGGAAAACCGCTACGGATCCTTATCCTCCTTGCCTGACTCTGACATCGACGACGCCGCATCATCTGCTCCTCCTCTCACCGCCAAGCCTCGTCGTACCCAGCACCCGAAGAGACATAAGACTGTTGCCGCGATGCCCCAGCCTCAACCTTCTACATCTGTCTCCCCTCCGCCACCTCAGCCATCCACGTCTCAGCGGCCGGCCACCTCTGCTCCGTCTGCACCTAAGCCGCCTCGCATGCCACCCATTGGCATTCGCTCCTCGCCGACCGCTCAACCCTTCCTCCACATCAAACACTTGCAGTCCTTGCTCACCGGTCCACTCACTGCCACCTCCATTAACGACCGTACGTCTTTCTACACTGCTAATCCTCACGACCATCAGTTCCTCTACGACCACCTCAAGAGACATGGCTACCAGCCCTACACCCACCTGCGTCCCGACGAGCGCACCGACCGTGTTGTGGTCAAGCGCCTGCCCTCCTCCACCACCGCGGACGAGGTCAAGGAGGCTCTCCTGGACCTCGGCCTCCCGGTGGGCACCGTCTTGGCGCTCCGCACCTCCGCCGACTCAACAACCCGGCCCTTCCTCGTCTGCACCAACGGACTAGGGGAGGCGACACGGTTCCTCAAACTGAAGACGCTAGGCTGCTGGGTGGTGACCGTAGAGCGCTACCGGGGCTCTGGGAGGGTACCCCAGTGCTATCGGTGCCAGTCCACCGGACATCCATCGACATGCTGCGAGCGGGACCCCAGGTGTTTCAAATGCGCTGGGCACCACTGGTCGCGAGACTGCACCTCTACGACTAAAAAGTGTGTCAATTGCGACGGGCCGCACTTTGCTACCTCGACGGACTGCCGTGTCATACAGGCATACATCCGACGACACCCGCCGCGACCTGCTGACCCGACGATGACGACCGACGCTCCGCGCCCATCTGCTCCGCTCCCTTCTGACGTTCGGACTTTCCCGGCCCTGCGGACTCCTGCTTGGCAGGGCCACGACCCGCCTTCCTCCTCTTCCCGGGCACCACCTCTTGCTCACCTCCCCTCATCCTCTTCACAGAGGCCACCCGCCACGTCATCCACTTCCACTCGCCCCGCCGATGCCGACTCAGACGACACTTCGCTGACATCCATGTTGAGGGAACTCATCACGCTCATCCGCCACTACCTGCCACTCATCCGCCAGGTCCTGACGGCGCTTTCCCGTGCCCAGTCCCCATCGGAGAAATTTGAGGTGCTCCTCCAAGCCCTCCTCAATTTCTTTGATGAATCACGCCCCACCCCTTAGTATCCTTATCTGGAACACCTTCTCCCTTCCTCCCAAACTCCACGATCTTCTCCACCTTCTCCGGGTGCATTCTCCCGATGTCGTGTTCCTCGCAGAAACCTGGCTCGACCCCCCCACACCCCTCCATATTCCGGGGTACGCCGTTCACCGCGCCGATCGTGATGGTCGGGGCGGAGGGGTGGCGTTACTCGTCCGCGCTACCTTGTCCCACCATCGTCGTCTCGTTCCATCTTCCCCCGCGGCCGAGGCTGTCGCCGTGCGTTTGCACGGTTTTCCGTACTCCCTGACTTTGGTCTCCCTCTATCTCCCGCCCCAATTCCCCTTCCCTACCGACGACATTGTGGCCCTCGGGCGGCTCGACGCCCACGTCGTGCTGGCCGGGGACTACAATGCGACCCATCCTTTTTGGGGCTGCGCTGCCGCGAACCGGCGGGGCAGCTCCCTCCGTCAATTCCTCCGGCGTACTCGCCTTTCTCTTCACGCACCACCCACACCGACCTTCTATCCGGCCCAGCGCCATCGCCGCCCCAGTGTCATCGACCTCGCTCTCTCATCACCCCTTCCCGTCATTTCTCACCTTCGCACCATCACCGCCGGTACTTCCGACCACTTGCCTGTCCTCGGCTCGCTCCACTTCTTTCCTCACACCAACCCTCACCTCCCCCGGTACGACTTCATCCACGCCGACTGGTATGGCTTCCAGGATTCACTCTCCGCTGCTCTGGACCTCACGCTTCCCTTCGCCACTCCTGCTCAACTCGACGACCGAGTCCTCTACTTTTCCGACGCCATCTCTACGGCCGCTTCTTCTCACATTCCGCTCGCGCCTCCGCGCCCTCTCATTGTCCCCTTCCCGCCGTATCTCCGTGACGCCGTGTCCTTGCGCAACCGCTTCCGTGGTCGCTGGCAGGCGAGCCGCTCCCCGCTGCATCGCCGAGTTTACCTGGTGCTCCGGGGGTGGTGCCGCCGGTTGATCGCGGGGTGGAGGGCCCGACTGGAGGCGCGGCGCCTCGGCTCCCTCACCGCTACCTCTGGCTCTCTGTGGTCTTACGTCCGTCGCCTTCGTTCCGTCCCCACCTCCATCCCTCCCCTCACTCTTCCTGTCGGGGTGGCGGCGACGGCTTCGGAGCGGACCGAGGCGGTCGCCGCCTACCTCGCCACCACCTTCGCCTCCGCCCCCCACCCCACCTTGTCGTCGGAGTCCTCGGCCGATGATGATGCTCCTTCCCCCTTGTCCCGTCACGTCACTCTCCCCCTCCTCCCTGATGTCCTGCCCTTCCCGCTTGCCACGCCTTCTGAAGTCACCTCTCTGCTCTCCCATCTCAAGTTTCGTTCGGCCCCCGGCTCCAACTCCATTCCCGCCCCCGTTCTGCGCCATCTTCTCCGTAAAGCCACTGTTTTTCTCACTCGCATCATTAATGCCATGTTCATCCTCTGCCATTTTCCGTCTCCTTGGAAACTCGCCATCGTCTCGCCCATCCCCAAGCCCGGCAAGCCTTCATCCTTACCTTCCTCCTACCGTCCTATCTCTCTTCTCCCCATCCTCTCCAAGATCGCAGAGAGAGTCATCCACCGGCGCCTTCTTCTTCAAGTCAACACCCTTCACCTGCTCCCCCATCACCAGTTCGGTTTCCGCCCCCGTCATTCCACCACCCACGCCATTGCTCGTGTGGAACTCCTGGTGGTGCAGGGGTTCGCCAGGCGGCAACACACGGGCATGGTGCTCTTGGACCTGGCCCGTGCATTCGACTCCGTTCCACATTCCCAACTCATCTCTCGCCTCTCCGCCATCGGTCTTCCGCCGCACCTGGTCCGTCTCCTCTGCTCGTTCCTGGGGGGTCGCTCCTTCCGGGTTCGAGTGGAGGGGACGCTTTCCGCACCCCGGCCCATTCTCGCCGGCGTCCCCCAGGGCGCCATTCTCTCGCCTCTCCTGTTCGCCCTCCACATTTCCGACTTGCAGCCCCCGCCTGGGACCTACCTGGTGCAGTACGCCGACGATACCTGTCTCCTCGCCTCCTCCGTCTCCGAGCGGCTGCTCGGCGACCGCCTTGCCCGCGGACTCACCTCACTCAACGCCCAGTTCCTTGCGCACGGCATTGGCTTGAATCACTCCAAATCACGCTCTATCATTTTCTCCCGTCTTCATCCTCACCAGGACCGCCCCCCCGCATCTCCACCGTAGTCGTCCCCTGGTCGCCCACCCTCCGCTATCTCGGGGTCACCCTCGATCGTTCGTTCACTTTTCTTCCGCACCTGGAATCCGTCCGCACCAAGTCCCGCGCCATCTTGGCCCAGCTGGCCACCGTACTCAGGCCGTCCTCTGCCGTTCCGCTCCCAGTTCGCCTCACCGCATATCGCTCATATGTCATCTCACATTTCATCTACGCCTGCCCGGTCTGGGTTCACTCATCTCGTTCCAACCTTCGACCTGTCACGTGCTCATATTTTCTTGGTGCCCGCCTTCTCCTCGGCCTCCCTCGCGCCACGCTCCGCCAGACACTGTTGGACAGGACGGGACTTCCGCACCTCCACCACCTGCTCTGTCAGACGACCGACACTTTCCTCCGTCGTTGCCGACGTAGCGACAATCCGTACATTCGGCAGCTGGCGGAGCCGCCGCCCGACGCACCGCACCCACGACGTCCGCTTTTCAGTTACGATCACTTACTTGACGAAGGACAGCCGGACGACGTAGGCGCGGCCGGTGGACCAGACAGATGACCCTGGGGCCTCCACGCCGACTGGTAGCACTGTGGGAACCCCATCCTCCTCGGCGCCGCCATGATGATCTTCTCTCCGCTGTTCCGCGCCGGCCCATCAACGGCGCGGCACCATCCGAGCCCTGAGGACCCCCCAGCAGCCGTGAAGAACTCGCCCATCAATAAGTAGCTGAGCATCAAGGACGACCTCGTCGGGGAAGCTCTGCTTTGTTGAATAAAGACTATTGTCACCTTGCAGGCCTTGTGCCCATGTACCAATCTTTTATTGTACCTTGTGCCCTTTTTTATTAAATGATGGATTTTTTGGTGGGTGACTCCCTTCAGTGGGAGTCCCCTTTGTAAAAAAAAAAAAAAAAAAAAAAAAACTTGAGCAGTATTGTTTTAGGCAGCGACCTCCCTGGAGGACCGCTCCTACCCCCACCCCCTCTGGTAGGTAGCGACCTCTCTGAAGGACCGCTCCTACCCCTTCCCTCCTCTGGTAGGCAGCGACCTCTCTGCAGGACCGCTCCTACCCCTTCCCTCCTCCGGTAGGCAGCGACCTCTCTGGGGGACCGCTCCTACCTCTCCCTTCTATTGGGCAGCGACCCCTGCTCGGGGACCGCTCCCGCTCCTACCTGTGCCCCTCCCAGCAGCCCGGGACAAGTCAATTTGGCGCCCAACGTGGGGCCAGTCAGCTTGGATAACCTGAGGACCACGCCCTGCCTCTACGAGAGCTATCAGCACAGCCGGAGCCACATCCACTTCCAGGAGTGCAGAAAACACCTGGTGGCGCCCAACCCAACTGAAGGATGTCTTCTGGATCCTGTGCCGCACCTCGCTGCAGTGCACCGGATGGACCCAGCATTCCCTGTGCATGCTGCAATGCCCAGTTTCACCTACAATGCCTTGGTATCGTGGAACAAGTCAGTGAACAGGCATATATCCACATATGCCAGCCCTGCAGACAACTTCTGGTAGAGAAGAAGCCAACAGTTCCAGCTCCCCGGCGCTGCTTCGCGCCGAACTGCCCGGAGACAGCCCTAGTCATCGTCACCTGCCAGGCCTGCCATCGCGACTACCATCTCGCCTGTCTAGGCTGGGAAGATACACCACTGGACCTTGCTGGGATGTCGTTTACCTGCGCCCAGTGTAGAGTGAATCCCAGTTTACCTTCAAGTACAGGATCTGCAAGTGTACCTCGGCCCTTTAGAGGGCAGGATCATGAGGACCCTGTGCAATCTGTCCACCAATGGGAGCAAGCCCTACGGGCACATGCAATCCACCCCACCGAATGGGTGGACCAGATAGGCCCATTACTACTTGGGGAAGCCTCTAGATGGTGGAATAACCATGAAGGGCTGTATGACACCTGGGAAGAGTTCACAGGGGGCTTCCTGAACCATTTTGGAAGCCAATCAAGACTGGCAAAGCTTACTGCCCAATTATATGGTACCAAACAAAAGGAAGGAGAGGATGTCGAAAGTTTCTTACTACAGAAAAGGAAACTTTATAAGAGGCTACACCCAGGGAGAGACCCAAATGAATTTCTTCCTACCTTGTTGGAGCTGGTGCGGCCCAACCTAAGGCCATTTCTACGGCATCCGCCTCCCGAGAATTTATCCGAACTTATGGTTCGAGCCACTGCCGTGCAGCGAGACTGTCTCGAAACTAGGGGCACTGTAACAAGTAAACCTTGTTCACCACCAACCCTGGTACAAGAATATGCTACCCCCAACAAAAGGTTGCCGAAGTGTTGGCACTGCCCTGAACAACACTTTCACAAAGACTGCCCAGTGCTCCGCTGGCAACAGTCTGAAAGGAACAGCCTCAACACAGTAGACCCCTGGAGGGAAAGAGTGGTGCCAACGAGCCCTACCCCTACACCGAAGGTAGAAGACCTCAACTCCCAAGCTCGGCTCGAAGGTAGACCGACCCCGAGCCTTATGTGCATACAGCACCACCCACAACAAGAACTGCCAAGAGTCAAAGTGCAACTAGACTCACAGCCCATTCAGGCTCTTATCGACTCAGCCGCCACCACTAATTATGTGCGCGAGAGTGTGGTGCAGATAATAGGGACCCCTATTAATTCCCAACCCCAAATGGCACAGCTTGCCACCCAGGGATCCACCATGACCTTACTGGGCAATGCTGTGGTACAATGCTGCATAGCCGATATGGAGATGGAGATCCCATGTTTAGTCGCAAAGGACCTTCGAGAAGAACTTGTGCTGGGCCAAGATTGGCTCATGCAGCAGCAGGCGATATTGGACTTTGAAGATCAAACTGTACACTTCGGACGAACGTCCCGCCGGACTCTTGACTGGGGAACCAAAGGAATGGGTGACCTGAATGCCCCTAATCAAAGTGGTGGTAACCCTAATCCTGGAATATGCACTGAACAACACAGAGACCAACTTATGGTTGTGTTGACGCAAGGGGACCAGAGACCTCAAGAAACTCCTTCCCTTCGCTCTGCCACAACCAAGCTAAGCCTAAATAACTCGGGCAGTGGTTTTCAGTGGTGCCAGAAAGGAGGAACCCCAAAAGGGAAATCGAACATGCAGTCATGGAGACAGCCACTGAGCGACGCCCTCTCAAAGGCAAGATGCCACTGGAAGAAAGAGCCTTTTCCAGACCGAGGAATATGGTTTCCCCAGAACAGGATTCACCTGCAGCCATGGAGACGGAAAACAGATCTGTCCAAAAACCCCGAACCCCAGGAACCTACTAGCCCCTCTGCACCAGGAGAACTACCTCCAGTACCCTACGACCATGGGAACGGCTGGGCAGACCAGCCCGCTACCGTCTATCCTCCACATAGTGTAGTGGCCAGTGTAGAGGAGCCAGCCCTGGGACTGAAGCCCAGCGTGCTGACTCCTGGCATGTGCAACGATCCCAGTCAAGGCCACAGAGGGAGGGGGGCGAATTGTCATGTCCACCATTTTGGCCTCGGCTGGTATAATAGCACAAGCCCCAGGTGCGCCACCCATCCTACACACTCTATGGGCATGACATTTAGTTCGCCACCCGCCCCTAGATGGCAGACAAAGGGGAATGTAAAGTAAGGGGACTTTGTCTACCTGCCCCGTCTAACTCAGGGCAAATATGTAAATATATGGTGTTGTGACAAGAAACTGTTAATGATACAAGTGAATGTAAAGAGTTTTGTAAGTCGAATATGTATGCACAGGAAGGGTGCAGATGTGCCCTCCCTACTGAATATGTACATATTTTGTATATTTACCCTGGCTGAGCTAAGCCAGGCAGAAAGCTCTTCCCAGTAATTCTGGGCCAATAAAAGTGACTGAATACTTGAGCAGTATTGTTTTAGGCAGCGACCTCCCTGGAGGACAGCTCCTACCCCCACCCCCTCTGGTAGGTAGCGACCTCTCTGAAGGACCGCTCCTACCCCTTCCCTCCTCTGGTAGGCAGCGACCTCTCTGCAGGACCGCTCCTACCCTTTCCCTCCTCCGGTAGGCAGCGACCTCTCTGGGGGATCGCTCCTACCTCTCCCTTCTATTGGGCAGCGACCCCTGCTCGGGGACCGCTCCCGCTCCTCCCTGTGCCCCTCCCAGCAGCCCGGGACAAGTCAACTTTTACTACATTATCAATTGGTAGACAAAACAATGACAAGCTTGTAGTCAACCGAATAAAATTTATGTAAAATATTAAGTTTAAGTGCATCTGCCTTGCGTCGTACGTGTGCGCTCCGTTTACTCGCCATATTTTAAGTAACGACCGTTAAAAGCACATTATATTTACATGTTCATAAATATAATATCTTACATATACATTTACTATTTACAATACTATTTACGTCGTCCACCAGCACATAAAATTGGGTTAGGAAAATTTAAAAGCCAAATTTATCTCTCGCTGTATGAACGCACATTATACATTTACAAAAAGAAAATAACAGTTTCTTACTTATGGAAACTTAATCCACCACAACTGCCGAATCTATTAGTGCAACCAAAAGCTGCACAAGCTTTCACCATTACGTATATTCAGCGAAAAATTAAAACGGTGCCATTCAAAATAATGTAAACATTGGCGTTTTTGCCACCTTTAGCTCTATCCTTGTCTTTCAACATCGTCTGCTAGGATGCTTCAAGTTTGGTTATACGCTTCCACTCCATAGACTATTACCTCCATGAGCACACCAGGCCGCCATCTTGTAGCACAGCATACCAGGCCGCCATCTTTTTTTTCTTCCCCATTTATAGTAATTGTTTTTTCATTTCTCAAGTTTGAATATAAAAAAAGTATTATTTCGTCAGCCACTACTCTATGACTATAGTAGTAGTAGTAGTAGTAGTAGTAGGAGTAGTAGATGCCAAATTTTGAAAACACACACTGAAGTGTAGCCATGTTTTCTTATAGTACTAAACCAGTATAGTCATATTATGCTTAATTTGTTGTGTAGCATGTCTGTCTATAATAATAAATAAAAAAGCTATAGGCATTACTTATGCTTATAGCATGTTAATAAAAAAAATTATACTTTACATATTTGAGCGAATTCAAACACCGTGTTTTTTTCATGTGTTAAAGACATAATGTTCTCTTGTAGTGTGTATTGTGGAAATGAAATATACAGTAGTATTAATTACTTAAAAAAATAATATTATTTATAATATATCACCAATTTTATTTTAAAAAAAAGTATTCTTATTACGTCACTTGTCATTTAAAAGAAAATGTATTGTGCATTTATAGGCATTATATATATTTTAAAAAAATAAAAATATTTTTCCCAAGGGGTTGGAGCCGCAGACGACGGCGCGTACTCCCTCGCAGTTACCACCCTTTTTCCTTCCTCCCCCCATTGTCATTTTTTTTAAATAATGACCCAGACACTGGCGCCCGCATAGGGAAGCCGCTCGCAGAGGGGTGGGGGCTGCAGCTGCAGAGAACTGTATACAAATGTAATTTCTTCCAAAGTTAAAATATATATTTCGCCAACACTTAAAAAAAAATATTACATCTACCTGGTGTGTTAGTTACCTGTACCCGCCATTTGATTAATACCAGGTAAAAGTAACTTGTAATAATAATTTTTGCCATAGTCTCGTTTACGTAATGTTTCTGTTAAACTATAATGTATGCATATATTTTTTTCTCACAGAATTTTTTTTTACGAGTAGCGCATTGCTACAAAATTATATAAAATATTACGTGTATTTTTCCAAGCAAAACGAGTTTTAAACCTTAACACCAGTCTACCATGCCCGAATAGTTCTTTACATATATTACCAATTTTCTGCACACTAAGTTACCAGCCACAAGTAACATATAATGGATATTGAAATAATGTAGTCAACACAACGATATTACTTAGTTAAAAAAAAATTTATTTGTTATCCCCTCCCCTACCTCGCTGGGCGTTCATAGCCATCAGCTTGGCCACGACTTTGCCGCTAGGCAGAGCCGGCACCTGCTGGTATGTAGCAGGTAGCCGGACCCCTCTTTTTTCGTCGGCTGTTAGCGGCCGACCCCAGGGACATGTCCCAGAGGGGCCCGCCACCAACAGCAGCGGCGAAGTCTTGGCCGGCGGTGTTGGAGAAGGAGGGGGAGACGACGGCCCTTCCAGCAGGTCTTCTGCGAAGAAGGCCGCCGCAATGTCGGCTGTAATACTGGTCCCCTCCTCCACCTCTTCCTCGAAGAAAGAGGCCGCCAACGCTGATGGGATCCGTTCCATTGTCTGGGGTTGGGGAGATCTATAGAACGTCACACAAATTTCAGGCATCCTATCAAGAGTACGATTTATATAAATTTAAAAAAAAAACAGGGGAATATTTTATTTTTACATTTAATCAGGATAGATTGAATATACTTTGAGAGGCAACTTGAAACAAACTTTTATTTTTTACATTTAATCAGGATAGATTGAATATTCGTGACGCTGCAACTTGAAACAAACTAGTATTTTTTTATATTTAATCAGGATAGATTGAATATTCGTGACGCTGCAACTTGAAACAAACTAGTATTTTTTACATTTAATCAGGATAGATTGAATATACTTTGAGAGGCAACTTGAAACAAACTTGTATTTTTTTAAAGCTAAATCAGGATAGAATGAATAATATGCAAGCTATCATGGTAACAGGGAATATTTTTTTTCAAACATCTCTACACATTTTCTTTAACATACCGACGGTTTTTCTCTCCACATGCCTAATGGAAAGGATCATGGCGCGGCTTGGTGGGGGGAGGTGAACACACCCCTCTCAGGATAAGTTTTTTTCTTTTGTGTGTGGGGGGAGGCGGAAGAAGCGCTGTTGTTTGCCTTCAACCCCCACACACACATATATATATTTATATATACACTTGAAGCCCCTCTGAGCAGGGGAGGAGTGGTGAGCGCTGTTGTGTTCCTGCAACCACTGCTCGGAGGTTACATCAGCAGTGTTCGTCTCACTGGTGAACGTAATCAGAGGAAAAAAAAAATGGAAATATGTACAATTATTAGGAGGGATCGGGCGAGGCACGAGTTTTAGAAGGACACAGATCTTTATGCCCCCAAGGTAATGTGCTGACACCGTCTTCAGAAAGCCAACGCTTATCGTCTCCTGAAGACAGTGCTACCTTGTTCACTCGCTCCGTAAACACGGCGTGGCCTCGCGAACGGAAATGGTATTGACTGCCTAGAATCCGGGAATTTTTAAGCAAGCAATCCAGGTATTGAGGGAACAGAAGTGATTGGATTACGTTGGCCTTAACTCCTTTCGCTTTACGCATACAAGAACCATCCTCCATCTTGTATGCGTAGAGTTTCGGGCGAAGACCCAAGTATTCCATAATGATCTTGCCAGCGGCTTCATCTTTCATCACCCCTGTTACACCCTTGTTGACTAAGGGGAAGCGTTGATCATTACCTGGTGCATAATTTGATGTGTCGAAACGTGAAGCTAAGTCGGGTCGAATTGAATCATAAACGTTATCACACTGAACGTGGTAAATGAACGAATCAGTGTCCGAGTACAAGAGATGCAGAGACTGTGGAGGGAATTTTTTTTGCATGTAGTTATAATGAAAGTCGTATAAAATCAATTTTGACAAATCTAAAATGGCGACACCCGTGTACAAAGGTTTATCGAAGGTTATTGAACCTTTCTGCAACTCTATGAGAACTAGATTTTCATCGACAATTTGCCGAGCCTTGAATGTCGGACGAACAATCAGCTCGGCTGCCCCATAAATAGTTTCATAACACGAAGCTCGCGAATGTCTCTGTTTTTTCTAGAATCTTCTAAACTTTTACCGTACACTGCATTCGAAAGTAACTTAAAAAAACGATTTTTCGAAGGGATTCGCAGCCTGGGCACGACGCTCAGCATTAAAGGTTATGTAATCTTTCATCCAGGCAGCCTGTTCAAACCGCAGCACGCGGTGAACCTGGCTGACGACCGCCTCATACTGAACGTAGTGCCGCAGTGTTTTAGCATGTACAACATAATTATTACGCGGCGCGAGAGTTAACAATAATTTACTCATTCGCCCGTTTGGCGGTACGCCATTCACAGGGGCCAGAGGCAGATCTGATAGGCGGTCGTGACAATCATCGGGAAAGGTCAAATCCACTTCCGCGAAATATGACGTATCGCCATCTATGTCAATGGCGTTGAAATCCCAACTTGCATACTCATCCCTGGGAACCCACTCAAATTTGCCCACAGGAAGTTTATCTAACATTGTGTGAGCATACAAAGCGTTTACATCGAAATAGCAGATGTACGAAGACGGAAGGCTCGGGTCGTGAGTGGACATGTGAACATTATTGGCTTTCGCGTGACGTCGACTTACGTTTTGTTATACCTCCACGAACGGCTGACTCTAGGAAGAGGTATATATCCGGGTCGGTTATCAGCTCAAGACGCGCACCGGTTTTAAATAAAAGTGCATCCCATGCGAGCGAGGGAGCGGTAATGTAATGGGCAGGATCTAATGAATAATATTGTAAGCAAACGAAACGAAACGACTCGAATATGTCGGCCAGCAAACAAGTATCCACCTTAAGATAACTAAGTGCGTACTCTTTCAATGTGGCACAATGGAAGACGTACCAAGCCTTTTGAGCGTGAGTATAGTCCAGATCACTCACCTCCGTGCCACTCATTACGTTATGGAACGCTTCCTTAGGGGGTAGCGAGGCAGTCTGCAATTGTTCACTAGATTTAATAAAATCATAGGGAAACACACCTTTACGAGTAGCTAACTGAAACTGTGCATCATCTGGAAACATTGAACGGGTGACTTTCAATTTATATGGCGTGAGATTGCCAGCGAGAGTTTCCAGAGATGAATTAAAAAAGTTAAGTGAATCTATGAATCTAAGACGCACAGTGCGCATGCCTCCTTGCGCATTATCTGAAATGGGTATGTATTTTGTAATGCACTTGTAGCTCTCCATTGTAACTCCAAGGACTTTGACATTGCCGGGGTTCTCCACAACGAAGGAGCCGTCCGGCTGTGCAATCCGCCGCGAAACTAAATGTTGCATTAAAAAGTGGGCATCATAATTTTGCAAATTATGGAAAACCGCGACGAGTTGATTCTTTTGCAACCTGAAAGCCAGGTTGCGTTTAGAATGGGCATAACCACGTATTTCACCAGTCAAATGGCAGTGATCGAGCACCGTCTGCCCAGCCAATACCTTCTGACAGATATGGCAATGTGTTTGACTCGCAAGCCTTGCAGAGACGGCCGGGGTCGGTGTCTTAATAGTAATGGTCTTTGAATAAATATCGCAAACCCACTTTGTCATTGAAACTAATTCTGCGATCATTTCAGCAATACAATTATCACCCTCGAATTGCACATACTTGGTCAAAGAGCTATCGTACCCACATACTAACAAAATGCTACATGCATAAGGCACGTGTTCATTTACCCGCGTAGTGCTAGAAGACTCGTCACCGGGCAAACAGGTGGAGAAAGGCTTCAGGTAACACTCAGTGTCACAGTACGCAATAAAGCCTAGGCGGTCCTGTTTTGCAAAGTTTGTAAATTGCAAATACAGAAGAACCCCGATTATCCGCGACTCGATCATCCGATTCGCGGATTAACCGCGATTTATGTCCAAGTCCAATTTTTTAGTTACATATAACCAATGATTCAAAATGTATGTAAATGTTAAAATACTTTGCAAAATGTATGTTGGTCAAAGTACTTTGTCTCAGTTATGTTTATATACACAGAATGTTTAAAAAAAAATACTAGTACATACATATGTATGTACATAATATTTTTGTGTTCCATGTTACGTGAATAGATTATACACTGGTGCGCGATTCCACGTCCGCATGACCGGACTGTACACTCCCGCGCGCAGCACGGCGCCGTGCCTCAGAGATTACCCGGCGCATGGAGACAGTCCATTCCATTAGTGTACGTTGTTGAAGCGTGAAGGTGGTGATAATTTTAAGTATTGTAACAGTGATCTGCATTCCGACGGATTATACCGTTGTGTTGTGCGGAAGTGTTGAGCGCAACATTTCATCATGTCATCAAATGAACAGATAAGAAAGCGAGTGGTACTGTCCATCGACAGCAAAACAAAAATTATAGAAAAATTTCAGAGAGGAGAAACGATTGCAAACTTGTGACTGAGTTTAATTTCGGTAACACAACAGTGCGCGACATCATAAAAAATCGCGAAAAAATCCTTCAGTTTGCTTCACAGGCTGACACTTCAAGTGGATTAAATAAACGAAAGACGATGAACAAATCCACATTTAGCAGCTTGGACACTTGTTTGTTTGAATAGTTTCAACAGAAAAGGTCGGACGGTGTAGCATTAAGTGGCGTAATTTTATCACAGCAGACGTAAATTTTTTAAAAAAACTAGGCTTGACAGAAGAACCATTTTCCTATTATATTACTTCTCCGTTATTTTATGAGCACCGACTGTACGGAAGTGTGTGTGTTGCAACTAGTGCTTGGCACGCAAGATAAATTCAGCCTATCACTTGCTGATGCGGTGCAGTGATACGACGGTGTTTGTTTATTTCAAAACTCAGCTAAGAGTGAACAGAGAATAGATATAACGACCCCTCACGGTTCCCGATATTAGGGTCGTTATAGAGAGGTGGTCGTTATAAGATTTCCGACCAATCTGCAACACTAAGTCATAATAGACCGTTTTTGCACTAATTCTATGTTCAGCAAGCAAAAAATAAAAATCTAACATTTAAAATTCATATAAATAAAGGGGGATAAAAACACCGTGAATTATACGAGATAGAGACACCGTTTCAAAACCATCAAATCAAGTCTCAATGCACTGGTATGAAAAATCTTATCTCGAAAAGAATTTTGATGGCAGTTGTTCTGTAAAACAATAACCAGCCCGATGGTGTTACTGAAAACAGAGCAATGAGCTTGTGGCAGCGTCGCTTACGGGCGATGAAAAGAATGCGTGACCTTGGCAGCTATCAGCTGTCTTGGGCCCTCGGACTGGCGAGCGGCTAGTCACACACCTCGGTGCAACAACGACTCGCGTGCCCACGTCTCCGCACACGAAAGACTTAAAAACCACTGCTGCCCAGCACTAAGCAGTCCGCTTCTATGTCAACAACGCACACGCACAAAAATCATGTGTATATATGTAATCTCCGAATGTCCACAGATGGCTGTCTGTGGGCTAATGACCTTTGAGGCAAGCATGACTCTGCTAACCGCGATTTTCGATTATCCGACTCACTCGCCCCCTTCATTAACACGGATAATCGGGGTTCTACTGTACTTGTTCTCTTCTGTAGGGAAACAGGTCCGCACTGCTTGATTCTGGCTGCAGAGAACATTGTGTGAATTTAATCTGTCTTCGCTTGTAAAATACTGAAGACAGCGCTCGCAAATCCATTTCTTATGTTGCGTCTTGGACAATTGTGAATGCAATAATCTGGACATTGATTTTATGTAAACAAAATGTAGGTGCTCTGTCGCGCCACTGGAACGAATCGCCAATATATTTACATGTATCTCTCTTCGCTCAGAGGATACGCGAAGAGGCTGGATCGAGGATTCAGATTTGCCACTAAAACATTCGTCAACGATATTCCCCTTAGAATCTACGCAAGCGTAAACATTAATGGAAATATCATTGTTCCTCTCAAATGTTTTAATCTGATGCAGAGTGGTGGGAAACGTCAAGCCATTCGTATTAAAATACACGAGTGGATTTGGATACGAAGTGGCTCGAGTAATATTGCCTTCTACCGTCGACACACCTGCCATGACGGCATACAAGAAACAGTGCTGCTCGGGACACTCAATGTTAACACAAGCTTTCCTATTGGACAAAAACACCGGCAATTTCGTGTGCACTGCGCCAACCGTGAAAACTCTATAGCTTGAAACATGTACATCCATGTTAATCAATCTTTTTAGAGCCCAGCCACTGCCACGCGCACCGAAATCACTAACGTGTTTATTGATTTCCGGAATGAATGTTGAATCGTAGATTTCCCCTACCTCATCAGAGTGCAGTATCGTGGTTGAGTGAGTTGTGAAATGAAAAGTTTCACTCTCATTTCCCTCCGCAGATTCCTTAACAAATGAAGCCGAGAGTGAAACGTAAACTTTAAAGGGGCGAATTAATTCGTTAGTTAAGTCCAGAAAGGGAACCCTACATCTCTGTAGAAACCGGTCCAAGTCCGGATCGACATTTTCAATATCATTTCCAATTCGAAATGGCAGTATCTTGTTAGCAAATGCAGTGTTCAAGGTAACACCCTCCAGGCGAGGCAAGACGTCGGGCCCCTGCGCCAACTCCACCCCTGACCCCCGCCCAACATTGCGAGAGGCAGGGATAGAAGGCCCAGCTTCATTAAGACGGAGTCGCTTTGCCTCGGGGCGGCGGCGGCAGCGGCTTCCTCCGTCGCCCCCTCCCACAGCTTTGAATGGCCTTAAAAAAGTCCCGCACCATTTTTGCTTCGATTTGTTAAGGCCTGAATACGACTGTGATGTTGTGCATTTTGTTGCAACAATTTTGTCTGATTATTAGCGGTTGTCACGCTCTTTGCGATTCCGGCTGCGCCTCCGATCAAAGAACCGACCGCTGCCAGAGCTGGAAATAGAAATGGTATAACACAGCCCTTTTTATCACGTTTATTTTTCTTATTTTTTTTCTTTGCGACTCTTATGCCGGCTCCTAGTTTACGCTTAACACTCATTATTTTACTTACGCTCCAAGCCGCGATCTTTTCACCTAGCTTAGTTTAAGGGTTCTGTGCAATTTGTTTAGCTTTAAGTTCTAAAATACGGTCCGCTTGATGTCTGTTCTCCAAATCGTTACTCTTTGCATATGAAATATCGTGTTCTTTGCACGCTCTATCTAATTGATTTTTGCCTGGGTCTCCGCGTGCTAAACGTTTTTCAGTTTTGTACCGGGCCCACAGTACTGATAAGTTGGCAAATGTAGCTCGAAAGGTAATTTATTTATGGCAGAGTTAATAAGACCTTTACCCTTCACCCTCCTTCCAGCACGACGCATATCAGCGTAATGACTTTGGGGGTATAAATAAGACGGTTTTATACTTTTTACACTTCAGTTGTAACGATGGAAGTAATCCCTCAACATGACAGTCTTCCGATCGAAATTTTTCACGATGATTTTATAAGCAAACGAGAACAACGCCACGGACCGCTGTTGCTGAATACCATAAGATGTATAATTGCCGGACCTTCCAACAGCGGGTAAACATGTATTTTACTTTCGCTTATACAACATCCTAACGGAGTGCGTTTCGAGAATATTTATTTGTATAGCAAGAGCATAGAACAACCAAAATATAAACGTTTGGCGCAGGTGTTGTCTCATGTTCAAGGTATTAATTTTTTTCAATTTCGTGAAAATGAAGAGGTAGTGCCGCCAAGCAAAGTGCTACCAAATTCGATCATAATTTTCGATGACATCGGGTGTGAAAAACAGGCAATAGTTCAACAGTATTTTTCCATGGGGCGACATTTCTTGTGCGATTGTTTTTATTTAATTCAAACGTATAGCCAAACCCGAAAGCGTTGGTTCGGGATAATGCTAATTTGATAATTTTATTTAAAATGGATCTTCTAAATCTTCAACATGTTTACCACGAGCACGTCACAACCGACATGTCATTCGATAAATTTAAAGATGTTTGTGCTCGCTGTTGGAATAGCAATGATGGTTATGGTTTCCTAGTAATAGGTAAAGATTTTCCTCTACAAAAAGGTCGTTATCGCTGTGGCTTCGATCATTTCATAGTGTTACCTTCGTGAAGAATGAACTTGGACATCTCCAAATTTGGGAGCGGCGGGAATAAAAACGTCAGCGACAGTCATGTCTGACTCTTACGGAAGATGGGCACTGTCAGGTTGGCGGGAAATGTAAGCGTGGTGTAGCCGATCCACGTGACGCGGCAGATGCTGCCACAAAGAATTACGTAGATGTAGCTTCCGGTGCCACCGCACATGCAATTAGTACAATGGCGAATAATTTAGAAAAAGACTTTGGTATACTAAAAAACAGCCTCTCCTACGCACAGGACCTTAATAACAATTTGCTAACGTCTGTACATCACTTTGAAAAGAAGAGTACAGATGTTTTCGATAACATTCGGGGAAATTTACCCGAGAAGGAAGTTTTACATGACTTGAAAAATCTTGTATCTGTCAGTAGTGATGAGCTGAAAGTGATTTTTTCGGATGTGAAGGATCTCGTTAGCTCGTCACATGACTTGCAAGGGGGGTTGGGAAGTTACTTGGGTAAGGCAGATAGCGATACGCGCGAGTCATTTGCCAAGATTCTAGAGCTGTTGAAGGCTCTGTCAAGTGGCGGTTGCAATAGGAACTTTAGCGAGCTAAAGAATATTTTTCTGACTAAATACAACGAGGCTTTATATATAATCATACAACACTTTGAAGCAATGAAAAATGCTTTGGTCTCTACAAACGAAAAACAATCTAATACGACTGCATACCTAAGGCAGGTTCATGCCACGGATCGCGCGACATTTACAGAGCTTTTAACACTCGTGGGCGAGCAACCGAAGCTTGTAAGTAAGGAAATAGTGTCCGGTATGGAATTTAAATTTAATACTTTGATGAGTTTTCTATGCGAAGATAATGCTAAATTTATTAAGGAGTCTCTATCGAGTATTGAGGATAAAGTTGATAGTCTCATTAGTGGAGCTACTTCATGTTCTCAGTTTCCACATATCGTTAATCAAAGCTTGAATGTAATGAGAAATCGTCTAGACCTATTGTATAACCTATTGGGAAGGAAGCTAGCGGACAGACCTGAAAACCAGCCAGCCCAGTCACCATCTGTATCGCTTCCGGTTTTAAGAGGTCCATCGGTGAATTTGTCTGGTGTAAGACCATCTTCAACTCCGCTTCCGCGTATTACCGTACCGGTTCAGCTTCCCATTATACCCACTACAGCTACAGCGCTTAAAATGCATCCTTAATGTATAAAAGCCTCTATTTACGCTCACATGAGTCAGTCATGGCTTCAGAAGCAAGAAAGCTCCATCACATCATACAAAACGTTCGTGAAAAATATTTGTTAGCCAAATGTACGCGCCTGGCGCGGGATGCAGTTAATGAACAGGTATTCAAACCGATCACATCGCGTCTCGAGAGTTCTTCTGCTGCCGCAGATAATTTATCGGCTGAGGTGAAAAAAGAATCCGCTACACCTATCGCTAAACCTGAGATTAAGACTTTCTCTAGCGAAGGTGAAGAAGATGATGATGATTTACCACTGATTGTTCATTCCGGTAAACGCTCGGCTGCGTCACGTGAGCCGTTGGGTGAGGAAGCCAGGTCCTACCTAACCGGATTCAATTCTAAAATAAATTATACGACCTACGGAATTTACAAACGCAACAATCGCTGGTTCTTGGGAAATAAGGAAGTTTTTTTCCTACCTAATAATATACTTCGCATAGATGATGAACTAATACAACCTTCGCCGGAATTATATGAGCTATTGTTTTCGAAAGAACCTAAGGTGTATCCAGAAGCTGCATTGCGTCAATACACACGCTTGCTGCGGTCTACTAGTGCGTGATATAAAAGAAATGATGCGTCATCCAAACGTTATAAAAACACCGATCATGAAAAGTTCGGGCTCATTAAGGATCTTTGTCCTGTCATTGCTTCCCATGAAGGCAGTGGTTTAGTTGAAAAACTAGATTTAAATCGTCGAAAGGAATATGTTTACTGGAACTCGGTAAATGAATTATGTGATCGGCTTAGATTATTACTTGCATCGCAACAATCCGGGAACACGAGCCATTCAAATGAAGTGTTGGCCATACTAGAAGAACTCATTGAATCTGGCTACATTAAAAAAAATTAAGTAAAAAATATGACTGCCAGACGCGGTATTGCGCTTGAACTTCACAAAAGCGCACGCAAAGTCTTTCCTCGGAGACGTGTAATCACTAATGGTCTCGGCGATCTTTTACAGATCGATTTGGTGGAAATGCAACCTTATCACCGTGCGAATAAAGGATTCAGATATATATTGGTTGCGATTGATGTTTACTCCAAGCGGGCTTACACGGTTCTGGTAATGAAAAAAACTGCGGAGCTTGTGGCTTTAGCTATGAAATGTATTCTAAAGGATTCTGGAGGTTTCACTCACATGCACTCAGACCGCGGTACCGAATTTTATAACAGAAGATTTCAGACATTGATGAAAGAACACGGAATTAACCATTATTCAACCAACAGCGAGCTGAAGGCCTCGGTAGTTGAACGCTTCATTAGAAGTATAAATCGCTTTTGTTTACGGAAATGAGCGCTCAGGGAAACTATAAATGGCTACCGCTCTTACCAAAAGTTATGGAAATATACAACGGCAGATTTCATAGGACTATCGGTATGAGCCCTAACGAGGTGAAAGATAATTCTCTTCTTAAAACGGTTTACAATGTTGTGAAAAAATAGATCACAGGCGACTTAAAGCTAGTGTCGGAGATCATGTACGTATCTCAAGAAATAAGGATTTATTTGCAAAAGGTTATTCCGTAAATTGGTCCCACGAGATTTTTAAGGTGATAAAAATACGCAACAGTTACCCTAGAACATACTACTTGTCTGATCTAGATGGAAATAAAATTAAGGGCGGTTTTTATTCTCAAGAAATTCAAGTGACGAAGTATATAGACACTTATTTAATTAATAAAATCCACAAGCGACTTCCTACACGTCTTCTAGTCAGCTGTAAGGGATTCCCAGAATCAGTAAAAACATGGATTTCTAGAAGCGATCTGGAAGACTGATGGAGTGAACCAGCCTTAACAGACTCTAATCGCAACTGTCTGGAGACCCTTGCAAGGGTTGGGGTGTAAACTCCCCGCACACGTGTCGCGACGTCGCGTTCCCCCTATGCGGGCGGACATCTGGCAGGGTTATTATTTTAAAAAAATGACAATGGGGGAGGAAGGGTTTGGAGCCGCGACACGGCTGCAGCCCCCACCCCTCTGCGAGCGGCTTCCCTATGCGGGCGTCAGTGTCTGGGTCATTATTTAAAAAAATGACAATGGGGGAGGAAGGAAAAGGGGTGGTAACTGTGAGGGAGTACGCGCCGTCGTCTGCGGCTCCAACCCCTTGGGAAAAATATTTTTATTTTTTTAAAATATATATAATGCCTATAAATGCACAAAACATTTTCTTTTAAATGACAAGTGACGTAATAAGAATACTTTTTTTTAAATAAAATTGGTGATATATTATAAATAATATTATTTTTTTAAGTAATTAATACTACTGTATATTTCATTTCCACAATACACAGTACAAGAGAACATTATGTCTTTAACACATAAAAAAAAACACGGTGTTTGAATTCGCTGAAATATGTAAAGTATAATTTTTTTTTAACATGCTATAAGCATAAGTAATGCCTATAGCTTTTTTATTTATTATTATAGACAGACATGCTACACAACAAATTAAGCATAATATGAATGGTACTGGTCTAGTACTATAAGAAAACATGGCTACACTTCAGTGTGTGTTTTCAAAATTTGGCATTTTCTTCTACTACTACTACTACTACTACTACTACTACTATTACTACTACTACTTCTACTATAGTCATAGAGTAGTGGCTGACGAAATAATACTTTTTTTATATTCAAACTTGAGAAATGAAGAAACAATGACTATAAATGGGGAAGAAAAAAAAGATGGCGGCCTGGTATGCTGTGCTACAAGATGGCGGCCTGGTGTACTATGCTACAAGACAGCGGCCTGGTATTCTGTACTACAAGATGGCTACTTTCAGCAATCGATTGTCATACATATAATATTATTTAATTTTTTTTTAAGTTGGCTGTTCTGGTTACTTTTTAGCAGTCGAAATTATTATTTTTTTTTCAAATGTTGAAATAAACATGGCGGCCGGCCCGTTTTTAAATTTCCCGCTTAGCACTATAAAAAATAAAACATGGCGGCCGACTAGCAGCCGATGCGCCTCATTTAAATTTACCGCTTAGCACTATAAAAAATAAAACATGGCGGCCGACTAGCAGCCGATGCGCCTCGTTTAAATTTACCGCTTACCACTATAAAAAAATAAACATGGCGGCCGACTAGCAGCCGACACTATATATTTTTTTAAATTTCCCGCTTAGCATAATAAAAAATAAACATGGCGGCCGACTAGCAGCCGACACTATATATTTTTTTTTAATTTCCCGCCGTTTAAATTTGCCGACTAGCACTATAAAAAAAATAAACATGGAGGCCGCATAGCAGCCGATGCGCCTCGTTTAAATTTACAGCTTACCACTATAAAAAAATAAACATGGCGGCCGCATAGTTGCCGACACTATATATTTTTTTAAATTTCCCGCTTAGCACTATTAAAATATACCTTCTCTTTTAAAAAAAATATTTAATAAGCATATATACTACATCTGAAATTATTTTCTCCAACATGGTCTCATATATTAAGGCAAAAGAGCACTGAGTGCTGGAGTGTCCTGTTGTAAATATCAAAAATGTACAGTGCAAAATATGTATTAATAAAAAAGCTTCAACTGTCAACTGTCAACTAACGGTCCAGAAACGAAGGTTCGAATCCAACCGCCACCCGCCCTCACATATTTATACTTGTAAAAATAATTCCGGCGTGCGACCTTGTAAAAAAAATTTAGGCGCGCGACACTAGCGCTACCTACCTTCCTCATTTAGAAATATACACACACACCCCCTCCATGTGACGTCAACAACCCCCTGCGGACCCCTCCACGTGGCTCCCGGCAACACCCACCCGACCACGTGGTGCCACGCCCCCCCACGTGCTCAGACAAACACCTGTCCTTTGTTTATAGTGTAACAGAACCGACGTGCTCCCCCTACTCAAATCCACAAACAAACGTAAAATCAGTGGGTTTTAGCATCTTTAACTTGACTCAATTTTTGTTTTTTCTCAGATGTTAACTTTCAATATTCGTAATGAAAGAGCTAATCAATAGTTATTGAAGTAATTCACGCATGAATAATTAATTAAGAAAGGGCCATGTATGTTTAGCGATCAAGTATTAAAGTTTACATACTGGTTTCTGTAATGTGTAGGCTACAAGCTGAATCACTAGGTGCGCAACAAGTTTCTGCTGCACACGATTCTATCTGCCTACTAGTTTTGTTAAGAGAATATTCTCCACAACAAATTTTTATTATGATAATTCACATTTTTTACTGCATACGAACAAGATTCATCTTTGTATGCATTTATTAAAACGAGGAGTTGGTCACTATTCCACATCTTTCCGTCCTCTTTATCACGACATGCGCGCTTAAAAGTGTAAACAACCCCTCATGCTGTTTTCGTGAGTTCTGATTGGCCACTCCTTAAATATTGGAACACACCAAGCAACGAAAATAGGACGCAGTCTATTACGCAAAACCAGTAGCCCAGCTCGTACAGCTACTTGTATCCAGTTTGAATTCGAGCGAAGAAACTAGCAGTAGAGCCAGTACGACTCCTAGCTTACAATATTGTAAGGAATATTGTACCGTGTGCGGCGGGCTGCAGTTCTGATAAGCTTGCGGCCCGGGGCAGACGTGCGCGTACCGCGGGGAACATTCACCTTTGTCCCTCTGATTCCTCGCTGCTGGTAATTATAGTCATAACCTAAGCATTTTCAACGCAACTCCGCACGCGACCCCGGGTCGGTTTTATTTTTGTCTTCGGTGCAGGGATTAACCCGGCCGTCGCCACTTTTACTGCCTTAAGGCAGCGGGCCACAAGGCCGCCTTAAGCACAGCCACTTATGGACCTGGCCGACCCCAGTCAAACAATTTTTTCGTTAATGCAACTGTGCAAACGCATGCCAGCCTCACCGAGTTCCCTCGGGATGAATTTCACGATTTGATTCGCTACGCGAATCATAACTGCCTACCGTAAACATTCACGTACGGGCTTGGCCGTCTCCAAGCACCCCAATTTCACTTCCCCACGCAGGACTGCCGTAGGGAGAGTTAGCCAATTTTTATCAAGAGTGTTGTGAAGTGTTAAGTTTTTGCGTGTACCAATTTCTGCCCAAGCGCCAATCAGCTAGTGCGCGTGTAGAAACGTATAACGTCCGTTCAGCAATAAATATGTGTAACCACATTTCACGAGAGTCTAACGAGTGTTTTTCTTTGGTTGTAGTTAGGCATCAGCTTCCTATACTGCCTAGGGAGTGCACCCGACTTCATCAGCATATCATTTCACGTAATTCAAATCAAGCCACCGAGTCTAGGGGACGCGCTGGGGCCGATCGACCCACTCATGGTTAGCCGACAGAACTAGCCTGGCCCCTGGCGCCCTCCCGGAACACACCACCAATTCTCACGATCAGCCCCTTAGACTTGCCGCTGGAATCGCACCCGAAACCTCGGCCGATGGCAAAATAAACTACGGCATAGTTTTGACATAGATTCCTGATGGGTACCTCTGTCTTCACCAACACCTGACTGGAAGCCTGGGTCACCTACGTAATGTAGGAATACCTTTTTTTTTCTCTTTGCCAGATATTAGTGCTTTATCCCTTCTCACTTCATACTGACCAAGAAAATAGTTGGCCAGCCACAATACATTCTCAAGTTTAAACCTGTATAGTATCTTACAGTTTCTTTCTGTAGCATATTTTTCCACATCATACACTTTTGTTTTTAAAACCATATAAGTTCATGAATTCTGCTGTTTTAAATAACTTGTAGTAACTACCTAACACATCATTAAGTATTTGAAAATCACTTAAAAAGTGATATAAAACACAGTACAAACTCATAAAACTGAGTTTTAATAATTTTTATTCATATCTATTTGGAGTAAAACTCTGTGGTTTAGAATTTCCCCCCACTCATTTAGTATCTGCTCAATTCTGAGTTTAAACTTCATAAATCATGAGCAAAAGTATATACTCATTTTTATTCATATCACTCAATATCTCAATCATCATATTATGGTTCTCCTTATATGCTGTTCTTAGTGAGTTGATATGTATATATTTAATCAACTCAATTAGTGAATTATAAAAAAAAAAAGGCAAAACAAAGTGGATTCATTAAATTATATTGCTTTAAATGTAAAGTACTCAAAATAAAAATTGGATTAATATGTGCGACAGTTAAATATTTATCATCCTGTTTAATAGGAATGGTCTTAAGTCACAAATCAAACAATTTAACATTAAGTACTAATTGTAATAAAGTACAATGACAACAAATATCTCAGTAAAATTTAGATTTTAAAATTTATATATTAAAAAATATATATATAAAACAATTGTTGGTGGTATACATATTTTCATATTATTTGTACAGTTGTTGATGTAAAGGGTTGTTGTTGAGGGATGACATCAGAGGAATCTTGACTTCTCCTTTGTTTCCAAGCCCTCCGCCCTGAGGCGAGACAGCAACGGCCTGTAGATGTCTGGCGTGAAGGGCAGCGTCATCCCTTTCTGCTGGATCTCGCCTGCTCGACAGACAGACACAGCAGGCGGTTGGCTCCCTGTTGAACCAACGAGACCGCAAGCCTGGCGACGGGGTGACGGAGGGCGGGGACTCACCGTCCAGCACCATCTTGGCGGCGATGGCCGTGGGGACGCCCACGGCCCGGGACATGGCGGAGCGGCCCGGCTCGCCGTACGACACCATGCTGATGCCTCGGCTCTCGCGCCGCCCGTCCGGCCACAGGATGCCGACGTCGTGCCTCAGCACCACCAGGTCTCGGTCCGTCTTCTCTGCAGTCACACGCGTTGTCAGCCCGTCAGGGTGGCTGGCACTCCCGGCGGGACGCTCACAGCCGAGTAACGGCTGGCAATTTGGTTAAAAGTAATGCGTAATTTCATGGGAAACAACTGTAGACTAGTTTCGCTCTATGAGAAAACACATACGTTTTTGCAAGAATGGAACATAAATATATCTCTAAATAAATATACACAACCACAGTGAGTTTGAATTCGAAAGACATACACAAGCTGCAAGTTCATCACAACAAAATTAGATAAAAAAAAATCTAAACTACTTATGGTCTAAAGTGCTTCCTGGCGAGTATGTGTGAAGAATAAAGAGTTTACCACCAATTATTTCAATTAAATAATTTTTCTTCGCCAATGTAATTAGCAGTGAGTCAGTCATCATTCGTTTCAACATAACCTAGATGCTGTGTTCCATGTTAAATATTTTATCTATTAAAAATGTTGTTCGACCCAAACTTCGAAGACACATGCCTACCAAACTTGGTAAGCACTATAGACCAAAAGACCTACGAACAATCAATTTTGTGTTTGTGTGTGTGTGTCTGTGTATTTGTTTGTGTGTGTGTCGGTGTATTTGTTTGTGTGTGTGTATGTTAAACAGTTACAATGTGAGAAGAAAATTATTCCGTAGGTCAAATTCAGTCAACTTAAATTAATAATAATCTAATACAAAATAATTCTGAAATCCAGACAGCAAATTTGAATGAGATTGTTTTTAACATAAAAAACCAAAATCTCTCCACCTCCTTCGCCAGATTGATTCCATTATGGTTATTGAAGAATAATAATAAGAAGAAGAAAAGCTGTGTTAATTTGCATCTTTTAAATTATTTAGGCAGTGAAGTAGTGGCAGGCAAAGAAGGGTTGGATGAAGTCGAGAAGGCACATGCTCTACTCACCCAGGGCCAGCCTCTTGGACAGGAAGTGGCAGATGGTGTGCACTGGGGTGTTCTTCTTGCGCACCGGGTCGTCCTCCAGCAAGCCCAGGCTCTTCTCCTCCAGCCCTCGCCCCCAATGTGCTGCTGGCTCTACTCACCCAGGGCCAGCCTCTTGGACAGGAAGTGGCTGATGGTGAGCACAGGGGTGTTCTTCTTGCGCACCGGGTCGTCCTCCAGCAAGCCCAGGCTCTCCTCCTCCAGCCCTCGCCCCCCATGTGCTGCTGGCTCTACTCACCCAGGGCCAGCCTCTTGGACAGGAAGTGGCTGATGGTGAGCACAGGGGTGTTCTTCTTGCGCACCGGGTCGTCCTCCAGCAAGCCCAGGCTCTTCTCCTCCAGCCCTCGCCCCCCATGTGCTGCTGGCTCTACTCACCCAGGGCCAGCCTCTTGGACAGGAAGTGGCTGATGGTGAGCACAGGGGTGTTCTTCTTGCGCACCGGGTCGTCCTCCAGCAAGCCCAGGCTCTCCTCCGCCAGCCCTCGCCCCCCATGATCTGCTAGCTCTACTCACCCAGGGCCAGCCTCTTGGACAGGAAGTGGCTGATGGTGTGCACAGGGGTGTTCTTCTTGCGCACCGGGTCGTCCTCCAGCAAGCCCAGGCTCTCCAGAGCGTCCACCCTCCGCCAGCCCTCGCCCCCCATGTGCTGCTAGCTCTACTCACCCAGGGCCAGCCTCTTGGACAGGAAGTGGCTGATGGTGTGCACTGGGGTGTTCTTCTTGCGCACCGGGTCGTCCTCCAGCAAGCCCAGGCTCTCCAGAGCGTCCACCCTCCGCCAGCCCTCGCCCCCCATGTGCTGCTAGCTCTACTCACCCAGGGCCAGCCTCTTGGACAGGAAGTGGCTGATGGTGTGCACAGGGGTGTTCTTCTTGCGCACCGGGTCGTCCTCCAGCAAGCCCAGGCTCTCCAGAGCGTCCACCCTCCGCCAGCCCTCGCCCCCCATGTGCTGCTAGCTCTACTCACCCAGGGCCAGCCTCTTGGACAGGAAGTGGCTGATGGTGTGCACTGGGGTGTTCTTCTTGCGCACCGGGTCGTCCTCCAGCAAGCCCAGGCTCTCCTCCTCCAGCCCTCGCCCCCCATGTGCTGCTGGCTCTACTCACCCAGGGCCAGCCTCTTGGACAGGAAGTGGCTGATGGTGTGCACTGGGGTGTTCTTCTTGCGCACCGGGTCGTCCTCCAGCAAGCCCAGGCTCTCCTCCGCCAGCCCTCGCCCCCCATGATCTGCTAGCTCTACTCACCCAGGGCCAGCCTCTTGGACAGGAAATGGCTGATGGTGTGCACTGGGGTGTTCTTCTTGCGCACCGGGTCGTCCTCCAGCAAGCCCAGGCTCTCCAGAGCGTCCACCCTCCGCCAGCCCTCGCCCCCCATGTGCTGCTAGCTCTACTCACCCAGGGCCAGCCTCTTGGACAGGAAGTGGCTGATGGTGTGCACAGGGGTGTTCTTCTTGCGCACCGGGTCGTCCTCCAGCAAGCCCAGGCTCTCCAGAGCGTCCACCCTCCGCCAGCCCTCGCCCCCCATGTGCTGCTAGCTCTACTCACCCAGGGCCAGCCTCTTGGACAGGAAGTGGCTGATGGTGTGCACAGGGGTGTTCTTCTTGCGCACCGGGTCGTCCTCCAGCAAGCCCAGGCTCTCCTCCTCCAGCCCTCGCCCCCCATGTGCTGCTAGCTCTACTCACCCAGGGCCAGCCTCTTGGACAGGAAGTGGCTGATGGTGTGCACTGGGGTGTTCTTCTTGCGCACCGGGTCGTCCTCCAGCAAGCCCAGGCTCTCCTCCTCCAGCCCTCGCCCCCCATGTGCTGCTGGCTCTACTCACCCAGGGCCAGCCTCTTGGACAGGAAGTGGCTGATGGTGTGCACTGGGGTGTTCTTCTTGCGCACCGGGTCGTCCTCCATCAAGCCCAGGCTCTCCTCCGCCAGCCCTCGCCCCCCATGTGCTGCTAGCTCTACTCACCCAGGGCCAGCCTCTTGGACAGGAAGTGGCTGATGGTGAGCACAGGGGTGTTCTTCTTGCGCACCGGGTCGTCCTCCAGCAAGCCCAGGCTCTCCTCCTCCAGCCCTCGCCCCCCATGTGCTGCTGGCTCTACTCACCCAGGGCCAGCCTCTTGGACAGGAAGTGGCTGATGGTGAGCACAGGGGTGTTCTTATTGCGCACCGGGTCGTCCTCCAGCAAGCCCAGGCTCTCCAGAGCGTCCACCCTCCGCCAGCCCTCGCCCCCCATGTGCTGCTAGCTCTACTCACCCAGGGCCAGCCTCTTGGACAGGAAGTGGCTGATGGTGTGCACTGGGGTGTTCTTCTTGCGCACCGGGTCGTCCTCCAGCAAGCCCAGGCTCTCCAGAGCGTCCACCCTCCGCCAGCCCTCGCCCCCCATGTGCTGCTAGCTCTACTCACCCAGGGCCAGCCTCTTGGACAGGAAGTGGCTGATGGTGTGCACTGGGGTGTTCTTCTTGCGCACCGGGTCGTCCTCCAGCAAGCCCAGGCTCTCCTCCTCCAGCCCTCGCCCCCCATGTGCTGCTGGCTCTACTCACCCAGGGCCAGCCTCTTGGACAGGAAGTGGCTGATGGTGTGCACTGGGGTGTTCTTCTTGCGCACCGGGTCGTCCTCCAGCAAGCCCAGGCTCTCCAGAGCGTCCACCCTCCGCCAGCCCTCGCCCCCCATGATCTGCTAGCTCTACTCACCCAGGGCCAGCCTCTTGGACAGGAAGTGGCTGATGGTGTGCACTGGGGTGTTCTTCTTGCGCACCGGGTCGTCCTCCAGCAAGCCCAGGCTCTCCTCCTCCAGCCCTCGCCCCCCATGTGCTGCTGGCTCTACTCACCCAGGGCCAGCCTCTTGGACAGGAAGTGGCTGATGGTGTGCACTGGGGTGTTCTTCTTGCGCACCGGGTCGTCCTCCATCAAGCCCAGGCTCTCCTCCGCCAGCCCTCGCCCCCCATGTGCTGCTAGCTCTACTCACCCAGGGCCAGCCTCTTGGACAGGAAGTGGCTGATGGTGAGCACAGGGGTGTTCTTCTTGCGCACCGGGTCGTCCTCCAGCAAGCCCAGGCTCTCCTCCTCCAGCCCTCGCCCCCCATGTGCTGCTGGCTCTACTCACCCAGGGCCAGCCTCTTGGACAGGAAGTGGCTGATGGTGAGCACAGGGGTGTTCTTATTGCGCACCGGGTCGTCCTCCAGCAAGCCCAGGCTCTCCAGAGCGTCCACCCTCCGCCAGCCCTCGCCCCCCATGTGCTGCTAGCTCTACTCACCCAGGGCCAGCCTCTTGGACAGGAAGTGGCTGATGGTGTGCACTGGGGTGTTCTTCTTGCGCACCGGGTCGTCCTCCAGCAAGCCCAGGCTCTCCAGAGCGTCCACCCTCCGCCAGCCCTCGCCCCCCATGTGCTGCTAGCTCTACTCACCCAGGGCCAGCCTCTTGGACAGGAAGTGGCTGATGGTGTGCACTGGGGTGTTCTTCTTGCGCACCGGGTCGTCCTCCAGCAAGCCCAGGCTCTCCTCCTCCAGCCCTCGCCCCCCATGTGCTGCTAGCTCTACTCACCCAGGGCCAGCCTCTTGGACAGGAAGTGGCTGATGGTGTGCACTGGGGTGTTCTTCTTGCGCACCGGGTCGTCCTCCAGCAAGCCCAGGCTCTCCTCCGCCAGCCCTCGCCCCCCATGTGCTGCTGGCTCTACTCACCCAGGGCCAGCCTCTTGGACAGGAAGTGGCTGATGGTGTGCACAGGGGTGTTCTTCTTGCGCACCGGGTCGTCCTCCAGCAAGCCCAGGCTCTCCTCCGCCAGCCCTCGCCCCCCATGTGCTGCTGGCTCTACTCACTCAGGGCCAGCCTCTTGGACAGGAAGTGGCTGATGGTGTGCACTGGGGTGTTCTTCTTGTGCACCGGGTCGTCCTCCAGCAAGCCCAGGCTCTCCTCCTCCAGCCCTCGCCCCCCATGTGCTGCTGGCTCTACTCACCCAGGGCCAGCCTCTTGGACAGGAAGTGGCTGATGGTGTGCACAGGGGTGTTCTTCTTGCGCACCGGGTCGTCCTCCAGCAAGCCCAGGCTCTCCTCCTCCAGCCCTCGCCCCCCATGTGCTGCTGGCTCTACTCACCCAGGGCCAGCCTCTTGGACAGGAAGTGGCTGATGGTGTGCACTGGGGTGTTCTTCTTGCGCACCGGGTCGTCCTCCAGCAAGCCCAGGCTCTCCTCCTCCAGCCCTCGCCCCCCATGTGCTGCTGGCTCTACTCACCCAGGGCCAGCCTCTTGGACAGGAAGTGGCTGATGGTGAGCACAGGGGTGTTCTTCTTGCGCACCGGGTCGTCCTCCAGCAAGCCCAGGCTCTCCTCCTCCAGCCCTCGCCCCCCATGTGCTGCTAGCTCTACTCACCCAGGGCCAGCCTCTTGGACAGGAAGTGGCTGATGGTGAGCACAGGGGTGTTCTTCTTGCGCACCGGGTCGTCCTCCAGCAAGCCCAGGCTCTCCTCCTCCAGCCCTCGCCCCCCATGTGCTGCTGGCTCTACTCACCCAGGGCCAGCCTCTTGGACAGGAAGTGGCTGATGGTGAGCACAGGGGTGTTCTTCTTGCGCACCGGGTCGTCCTCCAGCAAGCCCAGGCTCTCCTCCGCCAGCCCTCGCCCCCCATGATCTGCTAGCTCTACTCACCCAGGGCCAGCCTCTTGGACAGGAAGTGGCTGATGGTGTGCACAGGGGTGTTCTTCTTGCGCACCGGGTCGTCCTCCAGCAAGCCCAGGC
Source organism: Bacillus rossius redtenbacheri (assembly GCF_032445375.1). Classification (NCBI taxonomy): domain Eukaryota; kingdom Metazoa; phylum Arthropoda; class Insecta; order Phasmatodea; family Bacillidae; genus Bacillus; species Bacillus rossius. Next base: position 3,257,658 of record NC_086336.1, on the reverse strand, counting down.
TCTCCTCCGCCAGCCCTCGCCCCCCATGTGCTGCTGGCTCTACTCACCCAGGGCCAGCCTCTTGGACAGGAAGTGGCTGATGGTGTGCACTGGGGTGTTCTTCTTGCGCACCGGGTCGTCCTCCAGCAAGCCCAGGCTCTCCTCCTCCAGCCCTCGCCCCCCATGTGCTGCTGGCTCTACTCACCCAGGGCCAGCCTCTTGGACAGGAAGTGGCTGATGGTGTGCACTGGGGTGTTCTTCTTGCGCACCGGGTCGTCCTCCAGCAAGCCCAGGCTCTCCAGAGCGTCCACCCTCCGCCAGCCCTCGCCCCCCATGATCTGCTAGCTCTACTCACCCAGGGCCAGCCTCTTGGACAGGAAGTGGCTGATGGTGTGCACAGGGGTGTTCTTCTTGCGCACCGGGTCGTCCTCCAGCAAGCCCAGGCTCTCCTCCGCCAGCCCTCGCCCCCCATGTGCTGCTAGCTCTACTCACCCAGGGCCAGCCTCTTGGACAGGAAGTGGCTGATGGTGAGCACAGGGGTGTTCTTCTTGCGCACCGGGTCGTCCTCCAGCAAGCCCAGGCTCTCCTCCTCCAGCCCTCGCCCCCCATGTGCTGCTGGCTCTACTCACCCAGGGCCAGCCTCTTGGACAGGAAGTGGCTGATGGTGTGCACAGGGGTGTTCTTCTTGCGCACCGGGTCGTCCTCCAGCAAGCCCAGGCTCTCCTCCTCCAGCCCTCGCCCCCCATGTGCTGCTGGCTCTACTCACCCAGGGCCAGCCTCTTGGACAGGAAGTGGCTGATGGTGAGCACAGGGGTGTTCTTCTTGCGCACCGGGTCGTCCTCCAGCAAGCCCAGGCTCTCCAGAGCGTCCACCCTCCTCCAGCCCTCGCCCCCCATGATCTGCTGCAGCTTGCTCTTGAGGTTCTCGTAGAAGATGGTGGAATCGCTCAGGCCAATCAGGGTGCATATCAGCTGCCGCTGTAACATGTCAGTAATGGAGTCTCTTGCAAACACCAGTGCCCAGTGCTTGCAACCTCATCAGAGCACAGGGCATTTTAGGGGTACAAGGGATGAAAGGTACCAGCATGGGAACCCACAGAAAATTACACCCTAAAAATCATGTTAGGTTAACTTTGTGCTCATTGTTTCATACATACATAAAGGTGTCTGAACCAGCAGTACTTTAAGACAGTGCAGAATCTATCTCTAAACAAAGTTTTTATTGATGCCCCTTACCACTGTATATTAACTTGCGTGCAATCCTAACTTACACAAAGCCTGGTTCACTCCGAATAATGTAGTCGCGTCATGGTGAACATTTATTGTTTGAAATTGGTAGCTATTCACATGTTAATTTTGTAAGGCTGAATAATTATAAATGGAACAGCACTAACACAGTTATGTTTGTAACAATTTCATAATTCACTGTGGCTGCATGGCTCTCTTACCTAAATTTGTGGCAGAGGCTTACTCAAAGATATGAAAGTAGGGCTTCTGTAACCCTTTTTCCCTCCAAGTTTTATTTTTATTTCATTGGTGATAACCTGATACCAATGTCGTGATTTCATGCAAGCTTTTCTTTATATCTAACACCATCTCTCCTAACATACCTACATCAACATGGTCTCACTCACATGACTGCACTAACAGCTCTCATTACGACCAAGCAATATGTTGGTCAACACTTACATCTTACATATCCCTCTTTTACAAAACATTTTTGATTACAGCTTGACCTCATTAACAAAGCCAGACCTTTACACCAATGAGTCTGTATGACTCACCTGCCCCTTTTTAACATTACACTTTTTTTTTGTTTACAAATTTGACAGCTTTTACAAATCAATTTCACATAACTGAGAAGACCAAGAGCACAAAACTCACTTTATTTTGTGTGAAAAAGCTTTAACTACGAACTCAATTACCCACATAATGATGTTTGCCCTCACGTTTTTTTTTTTTTTTAATTTTTGTCCTTATATTTAATTGGCACCATAATCTCCCTACCTGACCTTGTGTACTTTGAAGGATGTCATTTCACTTGCTTTTGGAGTGTCTTCAATGTTCCCTGCCACCTAGTGTTCTACCAGGGAGAGGCAGTGATATTCCTAGGTTCGACCCGGAGATTCATTTGTCGACTGTCCACCAACCGCTTCTTCCGGAAACCCCGTAAAGTCAGGAAACAAGCTGGAATTCCTTGCATGAACGTCTGGGTTCAGAAGAAATGTTCGCAAATGAATGGTAGCGTTGCAAGACCCCTGTCCTAGTACACTAGTAGACCAGCTGATTACACGGTTCAAGTTCTAGTGACCTAGTTTTTCTTGCTTGCATTCTGTCCTTATGAATATTCTGGCAAGTAATATTTATAGTTAATTATTTTATTCAGAAAAGATTTTTAAATACTTTTTACTGATTACCACTTTGTTGGCTAGGTTCCTTTTTATGTAATTGTAATTTCAAATATTTTATCTAAATGTTCTTTTATGTGGTGCATGTTGATGTAGGTGCAGATGATGTTGAAGATGTTTAAGAGATTAAAATGTTCTTAGCAGACCATAGAGGTCCAGTTTGAAGATTATAAGGAGGCTAGTGTTAAAATCATTACACATTGATGAAATGATGAGAGTATTGCCCTGTTTAGAAAAAGTTGATGAAATTATTTGATAAGAGCTGAATCTGGTAAAAAGAGTAGATGTTCAAGTTTTTATGGAATCCAAAAGAATTTGAAATTTGGCTAGATATTTGATCTCCTTGTTCATATACTTGAAGTATATAAACACGTGTCATGGTTCCCTTAAAAGTTAGATTATAAATCAGCCAAGCACCTGTTTCATTGAGCATGTATTTCAGTTTCAATAACTATCCCCTGCATGATGAACTTTATCTCTAGTTTTGTTTTCCTTGCAAGAGACATTGCTGCCAAGGAGAAAGTCAGACCGTGAAGGGGAGGGGGGAGCGCGGTGCAGGTGCCCTCGCAGGCTCGGCACGGCCGGAGCACGCACCCAGGTGATGTCCGGACCCTTGGGGTGCAGCGCGGGGTGGGGGGTGCAGTCGAACAGCCCCAGCCTCTGCATGCCTCGCACCGTGTCGCAGAAACCTGCCGCAGTCACGCCCGTCCGTCACCCCCACGCACACACCCACCGCACCAGACAACGCACGCCAACTGCCGAGGCGAGACCTTGGAAGCGCAGGGTGCCCCTGATCACGGTGTGGGCCTCCTTGGCGATGCCGTAGCGGTCGGCGTACACGGTGGAGTCCCTGTTGGGGAAGCCCTCCAGCGAGAAGCCGGGCAGGAAGTGGAGCGGCCGCGCCTCCTCCATCAGCTGGCCGCCGTCCGGCACCGTCACTTCCTGCGCGCACGCACATCACCGGTGTAGCCGTGCGGCCCCGTTCCACCCCGACAGGCACAGCAGGACAAGTACCTCCTGTCTGCCACGCTGATACATTGTGAGAACACTGCCCTTTCTTTTTTAGGACACTCCAGTTTTACTTCTTACAAGTTGTGACAAGTCACACTAAGACGACTGTTCCTTGCTCTTAGAATGATTCATGCAACTGGGGAATTTTGGTTTAATGCAGTGTTTTGGACATATGTATACCATTGCAGTTTTGCACTGTTTGTCCATGGAAAAATTTTGTCAATTTTGTCAATATTTTTATTCCTTGTGGTTAAGAACTTTGATAGAATACATCTCCATGGACTATGTTACTCTATGCAAGCTAGAGATGCCATTTGACGACCATATACCATTTCTATCTTGGCGGCAATCAGATTTTTTATTATTAACATAAACATTTATTAAAATATTTTATAAGGTAAACCGTTATTTAAAAATTTTATAAAGCTCATACATTTTGTTTTAAATTGGATGTTTAACTTTATTTTTGCATTCATTTATGTTTGTTTTAAAGAACTTTTTCGTTTGGCGTCTGTTGGCTTGGGCCACAGCCGGCCAATCAGAACATTTATTTTAGTTCATTCGAATTTTTAAAACCTGCTTCTGTGACTAGACGTCATTGAACACAGTTGTGGCAAAATATATCAGTGTAAATAAGTGTGTGTATGTAGTTCTAGTAAGCAATCCATATTGAAAATTGTTGGCTTTGACTCACTCTAACTCTGTGAAGTGTAAAAGAATATAGTTCATTTTTGTCCTATTTGGTTATAATTACTCAAACTACTGTGTAGTGAAAATAGTATACAATTAAGGTGCCCAGATAAAATTTATTGTTATTATTGTCACTATCAAATGTGCACATGCAGAAGTATGTAAACACAAAAATTGACATCCCAAGTGAGGCCTTAGTTGTATTCACACCACATGGTATCGGCAGATAAATGGTTTATAAGTTGATTAGTCAGACAGTGGAAGAAGCAATCAGCATATGTTTCAAAACCATGCAACTCTGAATCCTTGAGAAGCATGGGAATCGATAGAATTAACCAATTCCAGAATCGGAATTGACCCAACACACTAGTATTATTTTTTTCCAGTGAGTTTACAGTGTGACATACGAAGCTATACCAATTAATCCCACCCACTAAATGTCATGCAACTCACATTAAAAAAACAACCATAAGAATGCCCCTGATGTCTTTACAAAAAGAGTGCACATTAACTGGTAAACTTTCTTGAGCCGTGATGTCAAATCGGAGAGATCTCTCCAGACGTGGCCTCACCTCTCCTCGGTGGAGGTACTTGGCCGTGCTAAGCGTGTTCTGCAGCACGCCCAATGGGTTCCAGCTGAACTTGTAGCGCAGAGCGTTGTCCGAGAACTCCGGGGCCGGCAGACCTGTGCGCGGACACACACGTGTGGAAGAGCACCTCGCTTCGTGCTGCCTCACAGTTAGCTTTGCTCCAGCTGTGCATGCTTGGCAGTGCACGGACAACACTGGTGTCATGAGCTACGTAAGGGGTGCGGACTGCAACGAAGAGGGCCGAAGCCAGCGTGACTGGGAGAGAACCTGAGACAGGACCTGAGGACATGTTGATTAATATGAGAAAGCTTGAACCCAGTTAAAAATAAAAAATAAAAATTTGAAAAACAGAGTTCTTGAAATACCGTATTTACTCGTGTATAGCGCGCCCTCGTGTATAGCGCGCACCACGATTTTTGCAACTAATTCCAAAGAAAAAAAAAATTGAAATTTTTTTTCCCCCCATAAATAAATTTTACTAACATTTTGTGGTACCTGATTATTTAAATTGATGTGTGGTGATGCGTCAGGAAAATACATAAACTCTGCTGTCTAAACGGAAGATAATGAAGCGCTATATCGTCACAACTGGTACGTGGAAGGAAGGAAGGGAGGGAGGCGTGCCGCGCTACGTTGCTAAGCTGGCGCGGAGAACTTGATGACTCACCGGTGAGGAATGGAGGAAGCGAAGAAGTTGCCGGGGGGGGGGGGGAAACTGGTGACAACATTCTCTCTTTCTCTCTCTCTCTTTTTACTAGCTTCTGAGCTGGCTTTCTGTAAAGGGGGGAGGTCTAAAAATAAACAAGAGACCATGATGTGCGAGCTTGCGCGCGCGCGTGTGCGTTTGTGTGTGTGTGTGTGTGTGTGAAACAGAGGCCTTGTTGCTTGTGCGTATGTGTGGAGGCTGGCCAGAAACGTCACCCGTCACCCGGCAGTTAACGACTTCCACTCCTCCCCGCCTCCCCCCCCCCCCAAAAATTTTTTTTCCCGTGTATAGCGCGCATCCTTATTTTTTTCCTTTACTTGAGGGGAAAAAAGGGCGCGCTATACACGAGTATATACGGTATATGGCAAGAACACCTTAAAATTAAATTACTTAAAAAATTTAAAATAGCTCCAAATCAAATAATTTGTGGCGCAAGTCTTGAACCACACACAGTCCTTCTAGCTTCAAGCAACAGGGAAACTTGGAGGATAATGCCAGTGGTTGGTCTGTCATTCACCGCTCCCTCCAGGACTTTACTGTGTGACTCGTCACAAGACATCGCAACCTGAGAGATCGCAGTTAACACTTTCCAGATGAGCAAACTAAGTGTTAAGATTGAAATTTTTTTAACATATTTTTGAATACATTTTTTAATTACCTTAGTAAATTTGGTATTTTATTCGGGCATTATTAGTATTTTTATGTAGTTGAAATGCTATAACTTGGCTCTTTTCAAGGATGCATTACAATATGAATTGCTGGATAGTTTGTTACTGTATGCGATAAGAAGGAATGTAGTTAAGAGACAGGAAGAATACTGACAGAGCCGAGCTCGCAACAAGTGCCAGCAACGTCCTGAAAGTTCCGACGGCACTACTATCCTCGGGCGGCCAGACCACCCGCCTGCTCCAACGCACGAGGAAGCGCACACAAACACTGATCGCCCGCGGCTCCGGCCGGAGCGGGCGGACGCACCTCCGCAGTAGGAGACGAAGGACTCGACCTTGCCGCCCGCCTGGTGCACCTCGTCGAAGCACTCCATGGCCAGCAGGTGGTCGATGCCCGGGTCCAGCCCCACCTCGTTGACGACCGTCACGCCCGCGTCCACCGCGCTGCGTCACACACTCTCCGTCCGCCACAACCTCTCGCACAAGCACTGGTACAAGCAGGAGCAGGTGTTATACTCGGCATCAGTTAACATTCTCTTCATTACTCTTTAATCTGTGACGTGTATCAGTTTCATTATGGTATTCCCATGTTATACCAGAGTGTGTGAATACTCCAGCCACACTCCAAGCTGAAATCCCTGTGAGACCACTGACAAAAAAAGGTACCTGTGACAGAAATTCATATAGGTAACAAATAAAATTAAAACCAAACTATGTGAGTGAATATTTAGGATTGAATATTTAGGAGTGATATTGGCATACAGTGGAACTTCGCTACTACGAGTTTTGACACTGGTAGAAGATTTTATCTTAAGTCTCAAGCATTCGTAACAGCCAAAAATTGATTTTAAAAAAATGTAGTTAAAAGCTGGTTTCCCACACCTTAAAAAAAATTACTTAACACATTTACTCAAAATATTGCAAAAGAAAAAATTAAAAATTAATTTATACACAAAAAAGGTCTTCGTTAAATTTTTCATATTACTAAACATTTTGGGACGATAGAATTGTATCGCCTTGGAAAGGGTACCTTTCATACTTTTGGTGGCGGTAGTGTATCTGGGTAGAAACTGGAAAGGTAACCTTTCCGATTTCTTAAAATGTTTCGGTTTTAATGGAAATATGCAATGGAAAGGTATCCCCTTTAGAAAGGGTACCTTTCAGGATTTTCTGTACAATTACACAGCAGAAAATAAACTGAAAAGGTACCCTTTCCGATTTCTTAAAATGCATATTATATTCTGCTTTAAAATCCTGAAAGTTATCCCCTCTTGAAACATATCCCAAAATGGCTGCCACACAAGTAATGTTTTGATACAAGCACCTATTTCCTCAGTTTCATACTAAGTAGCGCTGGTAGGGAGTGTCAACAGAATACCTTACCTAAACCAACCTAACTTAACTTAACCTAACCTAACATAACCTAACCACTATTAAACGTTATAGGGAGCTAATAAATTAACATTTATGAAATGTAAAATTGTAGATAAAGTCTTTTTTCTGATGTGTTTACTTCATACCATTCTTTCACCTGGCCTGCATCGATACATCACTTGTTTGGCAGCCATTTTGGGATATGTTCATCACTTGTCTGGCAGCCATTTTGGGATATGTTCATCAATTGTCTGGCAGCCATTTTGGGATATGTTCATCACTTGTCTGGCCACCATTTTGGGATATGTTCATCACTTGTCTGGCAGCCATTTTGAGATATGTTCATAAATTGTCTGGCAGCCATTTTGGAATATGTTCATCACTTGTCTGGCAGCCATTTTGGGATATGTTCATCAATTGTCTGGCAGCCTTTTTGGGATATGTTCATCAATTGTCTGGCAGCCATTTTGGGATATGTTCATCAATTGTCTGGCAGCCATTTTGGGATATGTTCATCACTTGTCTGGCATCCATTTTTGGAATATATATTCATCAATTGTCTGGCAGCCATTTTGGGATATGTTCATCAATTGTCTGGCAGCCATTTTGGGATATGTTCATCAATTGTCTGGCAGCCATTTTGGGATATGTTCATCAATTGTCTGGCAGCCATTTTGGGATATGTTCATCAATTGTTTGGCAGCCATTTTGGGATATGTTCATCACTTGTCTGGCAGCCATTTTGGGATATATTCATCAATTGTCTGGCAGCCATTTTGGGATATGTTCATCACTTGTCTGGCAGCCATTTTGGGATATGTTCATCACTTGTCTGGCAGCCATTTTGGGATATGTTCATCACTTGTCTGGCAGCCATTTTGGGATATGTTCATCAATTGTCTGGCAGCCATTTTGGGATATGTTCATCAATTGTCTGGCAGCCATTTTGGGATATGTTCATCACTTGTCTGGCAGCCATTTTGGGATATGTTCATCAATTGTCTGGCAGCCATTTTGGGATATGTTCATCAATTGTCTGGCAGCCATTTTGGGATATGTTCATCAATTGTCTGGCAGCCATTTTGGGATATGTTCATCAATTGTCTGGCAGCCATTTTGGTATATGTTCATCACTTGTCTGGCAGCCATTTTGGGATATGTTCATCAATTGTCTGGCAGCCATTTTGGGATATGTTCATCAATTGTCTGGCAGCCATTTTGGGATATGTTCATCAATTGTCTGGCAGCCATTTTGGGATATGTTCATCAATTGTCTGGCAGCCATTTTGGGATATGTTCATCAATTGTCTGGCAGCCATTTTGGGATATGTTCATCACTTGTCTGGCAGCCATTTTGGGATATGTTCATCAATTGTCTGGCAGCCATTTTGGGATATGTTCATCACTTGTCTGGCAGCCATTTTGGGATATGTTCATCACTTGTCTGGCAGCCATTTTGGGATATGTTCATCAATTGTCTGACAGCCATTTTGGGATATGTTCATCAATTGTCTGGCAGCCATTTTGGGATATGTTCATCACTTGTCTGGCAGCCATTTTGGGATATATTCATCAATTGTCTGGCAGCCATTTTGGGATATGTTCATCAATTGTCTGGCAGCCATTTTGGGATATGTTCATCACTTGTCTGGCAGCCATTTTGGGATATGTTTCCAGAGGGGATATCTTTGAGGATTGTATGAGTGAGCACAACCATGTGGCAAAGTGTTTCAGTGTCTGCACGCCGGAGAGCGAGGGAGACCAGGGAGACAGGGAGACGGGGCAGTCACCTGGCGTGCAGCTCCTGCATCTCGGGCGTGCAGTAGGACGCGGTGACCATGTGCACGCCCTGCTGGATGCAGACGCGGGCCACCAGGGCGTGCAGGGAGCGGGGCAGCAGGGACACCACCACGTCCGCCGCCGACACCAGCTCCTGCAGGCTGTCGGGCCGCTCCGTCACGTCCAGCAGCGCCGGCTCCACCCCGCGCTCGAACGACGAGGCGATGGCGTCCGCTTCGTCCTTGAGCGCTGCCGCTGCACACATCACACGTTTAGAGATGCAAACATTAAATATTCATAACGTTCGCAGGCTTTCGCGGCCATTGTCTGAAGTAGCTTGGCTTCTGGGTTGTAGCCATGTTCTTGGCGAATAATTCACCGATGTTTCGGTCGACATAGCAGTCTCCATCATCATCCAGTAAGTAACTGCTCCCTGATGATGGTGACTGCATTGTCGACCGAAACGTTGGTGAATTTTTTCTCAAGGACACGGCTACAACCCAGAAGCCAAGCAACATAAAATATTATTTTATGAGAGTTTTGGATAAACCTTGAAACACCATTTTAGGTTGTGATCCCAAGGTTACCATCGCTCGAGATTGCCTGGAACACCCTCACATTTGAGCTCATAGTTAATAGTGTAGTTTTCTCTTGCATAGTTAGGAAGAAACAGACTTAACACAATGTGCAACACAGCTCCGAGACCACACAGTCGAGCAGGAGCAGAACTCGTACCTGGGACAGGGGGAGTGTCAACAGCAACGTCTGTCACCACCTGGATACTACTGTTTAACACAGTGGTCCAGACGCAACACTACTACTAGCTCGCTGTAGGAAAGGTTTTGATGGAGATTAAAAACTGACGAAAACTAGCTTCTACTGCGCAGTTAAGGTTCCCCCCTCACTTCTTTGCGACAGAGAATTTCCGTCACTCCCCTCTAAGTTGCAAAGAAGGGAGGGGGGGAACCTAAAATGCGCAGTAGAAGCTAGTTTTCGTCAGATTTTAATCTCCATCAAAACCTTTCCTACAGCGAGCCAGTAGTACCTTCACTTGGTTCCCAGTTACATGTCTCTTTGTAGTTGCGATCTCACTGTGAACCTCAGCACTGGAAGCTGCCAGTATGTAGCGATCACAAGTTACTAAGAGGCCCGCCTAATCAGTGAGACGGGATGAAGGTGCGATGCTTACTGGTGTGTCTAGCAGTGTCTCCTCTAAGTGCAAGGCTGTGGATTAGCGCGCAGTCTTCTCGTCGTGCATATGGCTAATGTGATACTTGATATGTAACCATAACATTACATGGGGGGAAATAAATATTAAAGTGTAATGCAATTTGTACCAGGTGTTTCATGTCTAAAAATATATTCTGAAAACAAGTGTTTCAGTCTTTTTCACACTTTTAAAAATAGAGTTTAAAAAACAAAACATGGAAACAGAAATACTCATCAGCCCTCAGCAAACACACATCACTCGGAGATCTTGAGCAGTTTTTATATCACGCAGTTTTCTTCTGAAGCTTTACACACCGCATGTGTGTCCAAATAGTTGGGGCCCTTAAGTGCTAAAAGTAAACCATCATTTAAGCTGCATAATTATACTTACAGACTTATAAAACTCAATACACTACAAACACACTCATTTTCAATACCATCCAAATGATTCCTCATAGGAAAACTTGTACTAACTGTTCACACATGGGAACTGTGCATGCACGGAATGGAAGGTGAGGGAGACGGTAGTTGTCAGGTCACGTCAGCCCCACCGAGGCGATATGGCTTTGACTTCCAGCGAGGCATAGCCCGGACTCACAGCACGTTTCCTGACGTGCACAGGTTGCTGTTAGCCGTGGGTTTCCTCCGGTCGCCCGCGCTGCCTTTACTGTTCCTCTCACAGTTTCACCCTTCGCCGGTCTGTGACGACATTGACGTCAACAACACATGACATTCATCCAACTATAATTGTTTAGTAGGAACATGATACTTGAGTGTTTGAAATAACTGCATTTTTAATGGGTATAAGAAACAGGCACACAATTCTTATCTCTACTGCGAGGTACACAAGCGAACAGAAGCGGCATGTGGACACAAAGAGGGAGTCACAGACAGAAGCTCAGTGTGCGGGGAGGACCGGCAGGGAACACTACACTGGCAGATAAGGCGTGGCTGACACGAGGGACTGAGGGACTGAGGGACTGAGGCGAGGGGGCGTGCAGGCGGACGCACCCACGGTGATGTGCACGTTGCTCTCGCGGTGCAGGTACTCCACCACGGGCGCGCTGACGTAGCCCGCCCCCAGCACCAGCACCTTGCGCGCGCTCTCCTCCGTGGGGAACGCCTTGTGCCGGTTGCGGTAGCTGCAACAGCGACCCGCGCCACCTCCACCACTGTGGCTCCTCCCTATCACCCATCTACAATCCCTTTCTTAAACTGCAATAATACAACACATTTATAACAAATATGTAATTAAATATTAATCTATTACGTACAAATATTTAAATTGTCTTATTTTAAGAATGTGTAAAGATCAATTTTTTAGTTCAAATCATATTCAAATATTTAAATGTGTGGAAATTTGTTCTTTCTATATTTATTACAATATTTTATATTTTAAGTCATATTTTAACCAAGATACCTACACAAAGTTATTCATATAAATATTTTAAATACTTACAGTCTTAAAGACAACTATAAAGAAGTACGGTTTAAAATTTTTGAGATATTTGCAGTGGATGCAAACTGCTCATTGTTCGCTTGGCTTGTTTCCAACTTATCAAAACATTTCCATATTACAGATTGTGGCAATTCTGTTGTTCATTGTGCCGATTACGACATAACTAGAGTTGTTACATTGGGCCCATTGTTATAGTGTAACAGGGATGTACACATTTATTTCCTCAATATAATTAATTGTTGCACGATGGGATATGTAACTGCTTCACTACACTTTGGGAACAACCAACATATTTTGAAGTGTAAGTATTTGAAATCGAATCAAAAGAGAATAACAAATTACTCGTTTTGAAATTTTAAATTTTGAATACTGCCACAGGCCTAGTTATGGCTGATATTTTCCTTGAAATCTATAACATTTATTTAAAGACTTTGATTGACTTTTCTTCACTGCAGGAAAATGTGAAGGTTTGTGAATGAGATGCTAGAAACAACTTACCTTGCTGCTCTCAGCTCTTGAATGTATTCAAAGTTTGGTGTCAGTTTTCCGTTGCTTGCTATTATCGCCTGAAACACACAGAGTCGGTGCGGTACACAACACGACACAGCTGCAGTATCCAGTCTTGAGAGACCTGTGATGGAGAACTGAGGGTGAAGTGAGGTCTAACAAGTGCAGGTAGACAGCTCACGTGCGCCTAGCGTGCCGAGTGAGCGGGGCAAGGGCGAGTGCAGCAGAGGAGTGAAGGTGATTGAGGGAACGGCAGCACCATGAGAAAACCCCTCACTTCATCAGCGTCACCGCCCCCAGGCACTTGCGACCGAGACCTCACGGGTGAACCCACAGTCAAACAGTAAGTGCCAGACTGATGACTGTTGGTCTCCAATAACTCCCTCCGACTGTATGAACTGTGATGCTGCACGTACTTATTAATGACTTACAATTACTTGAATACAGTAGTTAAATTGATAGTCATTGTTGAACAAACACACCATTCCTTTCAAAAGTGATGGCTCCTGAAGTGCTTGTGTCAACTCCTAGATGGAAAAAGACAGAGCCGCGGCAACACCTGTCCCACTGAACGACAATCAGTTCTCGTCGGTAGTTTTTGGTTTGTTTGGAAGTCATGAGCTGAGTTGTGAACTGAGCAGCAAACCTGCGAGGACACGAGTGCATGCGTGCTGGGCGGAGCGCGCCAATGAACAGTCGAGGTGAGCGAGGGGCAGAGCGCCTACCCCGTGCACGGCGGGTGTGAAGCTGTGCTGGTCCAGGGGCACCGCAGCCTCCGACTGGAGGATGTCCAGAGCGTACGGGAACAGCAGGTCCCCGAAGAAGTCGGTCGACTCGCGCGGCAGCTGCGTCGGCATGTTGTCGATGGAGCACACCAGCACGCCGGGGCCTTTGAAGCTGCAACACAGACGCTGCCTGTCTTCCTGCCTGTACGTTCAGTCGCGTGCTCGAGAGAATGGGTAGTTACGGTGGGCTCTTGCCCGGGAGGCAGGGCTCGGTGGAAGGCAGAGAGGTCATGTGGAGACAGCCACTGACCACTGTAGCTGGGATCTGGTGGGATGGCCACACACTCCTCTTGTATCACTGTCTTGTGGGGATCTGCAGGCCACTGCTCGTGATCACTAGTTTAAGGCAGTGTCTAGGGATGGCCTTGAACATAGTTGCAGAAGGACCACGCACCTGAGTGAAGAAATGTTAACACTACTCCATTTCTTAAGCAGCTTTAACGACTCACTACGAAGACAAAAACATGCACCTAATTATTCACTAGCCGACCTGTAGAGAATTATTTCTTTGAAAACCTTGTGACTACATATTTAATAGTTATATAAAAATATATTTTATTTGTACTTGATTTTAAAAACTTTTTTTTTTTTGGGTCTTTTGTGCCTTATTTGGAATTTTCAATTTGTTCTAGTCTAAATAATTTTAAAATTTTTCCCTAAAAAAGCATCAAAAAATATTCAAGGTAAATTTATGAATTATCTGTCATTGCATTGTCACTGCTGAGAGAAAGAAATTAATTAAGGCACTGCGTTCCTCACTGGAAGCGTAACTACATTAATTCCCAATGCAGAAAGTACAGATATAGACACAGGCAGACCTGCTCAGTCTGGTAAGGAAGATAAAAGGTTAATAAATTGCAGTAATACTGTCCCCGGCCTCAAGCCGACCTGAGACTCGGATGGACAGCCAGCACTAGCTCGATGTTGTCGATCATGACATACTCTGAGCAGAGTCCAGCGTCTGCAATGTCAATTAAAAATACTGCAGTCTTAGTACTTTCTCAATTTCTAAACTTAAATAAATTTATTGAACAAAAAAAACATTCAGAAGTTATACCTTACCCGACTAAAATAAAACTATCCATAAAATTCCAGTTTTTAACTGACAATTTTCCGTATTACTAGAAAAAAACTGGCCTTGAGTGCCTGTGAGAAGCCCATTAGGATCTTGAACAGAGGACTCACTGAATGTAGAGTGAAACAGAATTGGAGTGTTGCTCAGTTGTATGTCAGAGAAAACACAGATTTGCATTTCCTACAAGGAACAATATAAATTCAGAAGTAGCGTACTCTCTGGTGAACTGCGGGGGAAGCAAGGAAGGAGAAGCGAATGAACCTCTCATCAGATACTGTGAGTGGTGATAATTTAATTGTGTGGGATGATGGGTTGAAGGATTAAATAATAAAACTGGACACACTAGCTTTTAAATAAAATGAGAACGAAGTAGCCATTTCTTGAAAACAATAGAGAATATTGTGAAGCTCACAAGATCATAGATTGTGGTAAATCTCTGACAACTGAAATGTGGAAACAATATCATAAAATGAGTGATATGGATGCAGCTCATGATAATATTGTTGATAACTACGATGATGATGATGATGATGATGAACTAGAGACTGTGATAGTGACATGGGCTCGGGGATTTTAAGAATATTAATAACACATATGTAACTAGGATGGAATTAGTAGCTCACGAGACATATTGTAGATCAAGAGACAATCGGAACATATGGGATAAAACTTCTACGTACTTGGTTCGCAAAATGCTGAAAATGTATACATCATCTAAGAAACATGTGCTAAGAATTGTGGGGTTTATAGAATAAGAACTATTTTTTTCCTGTGATGCATGTTGTTGGGAGGTGGAGGAATCCCGGGACGACCATAGCGCACCTCTTGGTGTCCTTGTTGCGGTCGGCATCGTACAGGCAGAAGGGGGTGTCGATGGTGGTGCACTCGTTCATGAACTCGATGGAGCCGCCCGGGTCGGCGCTGATGTCGCAGATGGCCAGCATGCGGTGGGGCAGAGCGGGCGCCCCCTCCGACGTGGCGATCCACGGCGTGTTGGCCGGCCGGAGCAGGTACTTGGCGTCCGGGATGGTCAGCAGCTTGGGCGAGTCCACGGCCCAGTAGATGCCGTTGATGATGACGGAGGCGTACGGTGCAATCTGCAGCACACGTCCGCCCTCGTGCACTCTTTACCAAACTACCCTCGTAGCGACAGTTGGTGAGGAAATAACTCACTCGCATTTGTTTTATTAGAACCATGTGGAATAGGGATCAGAATACTTATACAATAGCAAGCTGGCTTTTCAAAATGTTTATTTAACCAAAAATTATTTACACAACTACACATTTTCATTGAGTTGCCCTCCCACTTTGGGCACGGCTGTTTGTCATTAGCATCTGTACCGTGTTGTACTGTAGCCACCGCGGTGTCATTGGCATTTTCCCAAACAGTAAAACTGCAGATATTGTAAAAAATTAACCACTTTAATTTATGAACCAATATTATATAATTCCTAGTTCTCTATATATTTCCCTAGATATATTAACCCATCTACATATCTATGTTTTCAGACATCTCACTTTACATACACTTATCTATCTTTAGCTGTGTATTTAGCTTTTCATCAGTATCACCTCCATTTTTATATCACTAAAAAGATTTTTTTTTCTACTTTTAGCTACATATCTCAGTATATATGTAATCTGATTCAGTCTCTCCTGCGTCTGGGTGGCTGTGATCGCAGGTGTGCAATGCGCCATGCTCATGTCACGTGGCAAAGATAAGTTTCAGCCCAAAGCTCGGCACGACTCAAACTTGTGAGCAAATAGTTTGTACTAAACTAGGTACCTACGTAGTTGTAACCCTCTATACTCTTGGAGGTCCAATTTCACCTACACTTCTGTCCATAACTAAGCAATTTATATCTCTCTCTATCCATCATTCTTCCTCTATCTTTCTCAGTAGTTCTGAATAGCTTATTCATCGTCACCATGTCTGCTCGTGGCTCGGCTATGGCCGACTGTTACGGGACCACAGCGCCCCTCTGACCTGGGTCTCTAGGCTCCCGCTTCGCGCCTCGCGGTACGCAAGAGGGAGCACAGTGCCTCTGCCAGAGCACGATCACGTAATAACAAAGCCACAGCCCAGCTCAACACCGTGCTGACCACGAGCCCTGGTCGACCAGAGGGGCCGGCCTCCCCGCTCCATCACTGCAGCCAGCCGGGACCAGCGAACAGGGGGCCAGACGCCTCCCCGGGAACACAGGCCACCACTTGGACTGTTCACAGTTCCCCAGCATCAAGTACCTTCTTGCTGAACGTGGAGATGTATCTGGACGGAAACTGATCGTACTCTTCCGGGTCAAACCCTCCCCCCTCTTTCCGCTCCAAGTGATGTCGTCTGCGCACTTCACAGCCGTAGATCTTCGTGGGAACTGCACACAACAAAAAACAAGGGTGCAATATCCTGGTGCCACTGTGCAATGAACATAGGGTAGAGAATGAGTGTACACTAGATTTGCAAAGTCAAATATTTTTCACCAAACTGTCAAAACTTTGTAACATGAAGGTAACATTTAGTACCTAATTCTTAAGGTTATAAATATTTAAACTATTTTTCTGTCTGAAATATAATTCAAAAAGTTTTAACTGGTTTTCAAATGTTGTAAAAATTAAGCACTGCATCAAATTACAAACTTATATACCTAATTTTAAATATTTTAATAAAATTATGGGTTTCTGTGGACTACAAAATGCAAGCAATATCAGTGAAGTCATTTACCACACATAATTGTGACAGTTCTAATGAAAATAGATTATGCAGGTGACAACAAGAAAACAAATATGAATCGAATTTGCATATAGTTTTTAAGGCCTTTTAAACTTATCACAATAGGCTTCTTGCATTTGTTAGTTGGTCACAAATTGTGTCCCCAAATTTTACTTAACTTCATCATATTTGGGAGCTGTAAGTGATCATAATCAGCAACACTTGCAAGATTTACTGCTGATATCAGAAAATACTTTGTTCGTATCTGGTGACAAAAACTGTGACCATACTTCAAATCTTAGAGAGCTATCATTATAAATGTACAGGAATATACCTAAAATATCAGCGATGACGAGAAAATAAAATTCCAGCATGGCATGTGAGACGAGTCTTATTGGTTGCATTCTGCAAGAATAAAACCGATTTCAGCTGACCACATCTTAATTAAGTATATTTATATTGCATTGAAATTTTTAACACCCGTTCTAATTAGATCCTCACTGGACTGGACATTGTCTAGGCAGTGTTCATTCACAATATGTTTCACATTGATTTCACAAATGTCCTCAATGAAGTGTTTTGTTGGTAACAAGACAGATCATGGACACAAACACTCTGGCTACTAACATGCAGTCAGATAACATGTGTATCATCTCTCTCTCTCGACTGATGTAGTTGACACAACCACAGACTAAGAAACAGTAAATAAACTAAGTATCCCGCTCGTCACAGACCGTGCACTGCACAGGCGAGGTGCAGGCGTGACCTGGACGCTGTGAGGAGGAAAGTGATCTGACCTCCGTGCTCGGCGACCTTCCTCAGCATCTCCGGAGGCACGTACTCATGGGGCAGCTCCTGGAACAGCTCCTGCCCGCCCTGCGACACGTTCCCGCTGCCCGTGAACACGAACGTGAGTGGCCCCACCGACTGGGGCATCATGCCCAGCGCGATCTCGTAGCCCGCGTCCCTGATGGCCTGCCGCGCCATCGAGGAGTTGCGGTAGTTGTGCGCCGGCCCGATGTGCTGCAACATCACACCTGGTGTCAGTTCCCTGATACCTGCCACACCTCCGAGGAGTCTGGCCCGATGTGCTGCAACATCACACGTGGCTCAGTGCTATGAGTTATTCTGAAATATGCGCGAGCAAGAAGATGGCAGCTAATGCCGCTGGAACTTCTGGCCAGGTACCAAATATGAGTCGTTTAAACCTGTAATCTGTTTGGTTCTGAAGCTGTAATTTGTGTCGTTTTTGGCAATTTGAGAGTATTGGTCACGGCTGTATTTAATAAGGGTTGGCTCTCCTCAAAGTGTTCTTATGTAATCTCTTTAGTTCCAGTAGACTTTCCAC
Organism: Bacillus rossius redtenbacheri; assembly: GCF_032445375.1. Taxonomy (NCBI): domain Eukaryota; kingdom Metazoa; phylum Arthropoda; class Insecta; order Phasmatodea; family Bacillidae; genus Bacillus; species Bacillus rossius. The sequence continues at coordinate 3,239,364 of NC_086336.1, read as the reverse complement.
AATGTATACCTGGCCCAAATTTTACCCCATTAGAGCTGCGGAATTAAGGCAGCAAGCTGTTGATCAGCACGTACATCTAAAATAACAGATGTAACTATTTATAACCCACATATACATATTTTACTAATAAAGCATCGTCTGAAAACATGTTATTTTTGTGAATGTTCAGACGTTGGATGAGGGACTTGTGTGCTGCAGCGAACGGGAGTGGAACACGGCCGAGCTCACCATGAAGGGCGTGTGGTGGCAGAGCTCACCATGAAGGGCGTGTGGTGCCCGAGCTCACCATGAAGGGCGTGTGGTGCCCGAGCTCACCATGAAGGGCGTGTGGTGGCAGAGCTCACCATGAAGGGCGTGTGGTGCCCGAGCTCACCATGAAGGGCGTGTGGTGCCCGAGCTCACCATGAAGGGCGTGTGGTGCCCGAGTTCACCATGAAGGGCGTGTGGTGCCCGAGTTCACCATGAAGGGCGTGTGGTGCCCGAGCTCACCATGAAGGGCGTGTGGTGGCAGAGCTCACCATGAAGGGCGTGTGGTGCCCGAGCTCACCATGAAGGGCGTGTGGTGCCCGAGCTCACCATGAAGGGCGTGTGGTGGCAGAGCTCACCATGAAGGGCGTGTGGTGCCCGAGCTCACCATGAAGGGCGTGTGGTGGCAGAGCTCAACATGAAGGGCGTGTGGTGCCCGAGCTCACCATGAAGGGCGTGTGGTGCCCGAGCTCACCATGAAGGGCGTGTGGTGCCAGAGCTCACCATGAAGGGCGTGTGGTGCCCGAGCTCACCATGAAGGGCGTGTGGTGCCAGAGCTCACCATGAAGGGCGTGTGGTGCCCGAGCTCACCATGAAGGGCGTGTGGTGCCCGAGCTCACCATGAAGGGCGTGTGGTGCCCGAGCTCACCATGAAGGGCGTGTGGTGCCAGAGCTCACCATGAAGGGCGTGTGGTGCCCGAGCTCACCATGAAGGGCGTGTGGTGCCAGAGCTCACCATGAAGGGCGTGTGGTGCCCGAGCTCACCATGAAGGGCGTGTGGTGCCCGAGCTCACCATGAAGGGCGTGTGGTGCCCGAGCTCACCATGAAGGGCGTGTGGTGCCAGAGCTCACCATGAAGGGCGTGTGGTTCCCGAGCTCACCATGAAGGGCGTGTGGTGCCCGAGCTCACCATGAAGGGCGTGTGGTGCCCGAGCTCACCATGAAGGGCGTGTGGTGCCCGAGCTCACCATGAAGGGCGTGTGGTGCCCGAGCTCACCATGAAGGGCGTGTGGTGCCCGAGCTCACCATGAAGGGCGTGTGGTGCCCGAGCTCACCATGAAGGGCGTGTGGTGCCCGAGCTCACCATGAAGGGCGTGTGGTGCCCGAGCTCACCATGAAGGGCGTGTGGTGCCCGAGCTCACCATGAAGGGCGTGTGGTGCCCGAGCTCACCATGAAGGGCGTGTGGTGCCCGAGCTCACCATGAAGGGCGTGTGGTGCCAGAGCTCACCATGAAGGGCGTGTGGTGCCCGAGCTCACCATGAAGGGCGTGTGGTGCCAGAGCTCACCATGAAGGGCGTGTGGTGCCAGAGCTCACCATGAAGGGCGTGTGGTGCCAGAGCTCACCATGAAGGGCGTGTGGTGCCAGAGCTCACCATGAAGGGCGTGTGGTGCCCGAGCTCACCATGAAGGGCGTGTGGTGCCCGAGCTCACCATGAAGGGCGTGTGGTGCCAGAGCTCACCATGAAGGGCGTGTGGTGCCAGAGCTCACCATGAAGGGCGTGTGGTGCCAGAGCTCACCATGAAGGGCGTGTGGTGCCAGAGCTCACCATGAAGGGCGTGTGGTGCCAGAGCTCACCATGAAGGGCGTGTGGTGCCCGAGCTCACCATGAAGGGCGTGTGGTGCCAGAGCTCACCATGAAGGGCGTGTGGTGCCAGAGCTCACCATGAAGGGCGTGTGGTGCCAGAGCTCACCATGAAGGGCGTGTGGTGCCAGAGCTCACCATGAAGGGCGTGTGGTGCCCGAGCTCACCATGAAGGGCGTGTGGTGCCATAGCTCACCATGAAGGGCGTGTGGTGCCCGAGCTCACCATGAAGGGCGTGTGGTGCCCGAGCTCACCATGAAGGGCGTGTGGTGCCCGAGCTCACCATGAAGGGCGTGTGGTGCCCGAGCTCACCATGAAGGGCGTGTGGTGCCAGAGCTCACCATGAAGGGCGTGTGGTGCCAGAGCTCACCATGAAGGGCGTGTGGTGCCAGAGCTCACCATGAAGGGCGTGTGGTGCCCGAGCTCACCATGAAGGGCGTGTGGTGCCCGAGCTCACCATGAAGGGCGTGTGGTGCCCGAGCTCACCATGAAGGGCGTGTGGTGCCCGAGCTCACCATGAAGGGCGTGTGGTGCCCGAGCTCACCATGAAGGGCGTGTGGTGCCCGAGCTCAACATGAAGGGCGTGTGGTGCCCGAGCTCACCATGAAGGGCGTGTGGTGCCAGAGCTCACCATGAAGGGCGTGTGGTGCCCGAGCTCACCATGAAGGGCGTGTGGTGCCCGAGCTCAACATGAAGGGCGTGTGGTGCCCGAGCTCACCATGAAGGGCGTGTGGTGCCAGAGCTCACCATGAAGGGCGTGTGGTGCCCGAGCTCACCATGAAGGGCGTGTGGTGCCCGAGCTCACCATGAAGGGCGTGTGGTGCCAGAGCTCACCATGAAGGGCGTGTGGTGCCCGAGCTCACCATGAAGGGCGTGTGGTGCCAGAGCTCACCATGAAGGGCGTGTGGTGCCAGAGCTCACCATGAAGGGCGTGTGGTGCCAGAGCTCACCATGAATGGCGTGTGGTGCCAGAGCTCACCATGAAGGGCGTGTGGTGCCAGAGCTCACCATGAAGGGTGTGTGGTGCCCGAGCTCACCATGAAGGGCGTGTGGTGCCAGAGCTCACCATGAAGGGCGTGTGGTGCCAGAGCTCACCATGAATGGCGTGTGGTGCCAGAGCTCACCATGAAGGGCGTGTGGTGCCCGAGCTCACCATGAAGGGCGTGTGGTGCCAGAGCTCACCATGAAGGGCGTGTGGTGCCAGAGCTCACCATGAAGGGCGTGTGGTGCCAGAGCTCACCATGAAGGGCGTGTGGTGCCCGAGCTCACCATGAAGGGCGTGTGGTGCCCGAGCTCACCATGAAGGGCGTGTGGTGCCAGAGCTCACCATGAAGGGCGTGTGGTGCCCGAGCTCACCATGAAGGGTGTGTGGTGCCCGAGCTCACCATGAAGGGCGTGTGGTGCCCGAGCTCACCATGAAGGGCGTGTGGTGCCCAAGCGCCAGCAGGCGCAGCCCCAGGCCGTGCAGGATGTTCACCATGCCCGCGAGGCCGGCGTGCTTGCCGAAGGCCACCACGCGCTGGCCCGACTCGTCCATCAGCTTCTCGTAGTCGATCAGCCGGATGTTCTGCAGCAGTCCACAGTGTCACCGGGCCTGGTCCGGCTTGCCTTGCGTCAACATATGCAGTAGCGGATCCAGAGGGGGGCTAAGGGGCTCAAGCCCCCTCCAAAAGCATCTGGGTCCACTATTGTTTTAGTGTTTGCCTTGATGAAGCCTAGTCTCAGCTGGGTCAAGCCCCTCCCAAACCAAAATCCTGGATCCGCCACTGAACATATGTACATCACTATTTCCTTTTCATGTAAGTATGTATAATTTATTATTTTCGTTTAATATAGTTCTTAAAAAAATGTTTTTAGCGATAAGAAAGAATAAAATATTATAATTGTAAAATGTCTTTATCTGTATTTTCGACTGGGTGATGCCATGTTTTCATCAGGAAGTATTCTCCTCTACATTCATCTGTGTCCTCTGCAACTACATGAGTGCTAGTACACAGTAAACTGGCGTCCACAGACGCGACGATGAGCGAGTCTTCATTAGCGAGGCTGGTTGGGACGGAGTGGTTGCCGTGCCGTGACCCAGGTCGACTAGGCAAGGGACGGGGGTGAAGGGACAACGCCCTGTCACCCTAGCCGGGAACTAGGCCCGGGGTCTCCGTCTGCAGCCATACCAGCAGTGACTGGACAAGTGTATACTGTATACAGTAGGATAATCACTGTTAGAGTAGCAAAATGAAAAGGATGAAGAAATGGTGCTTGAATCACTATAAGTTCTTTGATTAGAAGCACACACGCAGGTAGGTGATTGTGGGTAGTGACTAATTTCCTTCTGGGAAAAACTGAACTGACAAAAATATCTATTTATTTTGGAAACTGCATTCAGGATTTCACAACATTATAAAGTTGCTGGCACTGCATTCAGGTGTTCAGGATTTCACTTAAAATGGCACAGTAAATTAAATTTTTAAGGGAAAATTAACTTTGCTATTCCGTTTTTAAACCAGATGTGACCACTTTTCTTCCTTGAGTGCCAGTGAAGTGAGCATAGAAGCATGCTCATGCCTTGGTCTTCCTGTAGTTCCAGGTCAAAATATGAACCAACTAAAATTCAGAAAACAAATTAAGTGCAATTTTTTTTTTGTAAATAATGTTTAAATAATTTTGAAAGGTATAAATGGGATGTTTACTCAAGATACCTAAAGGTAAGTGGGGTAATGTTGTGGAAAGGAAGTCCCAGCTAAAATTGCCTGAATTATTTATGTAGTTAAAACACACGGTTTGGCAAAAACAAAGACTATCTACGATCAATTTTTAAAAATCAGATTTGAAACTTCTTGAATGATGGTTTTTGATAAAGCGTGCACTATTTTCCCTTCATAATCCCTCCGCCTTCACCAAATCATATATATGTTAAAAAATCTTATTTTTTAATATATTAGTATATTCTATATTGAAGGAATTGTTGAAGCCTAGTGCACCTCGTCAGCTGACGATGCAGCTACTGGGATGACCCACACCATCAGCGGACGTGTGGTTCATGTCACGTCACACACCCGTGCACGGAGGCTTAGGGCGACAAAAACATCCTGGACTATGGTGGACTCCAAACACTTACGTACATGCGAAACGTGATGGATGTTGGGTTCATACCACTTGAGTACACTCGAGACATGCTGGGGTGTTGGGTTCAAACCACTTGAACAAGCCAGGATGTTGGGATAAAACCACTCGAGTACATGTAAGACATGCTAGGGTGTTGGGTTTAAACCATTTGAGTACACGAAAGGCATGCTGGAAGTGTTTTGTGTTCAAACTACTCAAGACATGCCAGAGTGTAGTCGAGAGATATGCTGGGCAGTTGTGAGTGGAGACTATTTACAGCGAGGGGAGGTGCAATGTTTGCGATGCTACCTTCTCGAGGATGGCGTCCAGCAGGGGCATGTTGGCCTCCTGGGCCTTGATGGTGTGCGAGAAGAGGCAGTACGTCTTGCTGGGCAGCAGCTGGTCCACGGGCACCTGCTTCACTCCGAAGATCACCGACGCCTCCGAGATGTCCTCCTGCAGCACCGCGCCGGCCGCCTGGTACGCCTGCCGGCCGAGCCCCCGAGGTCTACCGGCGGCCCCTTGCCGGTCGCGTCAAGCAACGCGTTCAAACACCGGAGATCGGCCATGACCCGTGGTAAGGAACATCTTTGCATTTCTTTAATGGAAACCATGGAAAACCAAAACCTCACGGTTGTACCGGTACTTAAACCCGAGTTGTGTGAGTTCAATATCTTATCTCTGTGCAAAACTGCTCCTTTTACATTAAATTAAAATCAAATATTTCCCGTTCAGTAATATTGCTATTAACAACACTGGAATTTAAATAAATTATTACATTCAAAGCTCTGACTCCCAATACTCTCAGCAATTAAATTGTAAAACAAAATATATTTAAAATTTTAAAATACAAAACTTAAAAATACTCCTTGTAAGAAGAATTTGTTTGTGACTTGTAAGTTAATGATAGACATTCTTTTCAAAGAAAGTACCTAACTTATGAGGATATCAAAAGGTGACATTATTGGCAGGAATTAGACTGGAAAAAGAATAATTCCTGGTTGTTTACAGCTTGACTCTGGCCATACATTCCCAACATGCAACTGTTGTCTGCCTGCTCGACCTCTGACAAGCAGAGATGTTGTTCCAGTGTGACAGTAAACTGTGGACTTGCACGAGCTGGTTTCAGCACACACCAGAATATAACCATTCATGTGCACCGCTCTGCAGAGTATAACTAGCAAATGACACGTGATCACATAGCAGAGTAAAAATAATCAGACTGAAGTACTTTTGGTTGCAGTGTCACAGTAAAATATTTTAGCAGGACTCTGGTAATACACATTGATACTCAGAATATTTTCAAGAGAATGGATTGAGGCTTAATTTCTCAACGACATCACAGTCATTAGACATACATATAAATATATATTTTTATGTTGATAACCCAGAGCTCTTAGGTGTTGGCCGAAGAGCGAGGAAAATGGATATGCCATTTCATCGTGATCGGAAAGGTTGCCAGAGTCGGCTATGATGTGAGGTTTCTCAGCATTGTCAGCACAGGAATCCCTGCAGCTCACTCAGCTGACCAGACAGTTGACCGAGTCCTAGTCCCTGTGACCAGTACTGCTGGAGAACTTGCGGTCCGGTGGATCCTACCCAACCTCTCCCAGCTGTCCGGGCTAGTGCCAGAGCTGTCAGCTCTTCACGGGGACGGGAGAACCACTGCCGATATGACCCTGGCTCACCTCAGTGAGAATCCTCTCACATCAAGGGTCAGCCTGTGGCACTTGCAGGATTCAGGCTGTTCGCTACGGTTAGCATCGCCGCTGGTTGCCCTCCTCTCCTACCACAAGCACCATGGCCCAGGGAGTCCACAGCACCAGAGGTTAGGCTCGGCCTCTAGGGACCTAACAGCCACCAGTGCTCGGCAGTCAGTGCTGTTGCCTGCGGGATCAGCCCCTCCACCACTGCTGGTTCCCTCTCAGACGTCTGAGGACGCCCGTGGCCCAGGTGCGCTCTCTGGCTTCAGTCACCAGGGGTTGCCTAGGCGTCTTATCTCCAACACCAGAGCCAGCAGCACCATCAGGGTTCATGCCCCCTCCCGGCGGTTGCAAGAGACAACGAGAGCTGAAGCAGCGGTGGCACACCTCTGGTTCACGACAATACTCGCCATATTTCCCACTTGCCTCGAGGCAAGTGTCTGACCACTCGGCCACTGTGGCCACACGAAACAGAACAACGAGGATACAAACGCTAATGAATATATCCTGGGGTTCAAACTGCTGAGATATGCCTAGTAAACTGCTGTGAATGCTGTGTAGTGTTCAGTCACCAGCATGGGGTAGGCCCGCCTGTTGGACGGCTGCACCAGGACCCTGACGCCGGCGCGCGTTAGCCGCCTCACGTTGGCCGGCGCGAGGGGCGCCCTCCGCTCCCACACGGACTGGTCCTCGCGCCGGATGGCGATCACCTTCCCCTTGGCGTCGTCCTGGAACCAACATGGCCTCACGTGTCCCCTCCTCGCAGCCCCTGTGGCTCCAGGGGGTGGCAAGCGAGTGTCTCGTCACACAGCTGTCGACGACCATCCGCACCACGGCTGCTTCTGTAGCGGCACTTCAGGTACACATCCAACCAAACTGCTTTATATATTGTGTTAGTGCTTGTGTGAGGCAAAAGTTCTGAATCACGTATCTAAGTTAATACCTTGAACCTTTATGGCATGATCCTGTACACATTGATCCTGTGGTACATGAGACAGTTTCTGGACTTAAAAAAAAATTGGTTGTCTGTAAAGTCGGTTTACGGACGATAGTTTAACGTGACAACGTCATAACAAAACATTGATAAAATAATTGATCCAGAAGAAAAGGAAATATCATATTCGGCCTGAGACTGAGCCGTAATAGGTTTTTGCAACCAAACCATTTAGGCATTAAAAATATTATATTCTTTGAGGAAGAATTTTTTTTAATTTTTCTATCTTTTGTATGATAAAATATACCTCTGCATACTTTTATGAATAAAATTGAATCATTTTTATTGAATTATCACTATTTTGTATGGATACAAAGGAGTGAAATGAAATGTACAATTTAATTAATAAATTTACTTTTATTTGCATTCATTATTCAAATATATTTATTACTTTTGAAATGTTATGTGCGCCGTATTTATTTTTACAAGTTCAAAAAGAATTTTCGCACCTGCCGGGATTCGAACCAACAACCTTACGATTAGAAAATAGCGCCGCTGACAGCTCAGCTACTAGACCATACTTAATAATTGATTGTTTCAGATGTTATATATATATATATATAAAAATTTTGTTCACGGTAGGGGAATAATATTATTTCGTTTTAATAACTCGATTTTATAACAAATACGCATCCCAAATACACCAAACTTATTTATAAGGTGTTACAATATTTTTTAAAATATTGTGCAAAAGATCCCAGTATTAATTTGAATTATTATGTGTAACTGTAAAACACCATTGTTGGTTCAAAACGTACCTATTTGAATATTCAACATTACTTTTAAATAACCGTACCGATTGTGCTGAAAATCTGTGGACAATCGTTAAATTACATAATATTAATAATTCAAACGACGAAAATATGATTGAAAAGTCAAATCGATGGTCGTTCCAATTGAGTGGAAGAGAGATGCCACGCATGCGTACAATGAGCATGAAGAGAGATGCCACGCATGAGAAAAAAGGAACATCCGTAGTGGGATATCCGTAGTGGGACACTTTTTTGTGCGTGCAGCCGGCGTTCATCGATTTATTAGACGTTGTCATGTCAAAAAAACTTGTGATGTAAAAATCAACTATGGTTACAAGTTGAATACAAAAATAAAATTATTTGTTTGTTTTGTGATTTTTTTTATGTTTAGGATCAATCAACATACTTAATTAAAACAGCAAGCATCATGTACCACAGGATCAATTATACAGGTTCATGCCGTCAGGAACAAGGGATTCACTTGGATACATGATACAGAACCATTACTTTAATATGTTTGTAAAGACCCAAATTTAAACATGAGCAAATATAACAAGAAATTTTCTACAATTCACAGGAATGTACAGAATTTTAAGCTATACCTTATCTGAGGTAATTTCCACATGATTTAAGTAGACAGTATCACACTATGCTTAATGTACGGCTATAAGCTGAATTGAGGAGTAAAACCAAGTGAATATTAGTAAAAGGATGCCGGAAATTAAAGTTTTATGACTTCCAGCACCGTTGCAGTTTATTAGGGACTTCTTCAAGACTTTGGGACCAGGCCTTCAGCATCATTACTTTTTCATGACGTGTAAACACCCTGTGAACCTCAAGTGAGTGATAACGTCAAAGTGCCTGACAGTTCATAAAAAGCGGATGAGGAGCAGTGTGTTTGCGCGGACTGTGCAGACACAAGGTGCAGGGCTCATATGGAAAAACGTCAGTAGAAACGACCCCGCAGTGGGCCGTGCTGTACTCACGTGCTTGGCGCGGGCGGGCACAGCTCCGTCCAGCCGTGCCGGCCGCCTTAGGACGGCTCCCACCACACGGTGCATGGCCCCACCTGCGACACACACGCACGCTCACCACAGTTCATTAGTCACCTTCGTGTGCAATTTTTTGTATTTATTATTTATTACATTTGTGACATGCACACCAACACCTCATAAAGAGAGTACTAGGGTGTGCACAGGTACTAGGGTGTGCACTCTGTAATGTTAAATTGTATCTTTTATTTGCACTGCAACTGTCACTGGAGCAGCAAGGCAGCCCGGCAGGCACAGTAACAACTAGTTCGCCAGAAGACAGTGCTGCACACACGCTAGAACTAACGTCTCGCATCCCTCGCGATGCCCGGCTCTGCATCGGGCAGTCGCTGCCTCGCCACTGCGCGACCAACGCTGAACACTACCCCCAGACCCACGACTGCAAGTACACGGCTAAACGTGCACACGTCTTGGTTCGAGCCCAGCCAGGTGGGCAGCGAGGAAACAAGAGTGATTTGTTTGTCTGAATGAGGTGTGTGTTCATGTTCAACTGTCGATTTGTAACTTTGTAGCACTTTTCGCAAATGTGCTACGTAAACTTTTTATCTTCTTGTACTGGACGTTGAAGTAATGCTACTTTGACCGTTCACAGTTCCACATCACGGATGCACAGACGGAGTGCATTTTGTTGGTGTCTGGCTCTCTCTCTCTCTCTCTCTCTCTGTGTGTATGTATATATGTGTGTGTGTGTATGTATATGTGTGTGTATATATATGTATATATGTGTGTGTGTGTGTGTATATATATATAATTATACCTGGCCTACAGCTCTAAACCAAACGGAAAATGGTTCAATTTATTTCAGTGCTATCATCAATTTCAATTCGTAGGTAATCAAATATCAGCAATGTAAATGTCACACCCATGCCTTACCCGGGACTCGGACCCAGGACCCCTCACACCGTAAGCCAGTGTGCATCCGACTACGCTACGGAGGGTTGCTCATCTGGCTCAAAATCCTTGCCATGTCTACGTCCGCCTCACTTCCCGGTTGCCAAAACCTTGGTTAGACCCCTAGGAAATTATTATTGTTATTATTGTTATTGTTATTGATACATACACTTTGACTACAATTCACTCAATTAAACAGGAAAATTTAGCATTCCTTAAAAGCAAGCTTGTGTGTGAGAGCATCTAGTCACTTTAATCTACTTGCTATGTTATTTTGACTGACATACAATTTTTAAAAATTGTAACAATTAATACATAAATAAAATAACTTATTAAATCTTATGTAATTTTTTTAAAAATTTAAAGTTAAAAAGAGCAATTAATTTAACTACAAAATAAAGTTTATCATTGTTTCAGAAAAAAAATCTATACATAAAAAATAAAAATAATATAAATGAAAAAGTACAAGTACCTAAATTACAATTTTATCAGTTAAATTGTCCAACTAAATATTCACATATTTTTTTATTTGAAAATAAGGTTTTCTTATGCCGTATAGGATGAGCTACATAGGTAATAATAACTGATTTTTCTCCTCATTACATACTCGTTATTGCAGCTCTAATATACAATCTTTTAACATCAAATACTCTTAATAGTTTAAAAATTTCCTTGGATGGGTACATATTGGTTTTTTTAATGACTTGTAGAGTAAGTGTTTGAATTGTAATAATTAAGTGGTTTAGTGGCCAGAAGGCCATACTGTAGAACAGACTGGAAAATAGCCAAGTAAACCATTCTAATTCCTTCAAGAGGTAATATAGATCTTAGTTCAAAAAATTTATATACCATTTTTAGAATTTTGTTTCTAAGATAAGAAACATGTTTCTCCCATTTTAGATAAGAGTCAAGCATATAAATGAAGGTTAAGTTCGTGTTCGATAGGCTGACCAGAAATTTTGACAGAGAAAGTAATATATTTGATTTTATTTATATTTAGAGAAAGAAAACTATCATCTAATACATCTGTAATTTTTTAAAGTTTATTGTTAACCATTGCAAATCCAGAAGGCCAATTTTCAGAAGAAACTATCTGCCCTTATTTACATATATCATAAACAAAATTGGCCCAAGAATACTGCCCTGTAGGACACCTATATTTATATTTAGGGAGTTTTCTAATTTATTATTTACTTTTACTTTCTGAGTCCTACCATCCAATTAACTTATAAACCAAGTGTTTGTCAAACCTCTTATTCCGACTTTATCCAATTTATCTGGAAGTATTTTATGTGAGACTGTATCAAATGCCTTCGCAAGTTCCAACATTACACAAACACATTTTTTATCTTTTTGTATGGCTTTTTGAACAAAGTTTTTTACTTTTTCATAAAGCATCATTTGTACTCAAACTTTTTATCAGCCCATATTGATTTACAAACAGTATTTTTTAATCTAAAAATGTCATTGTTTTTTAACATATTTTTCTAGAATTTTTGAAATGTTACTTAATATCTAGATTGGTCTAAAATTTAAAGATGCAGGGCTACCCCCTTATGCAAGTGTGTAAAAATCACTTCCTTTCACCACTCAGGAAATTTACCTCAACTTAAACTTAAATTTTCTATATGAGCTATAGGTTTGCACAATTTTTATTTGTGTTATTTTAGTACCTTTATATTTATCATTAACCAAAGCACTAGAGTTTTTCATTTCAGAAATAAATTGTGTCTGATTAATAGAGGAGATAAATAAAGATATTTGACAAATTTTTGGGTTTATTGAATAATTTATGGACTTATTATTAAGGATGTCTGAAGCCATAACATTTCCAACATTTGTAAAATATTAATATAGTGTGTTTGCAGCTACTTTAGGATTTGATGTTTGATACAGTTTTAATAACCACCTTTTCATATTGAAACATACCACGATGTACGTTTACTAAAGCAAGTATCCCAGACCCCTCCCATATAGTCGTGATATTTTCCAACCTGCCGGGGAGGAGCATACGGCTATCAATCAGCATAAATAGAGTATATCTTGGTGTAAGGGTAACTGTGCATTAAGGGATGACCACTAGTCTACTCATATACAAGAAAGATTTCAAGAATCTTTTTAATAGATCCCAACTCATCAAAATTAAGATATACATAAGTATTCCATGAATACAAAAGTTTACAACACGTTAAGCTAAACAGTACAATATAGAGTAGAGCGTGACCGTAGTCGTCAAACCGTGTCTCTTACAATATGTGTTCGCTACACGGGCGAGAAGTCTTATATGTCAAACAGTACTACCTTAAGGTTAACATTGAATACTTAATTCTACTCCTAAGTTCGTACACGCGCGTGTGGGGCGTATAATTTAGTTCGGTTATACAACAGTGGTTACAGACTTTAAAATTACATACGTAAATATTACTAGTGTCACAGAAACGTGTCTTTAATTACTTCTAACAACGTATATATTGGAACAGCGTTTCTGCAGGGGTTGGGCGCATCGCGCACATTTTCATAGTGAGCCTAAGCAGACAATATAAGGAAGCGAGGTACGTTCTACGTTAAGTATACGAGAGACGCAACAGAATGAAACCCGATAGTGCAAAATGTACATATCCTCCTAAGACGGGAGCGGGCCGGATTCCCGGCCATGGGCGGCGCCGAGGACAAGAACTAGTATAAATGAAAAAAGAAAAAAATTTAGAATTTTGAACGTGGGGGCCAAACGTAAGCGAAGGGGAATTCAAGCCACTACACACCAACACTCACCCACCCATGACCGGTGACCGGACGCACCACCCGCGACAAACTATTCGCACTAGAACTATGTACTATCTAAGAACGAGGCGAGCGCGCCCAGCCCCTTTATACTCTAAGGAAATTAGTCCGGCGTAAGAACACACACATGCATAGTTACAAGCGACAAGCAAAATCCTTCCGCGCACCACAAGCGCCTAGAGAGGGGACACGTTGACGTCAACACTGGAAGGAGAAAAGGAGGGGTAATACTCCGCTCAAGGGACGGCGCACTCACAGGTGAAAGAAAACAAAAAAAAACATCACGTAATTAATAAGATGTGACGGAAGCAGTGCGCCTCAGCACACTGAAACCACCCTCGCTTAAGGGAAAACACACCCCTGACGAAACAAGTGCTGGAAGGTGTAGACTTCGGCAATCGCAGACCTGCAGGCGGCCAAACGGGGGGGGGGGGGGGGTACGATGATCTTGAAGAAGACTTCCCGTGCCCGCATCTTGTTTAAGGGCGCAGGCGGCAAACTAGCGCACTGTGCTCCTTCCTTCGACACGATTGCGTTCCGAACAATGCCGTGGCTCCCAGTGTTAGCGGTGTCAACGACTCGGAGCATGTAGTTGTTGAGTCGGTTATCAGAGTTATCAATATACTCGCCACGCCTCACACCGTTGACGAGAGATTCAATGTGAGGAGTACGTGCGGTGCGCCGATGGGGGAGTAGCAACTGACTCACCCCAAAGGCGCGTCTTCAAGCGTCCGAAGTTCCAGCATCCGGGACCACCAGTAGTAAGCGGCGGCGATGGCGGGCACGGTACTGCGAAGACTGCGGCAAGGGGAAGGGGGGGGGGGGGAAAGCGGCGAAGCGTGGATCTCAGGCGGTGACGTACGAGGGGGGGGGCGGGCCCAACCCTCCCGTAGCACGTCGGCTAAGGTGATCGGCGATGACAAGTCGAAGCGCAGGCTGGGGGGGGGGGGGGAGACGAAGCGAAGCACACGCGAATTGAGTCGGAGTATCGGAAGGGGAGAAAGAGAACTTCACTGTTCTGGCACATAAGCGGAACACTAATACACAATCAACAATATTTTACTGCCATATCCATAAATATAAATAATAAACTCTAAAAAGATACAGAAGATACACCAAAGTTGTTTCACAGCTCTAACGCACATAAGCCATCAACAAGTATACCTTGAAAAAGGATTATAACCCCACACGCCAACCACAAAACCAAGCGTACGTAATAGATTACAAAATTACAAGATTACAAAAAAAAACATTTTGGAACACGCGCGTGTACTATACTATAAACGATTTATTGTTAAGCATGATACGCTTTTAAATGGCTAACGTGGCTTTTCCTCAGACGCCCTCGTGTGCCAGGTTTAGCCAAGAGCACCGTGTTGGCCCCCAGAAACCTAGAGATCCTATACGGGCCGACGAAGGGGGGGATAAACTTAGAGCCCAGCTTCCCAATCTTTGAGGGGAGCGCAAAATTGCGTACCAAAACAAGGTCGCCTACTTGAAAATCGCTCGGATGTCTGCCAGTATTGTACGCATCGGAAACCCGTTCCCTGGCCCTTTGCAAATTAATTGCCACGGAATCTACGATAGCTTCGAGTGCTGAAGGGTCCCAAGCCTCATCTACGGGAGGGAGTCCCCAGATATTAAGGAGAGGGTGAGCGAAACTGCAGCCCAAAAACGGGACAGAGGGGGGGAACCCAGTGGCAGAATGAACAACACTATTGAGGCCTATCGAAATAAATTCGATGTCTCGGTCCCATAGAGTCTGATCGTCTCTGTAATAAGCTGTGAACATGCTTTTTAGGACTTTATTCACCCTTTCGGACATATTCCCCTGGGGGAAGTACGCGCTGGAGTGAACAGGCTTCATGGCCCACTCCATGCACATGGCTTGCCATTCCGCTGAGCGGAAATAAGAAGCGTTGTCCGACACGATGATAGCGGGGGCTCCCAGTATCTGCCAGACTCGCGTCCGAAGAGCGCGAGTTATCGTAGCTGCTTTGAAATTCCGTAGAGGTAGTAGGATAATGAATTTTGAAAAAATATCAACTAGAACTAATAGGCAATTGTTCCCCAGCGTAGACCGGGTTAACGGCCCGAATATATCGACGTGCACGGTGTGCCAGGGGGCCACGGGAGGGTCAGCGGCATACATCCCTATTTTCCCACAAGAGGGGGGCTTGGAAACCTGACAATCATGGCACGCGCGCACGTATTGACGTACGTCGCCGCGTATATTGGGCCAGGCAAAATGAGCGGAAATTTTTTTAAACGTTTTCGAGATGCCGAAGTGACTGCCCAGAAAAGAACCGTGAAAGTATTTAAGGATCAGGGGGCGTAGTGAAACAGGTACTAACATTTTACGCGCTCGTCCCGACTTCCCTGTGTAAAAGACGACACCGTTTTCAAAAACATAGGGTACGTCGGCGCCGGCACTAATTTGGCGACGAATGTCACTACAAAAAGGATCTGTAGACTGTTGCTCTTTAACATTAACGTAGGATTCCGGAAAGATTCTACTTGTATTCACGTGAGCCTCGACAAGTGGGCTAGTGAGCTTACCGTCCTCCGAAAGGTGGGTATCAACAGAAAATTCTTCCGGATTGAACATCCGTGATAACGAGTCAGCGACTACGTTTTCAGTTCCTTTTACGTGTCGGATAACGAAATCGAATCGGGACAGGCGGAGAATCCACCGGCCCAACTTACCCAGTTGGTTGGGGTGGTTAAACAACCAACTAAGGGCCTGGTTGTCCGTATACAGGTCGAATTCGGACCCTTCGAGGTAGGAGTGAAACTTCTCTACGCCGAAGAGGCACCCAAGGGCCTCCTTCTCGTATGTACCGAGCCGTTTCTCCCCATCTGACAAAGTTCGGCTGGCGTAGGCAATGGGTCTGAAGGAACCGGCGATTTCGTGACTCAGCACCGCGCCCAAAGCTAGAGAAGAAGCGTCCACATGTAGAGAAAATCTTTTATCAAAATCGGGTAGAATGAGGACTGGGGGACTCGCTATGACTGCCT
The DNA here is from genome assembly GCF_032445375.1 of Bacillus rossius redtenbacheri. Lineage (NCBI taxonomy): Eukaryota > Metazoa > Arthropoda > Insecta > Phasmatodea > Bacillidae > Bacillus > Bacillus rossius. The sequence continues at coordinate 3,223,241 of NC_086336.1, read as the reverse complement.
TTAATTTATTGAAAGCAGTATCACAATCCTCTGACCATGTGAAGGGGACGTGTTTCTTCCGAAGCGAATTCAGGGGCGCGCACAGTCGCGCAAAATTGGGTATAAAGCGCGAATAGTACCCCAATAATCCCAAAAAACGCTGCAGGCCCTTCAAGTTCCGGGGGCGCGGGAAGTTTACTACCGGGGATACCTTGTCCGGATCCATCAACAACCTACCCTCGGCAATCACATACCCCAAGAACCTGACGGACTTTTGCGCCAGCGAAATTTTTTCGGGATTGATGGTGAGGCCTGCACCGCGCAATCGCAAAAAAACCTCGCGCAAATGCTGCATATGTTCACCAAAGGAATTGCTATAGATGATGATGTCATCAATATAGTTGAAGGCAAAAACCATATTAACGTCTTGCAGAATGTGGTCGAGGACCCGGCTAAGAGCCTGACTACCAAACTTTACTCCCATGGGTATTCTTTTATATTCGTACTGGCCCCAAGGGGTAGAAAAGGCTGTGTAGGGTCTGCAAGAAGGGTCTATGAGGCACTGGTGGAAGCTATTGTTGAGGTCGATAACGGAAAAAATTTTGCTCTTTCCCAATTGTTGTAGGGCCATTTCTACGGTGGGCAAACCAAAATTATCGTTAATTATTTTCCTATTTAAGGGAATAAAATTATGAACAATGTGGTAGTCTACGCCGTTTTTCTTAACCTTTAAAAAGGTAGGGGTGCTGTAGTTGGAAGTTGAAGGAGCTATGATGTCGGCTTTCAAAAGTTTGTCAAGAATTTCTCTCATTTTAGTCATCAATATGGGGTTAGGCTTAAAAAATTTAGACTTAATGGGTTCCAGGTCTTTCAAATAAAACTTGTACGGCTGCAAGTCACATTTTCCAATTCTTTTCGTAAGGACATCCGGGAACTCCATACGGAGATCCTGCAGAATCTTATCCTCCGCGGTATCAGGCGTAACTTGATCGCTTTGAAGCACATAATTACGCGAAAGGGTTTTCGAGCACAAGGGCACGTCAAAAAGGGGTTCAAAACCAAAATTGATTTTACGGTTGGCAACATCCACCCTGGCTCGCGTTCTCCCTAAAAAATCCAATCCCAAAATCATTAGAAGGGAAACGTTAGGCACAATCAAAAAAGAATGCCGCCATGAAAACCTGTCTATTTTAAGATGCAGATTTAGAAGAGACGTAGCATGAAGCAATTTGTTATCAGCCAAGCAAATACTTGTGCGAGCGTGTTCGCTAATAGAAAAATGCCTCAAATGGACGCGTTGTCGGAGTTGTTCAACGAACTTATCACTGACTAAAGAGTGAGTAGCCCCCGAGTCTACGAGCGCCATAATAGAAAATCCAAAAAGGAACACATTAGCAAAGAGCAGTGAATTTTGCACCGAGAAGTTACCGTCAGCACTGGGGCCGCAACGCATCCCTACACGCGCGGTCCTCCGGCGTTTCCTGGACATTGGTCACGAAAGTGGCCGGGGCTGCGGCAGCGGAAACAAAGACGCTGGCTGACGTCACGAACGGGTTCAGTGCAATCAGACATGAGGTGTCCGTATCTCGTGCAATTACTGCACCGATAACGACCGCTGCGGGGCGCCGGCCCATTAGATTCCATAGGTGGAGCAGAAGCGGCCATGCGCTGCATGACGGGTGCACTTACACTCGCCGCGTGAGTTGCGCGAGTTACACGGGGGCTTCGCGGATTCAGGTCTCTCGCGCGAAAAACTTGTCCTGCGGATGCATGGTCCCCAGACGAAACCACGGCGCGCCTACTCAACCCGGGCGCACTGGGAAATTCTTTCGCATAACATTCATGCGCTACAAGTCTGTTTTGAATTTCTACGCTCCAAGCGCGCAGCTCCAACATGGTGGTGGGGACTGAGAGCATCGAACCATGTTGCAGAGTAGACGGAGATACATTCCCCAAAATGATTTCCACTAAACTTTCCTCCGGGAGTCCGAGATCTAGCGCTTCTGCGAAAAGACTAACAGAGTTTATGAAGTCTGAAAGTGACTCGTGGGGCCGCTGAAAACGGTAAACGAATTTGCATTTACACGTTTCCAGTACTCTGGGCGGGCAAACCAATTTTAAAACATTTGCCTTAAAGACGTCAAAGGAAGAGCCGGCGGTGATAGCTTCACTGAGAAGCGAAACGTACGCGTCGCTACACTTACTCAAATAGGCTTTGAGAAAATCGGCCTCGCTCACCAGCTTCAGGTTATATATCCTGCTAGCATCCGCTAATTGCATTAGAACCGCGTCCGGGACATTTCCCTCTAAGCGCGGCAGGGTCTTAAGCGCAGACAGGAATATCTTTTGACTAAATACGGGCGCGGCTCTGGGTTCAAGTGCTACGCCGACAGGAGGGTGTAGCGCGGCGGCTGCGGTTTCCCGCACGTGAGCAATTACACGTACGCGCAACTCGCGTACGGTCTCGGATTCCCCAACTTCCAGCCCGTGATCACCCAAGTAATCCAACAAATCTTCTCTACGCAAAGTGTAAACCCACCCGACGGCGGGGGCGGCTGAGGAACTGGCCATTACACTACCTATCTAGTGGTCACCTGTTAAGCTAATGTTACGTTGCTGCTCACCAAGTAAGCAGAGTGGCGCAGGTTGAAACATACCACGATGTACGTTTACTAAAGCAAGTATCCCAGACCCCTCCCATATAGTCGTGATATTTTCCAACCTGCAGGGGAGGAGCATACGGCTATCAATCAGCATAAATAGAGTATATCTTGGTGTAAGGGTAACTTTGCATTAAGGGATGACCACTAGTCTACTCATATACAAGAAAGATTTCAAGAATCTTTTTAATAGATCCCAACTCATCAAAATTAAGATATACATAAGTATTCCATGAATACAAAAGTTTACAACACGTTAAGCTAAACAGTACAATATAGAGTAGAGCGTGACCGTAGTCATCAAACCGTGTCTCTTACAATATGTGTTCGCTACACGGGCGAGAAGTCTTATATGTCAAACAGTACTACCTTAAGGTTAACATTGAATACTTAATTCTACTCCTAAGTTCGTACACGCGCGTGTGGGGCGTATAATTTAGTTCGGTTATACAACAGTGGTTACAGACTTTAAAATTACATACGTAAATATTACTAGTGTCACAGAAACGTGTCTTTAATTACTTCTAACAACGTATATATTGGAACAGCGTTTCTGCAGGGGTTGGGCGCATCGCGCACATTTTCATAGTGAGCCTAAGCAGACAATATAAGGAAGCGAGGTACGTTCTACGTTAAGTATACGAGAGACGCAACAGAATGAAACCCGATAGTGCAAAATGTACATATCCTCCTAAGACGGGAGCGGGCCGGATTCCCGGCCATGGGCGGCGCTGAGGACAAGAACTAGTATAAATGAAAAAAGAAAAAAATTTAGAATTTTGAACGTGGGGGCCAAACGTAAGCGAAGGGGAATTCAAGCCACTACACACCAACACTCACCCACCCATGACCGGTGACCGGACGCACCACCCGCGACAAACTATTCGCACTAGAACTATGTACTATCTAAGAACGAGGCGAGCGCGCCCAGCCCCTTTATACTCTAAGGAAATTAGTCCGGCGTAAGAACACACACATGCATAGTTACAAGCGACAAGCAAAATCCTTCCGCGCACCACAAGCGCCTAGAGAGGGGACACGTTGACGTCAACACTGGAAGGAGAAAAGGAGGGGTAATACTCCGCTCAAGGGACGGCGCACTCACAGGTGAAAGAAAACAAAAAAAAACATCACGTAATTAATAAGATGTGACGGAAGCAGTGCGCCTCAGCACACTGCAATATTTTAAGCCAGTACACTCTTTAACAATATTCCATATATTTTTAATAATATTCCGTATCATTTTGTGCTTCAGCAATTTTTGTTTTATGGTAATTGTCTTTAGTTATTGTATAAGAACCTGTTTCTATATTACGATATGTATGTCTTAGCTGCATATTGAATGGTTATTTATTAAATTGTCAATTCATTTTCTCTCTTGTTCTAATAGATTTCACCAACTCGATTGCAATCCATGGTTTTAACATTTTTAATGTGTTACGTGTACTAACTCTGAGAGAACTAGCTTCATCTATTTAATTTTCTAGCAAACTGACAAAATTATATGTTGCACCATCAACATTAAATTACCTAACTTAAAACACTGTTCCAAGATTTGGATTCAAGGAAATCGGATAAAATTTTTGTATCGAAATTAGCACGTGTTGTGTTTTTTAGCAAGAGCCTTTTGACACACAATACTGTACTAATAACAGCAGCAAAATGATCTGTAATATTAGTGTGTGACTGCAAACACATGGTGTGTACAGGTCTGCGAGGCCCAGATGCCCGCAAGATCACCGGAGCAGCGAGTGCTGACTACGTTCAGAGGAACCTGACAGCTCTAAAGCGAAGGGCAGCGGCAATATTGCAAGCTTGTCCACTGTACAGTCTTTCGAGGTAAGGAAATGGAAAAGCATCGTCAGTCACTGAATAAATAATTTCTGAATTTCCCGGAAAGCTGCTCCCGTGCACCCGGGAATCCCGTACTTGGAGTCCCACTGACTGCCCGACCCCCGGCTGTGAGAGTGGTACCTCAGCCGGCCACAACGACCAGAATAACTGCACATTGTTTCATTAGTATTCAAAATGTTAATTGTAATGTTATGTGTTCCCTCACATGCACACAGCACAGTGTTTCTGTTCGTGATGCAGCTGGTGTCACAGTCTCATGGGCCTGCTTCTCCGCAACTCTCTGTTTGGTTCATGATACTCTCTCGTCACAGCCTACGTAGGTCACACTTGTATCCCCACCTCTCTGTGTCCTCGGAGAGACCCTGTGATGCGGCAGACGTTAACACCGCGGAACTAATTACTACCATTACTGTCAACCTCTAGCTTAGGTAATTGGGGAGTTAAATGAAAACTTAAGGCACAATCCAGCTAACGTGAAAGAAACCAACATATGGATCAGATTGTTTGCAAGTGAGCAAACCTACGGTGTGATTACTAACTGACGCATCTTGTCAGCGATTCTACACGTTCTTGATACTATTAAAGCTCCAAACACAACTATAATTGCATTATGAAACTAATACTAAATGTGTGTCACGACTGGCTACCTTGGGACTGTAATATAAAACACAACAGTTGCAGCAATGACAGTGAGCTCGTGGCCACTGGAATGAATACAAGCATTACTGGAAGCAAAGGTCAGCCTTATCACTCATGCACACTCTACACACACAAACCGACAACACAGCTATCTGGCTGCGCCACCTCTTCAGTGACAATCACTCCCACGCCCAACGTGCAAGAAGTTGCCAGCTGCAACACTCTGCACGGACGCCTCAGACGCAGATGCAGATGCGGTACACTCCGAACGCCACGAGGCAGCTGCGTGAACCCACCTGCGTGAGGAGGAAGTGTCGAGCGTAGAGCTGCTTCGCGGGGTGCGGGCGGGGCTCGTCTCACAGTCTCTGGTCGGCCCCTCGCGCCGGCCCGGCGCCGCGGGTCAGGGTCAGTAGGGCATCAGGGACGCGCCTGATAACACCGCCTGCCCGGAATAACTGTAAATAACCACTTTGTTTGCTCCAGCATTGCATCACCGAGTGGTCGTGTACAAACATCTCGCGGCCTCGGGGTACGTGCCAGCTGTTGAGCAATGATTCGGGGCCTGCCTACCACGGCCACTGCGTTGCAGCGTGTGGACACGCCATTGCTCATACCCCCTGCTTCACCCTTCCCTACATTACTGTGCTCCCGTCCGCCCACTCGGTCCAGTAGCTAGCGTGTGGACGGTGAGGATCTCCCAAGAGTTCAGGACGGGTGTTTGCGATGTCCCTTTAAACCCACCCCGCGGAAGGCAATGGCAAACCACGGTGGAATCATCCTGCCTCGGCAGGCATAGGGACGTCACGGATGTCGTCACATTGGCATCGCCTGAGCTCACCACATCCGTGCTCCCAGGAAATACTGTGACTAACAAATGAAACATTAATTATTATCCAGTCACACTTTTCTCCATTTTGCAAGTCATGTATTAGTATGTACTTAACTGAACAACTTAGATTGTATAATTAATATTAGGCAGTACTTTAGCCCACATACAGCTCATTGCAGCAGCTATTTTCACCTAATCAAGTAATTACTAAAGCATACGCATTGTGTGCATTTTATATGAGCTTAGAAGATAAAAGTCCAACCTGGATGTGTATGGCATATAATAGTTATTTGCTATCACTTATAATTCATTTTGTTAGGTTGTGAAAATAAAATGCTTAAGAATATAGTGCGTGTCTCTTTTATTCATAAGGCTCATAATCTTCTAGCTAAAAACTCAGTGCACAAGTGTTTTTCTGTGAGGGTTGCAAGAGGGCAGGTGTTAGCCTCGTCTCGGCAGTCCGGGACATCAGGAGTACTCGTTCCCCTCCCAACATGAAGTGACTGCCTTGATCTGCATTACAAGACCTTGTACCACATATGCAGTGCATGCACAGGCAGCAGAAGAACCAGCACCTTGCTACAACGGCGAGCCCTTTACGAACGGACTCTGCAGAATCCACTTCTTGTACAACAGTAACAGGGCCGTATCACGCAGTCCACTGCACACGTTCACAACTGGTTTTAACATTTGCCCAGTTTTGATGTATTAGTACTTACTGCTCCCTTTCTTCCATCTCTTCAGACTACATTTTGCCTGTAGGGAGTGCAAGTGGAAGTATTTGTAGGTTTGCTACAAGAGCTGCTACTGGGGTGTCTTGTATTGCTGGCCATGCTGATGCTAATTTTCTGTTTTCTACTTGACACAATTCCTGAGGACAACCACTTTTTATCAAATAGAAAAAAAACACATTTGACAGAAAATCTATGTCATTTAACCATGTGGAAAATTAAACTCTGGTAGTCATGTCCCTTCCATTGTACACACACAAAATTGGAGGCAAATATTAAATTAGAAACCATACTTATATATTTATAAACTGCATTTTATTAAATATCATGTTTTAGACTGTGGTACAGCTTACTTAAATACGAAGGTGAAAGTAAGATATACGTACAATTGACGGATAAAACTCTGATCCATATAATTACAATATGATTTTTTATCATCTCTACATCCTCACTATTGCTTTGTTTATGAAGCCTTTAGCCCCAGCACTGTTAGTTTACAAATTTATGATATGCGCTATGCCAAAGTGACTTCAACACTGCCTTTCTATGGTAGGAAATAACTTTGTGATTTCTCACAAGATATAATGCAACTATTCTCCAAAAGTATAGGCACAGATGCCGATGTTCGATCTATGGGTTATCTTTTAGCTACAGTGATATTTTGTGAGTGCACAACTACTTCACATTACTCATGAGTCATGACCTTTGTGTATTTACAAACATAAACAATAGAAAGAAAAAAAAATTCACACATCTTTTTTGGACAATTCAGTTGTGCTACAGTTTCAAAATATGAAGTATGCTACTTGGATGACTATCATGCAGCGACCCAGGATACAGCCCTTTCCTCTTTCTGAATTAGGCAGTTTATTTAAGATTTATTATGTTTTCTGATCATATACAGTATATGGTGTGATTTTTTGATATAGTGTAAATACCACCTTTTAGTTCTTTTGAGAAGTATTTTGGCATTTCTAACATAGTTTTTTGATGATAATATGCATTATTACACGGTTGAAGGTATTTTGGAATTTTGCTTCTTTGTTGTGAAAATGTCACTTGATCTTTTTACCTATTTTTTACTGGTTGGTTAAGTTTTGAGTGTGTTCACATAATTCTCTTTTGTATTTATTTGCTATGGTTATTTGTCTGAACACTGGCTTATGCAATAGTTTGCCACCTAAGCTTTGGAGAGAGAGACAGGTACTTGTGCGTAAGAAAGACTAGATTTGGTTGAAATGCTGTTAACATTTGCCAGAATTGGTTGATATTTCTGTGATTAGTTGTAAATGACATCACATTGGCACCCTTGTAATCTGAAGAGAAGGGCTGCCATGAATTCAGCAGCGTCTGGTGGATTACCGAGAGACGTGTGTCAGACGAAGGCTCACAACTCATATATTAATGTAGTGAAGAAACAATTTCACGGCTTTGGTTTGGGCTACGTCCGATTAAAATATTTTTGGACATTGTGAATTGCATTTTGTTTGACCACAGTCATCGGTAACAGTTCACAATTATGATAAAGAGTTAACTTTGTCACTGTTCCGATGACTTGAGTCCTTCAGCTTGTACTGTGAGTTGCAGGCAACCAAGGGATTTGCCAATGATCAGTATGTAATATTCCCACCTTCGGTACCTTCCATGAATAGTAAATTTGTGTTTTTTGAGTCAGTGAAGTAGTTTTATGCGACCAGTTTGTAGTTGACATATTTGTTTTCGTGGTTGGAAGATGACTGCTACTGTGACTTGTGAATGTTCGTAGAGGATATATAAAAACCAGTAAAAATCAGTTTATGTCAGAGAGACATTATTTCAGTAATCAATGATCGACAGTAACAGTTATTGAGGAACTTAAATAATTTTTCAGCACCCAACATATTTCTTAACTATGAACATCTTTAATTAAACTGTGTCGTAAAAGAGAGGAGAGGCAGCAAGATTCTTTGCAACAAATTTTAAGAACATTTATACTTGTTTGGTGCTGTAGAAATACCTACTCACACATTTAACAGAGACAAAGCAAAAATCCTGACACATTGTTTGAGAATTTAAACAAAAGCCTGTTTTCAAGCCTTTTAAAAAGATTCTTAGCTATAGACAATACCTGTTGTATTTTATTAATACGTTTATCTTTAAAATGTAACTACACATCTAAGTTAAACTCTATTACATAAGTATTTTTTTGCTTTTTATTTACAAAGAGCAGCAGTCTGTGAGCATGCTAAATGTTTCCCACATTGTTCTAAATAAGTGCGTGATATGCAGGATAGGCTGATATATCACCTACTCTAGCACTCAACAGTTGTACACACCTGGGTTTTCTTGTGTTACAAAATACCTAGTTAAGCTTTTGGAACGGACTTGGACCTTTTCTTCTGATTTTATTAAAACTAAAATAAATAATAATAGTAATAATAATGGTATTTGCACAAGTAAATCTGAAATAAGATTATTTTTTATTTCTTAAGAATTGAATAAAAAATCATTTTTGCCATTGCCTAGTGCTGTTATGTAGAGTCTAAATGATGAAACAGTTAAATCAAGATAGTTAAAAAGTTAAGATATGCCTAGAAATTACTGTACTTGTGCAGCCGCATACAAAAATTATGAAATAAATGTAGGCAATGGTAAAAAAAAAGTGTTCATAGCATTACATTTTTTTTTTGTATTAAGTTGTGTGTTTTAATTGAACTCTGCAAGCTCTTCTGAGTAAGTACCTACAATAGACACAGTATTGCAAGTTCGCATCACGGAGCATTTCCAATGACATGTGTTGTCACAAGAGCAGGTAAATAACACATTAGCACATCACTGAAAAACAGAATACCACACCCAACTTAATAACTTTTTTCATTACAACAGTAAAAGTTCAACTTTATAATATGTCCATGACCAACATACATAAAAAAAAATATTTTTAAAAAATAAACAATTTTAAAAATAATTGTAAGAGCTTCTGGATATGTATGAATTTTTGAAAATGATCCATAATTTTCTGTGAGCTGTATTAGTTTTAATTAAATATTGAAACACATCTTTGAGAATTGATTTTGTCAAGCCAAATTTTGCTTTTTGATAAATGCTTAATTTGAAATAGTATAAGCATCTTGCATGTTAACTTAAATTGGTCAACTTTACAGACACAAGCATGAACTTCTCCGTGAGATAGGTATTCTCGTTAACTTCCCAGAGTTGTGGTTGGCTCTGACTTCGCAGCCCCTGAAGTTCCGACTGGACAGAGCTCGGGAAGGTACCAACCACATGCGAAGCAACACTTCATCAAAAAAATATCTTATAAAATTGCATAAACACAACTATTATTTATTCAAAAACCTGTACATTATAAGAGTACAAAAAATCACTTACTTTCTTAAACTATACAATAATTTTTATCCTTGATATTTAATTTTAAAAACTTGCTGTCAAGGGCAGAAAACATTCCAAAATGTGTTAAGGTTACAAAAACAACAGATAACTATACTATACTATACATGAAACAGAGCTGTGCAAGAAGACATGAACAATGGCGATAGATATAAAAAGACGTTACAGTATGTACAATGTGACGCGTGTGACGCGTGTGACGCGTGTAACACACAAGGGGCTGGAGGAATGGATACGAGAGTCGCTGGAGCGGCTTGTGGCAGGCCCACGCCAGGACGACATGCTTCGATAAGCCCAGCGACTCAAGTGCACTCACAACCCTCGGCCAACACATCGTCAGGAAACAAGTATGTCCCTAACCTTACAAGGCATGCTTGGGAGACATTTTCAGCTCAGTGTGATTGGGGCAACACAAAAAGTGTGAACTTTCCACAATCATACACACTTCTTGCAATATTTTTACAGAAAATCTACAGTGGTAGCCATTCAAATAACACAATGCAAGTTTATGTTGTAATTTTGTAACTGAAAGTTACACCTTTCACTGCTGGCCTCCGCAAGTACACTCATGTTATCCACTTGCCACTAAGCAAAAATTCATAAAAATAATCTTAGCAATAAAGTTTGAAATACATACACTGTATGTACATTTTTGGCACAAACCATCCCTCGATCTAAAATAATGATACAGGCTACTGATGGTCATAAGACAGACTACTGATGGTCATAAGATACAATGTCAGCACATTAAAATAGGTAATAATAATCAGAATATCTAAATTTTTACATACATATATGCACATTACAAATAATTTTATATAAAAATTACTAATAAAACTTTAATTACAAAATATTTTGAATGTAAACAAATCATGAGATCATTTAATAATGCACTTTTAACAGAAACATGAACATAAAACCTAATGCAAAACATGATTATTGTGAATCATAATGGTTAAAAAGTCTAAGTAACTTTTACACTTGGGATTTTTTTTTTCAAGAATGCAAAGAACATTAACAACCCAGCCACTTCCCCCTCTCCTGCCTTCCCGACCATGATATGTTGCTATTATATGATCGGAATGTTGACGAGACCAGAAGCGAGGACGTCAAACACCGCGGCGGTGAACTGCAGCTCATGTACGCATCGAGATGACATTCGTGGGACTGCGACAGAGTAGTTGCCAAGTGACGCGTGAACATGTGAACGTCCCCTCGTGTTCGGACCATGCTACTGGGACATGTTGAAATGAAGAAGGTATGAAGAAGGTATCGAAATCCTAGAGCCTGGTCGTAGACTGTGCGAGGGTGACGCGGTGTGACTGAGCACAGAACAGCCACGCAGACTGTGCCTCATGCAGTCTTCTGTACCGTCGAGGGAAGCCCGTCCACCTAGCCCCACACATGTTTCCTCTGCAGGACAGTGTAAACACCGCTCACCCACACCACAGCATCTCATGACGGCCCGGCAGCCATGAAGTTGCCACACTACGAGAAGGTACGATCAAAGATATTGCCACAATATGACCAACTCTGCCTACAAGAGCCTGATCCAACAATAAATTACTACATATTGCACAAATGGATGATGCTGAATGACAAAACCAGTTGGTTTCTCAAATATAAATAAGCATACAGACACAAATATTTTCCTAACAAGCCGCTGTGTATAAAACTAACAACCTGTAGACTATTGGTAAACGAATAACTATACACACAAAACAAAACATTGATGTTAACAGATTATGTATATGAATACCTGCTACATACATTAGATTAGAGTGCTTCAGATTTGTACATATTGGTTTTTAAAAACAAAAACCAGCCAGTAGTTGAAGAAAGTGTATTCTGAATTTAGGACATATTATTACAATAATATTTATATTCTTATCCTACAATTAATTATTTTTCTAATTCAGCATGCACTGTATAAAGAACTAGAATAAGAAAAAACTGTAAAAATAAATATATCAAAACAGTATGACATACCTGGTCATATACAAAACAAACAAATATTTTGTGAGGGATTTAAAACTGTTGTTAGCATGACACAGGAAGAAGAAAATTAATGCTTAATGTTTCGAACATCTTAGCTGAGTGAGAATCAAGCTATACGTAAGATGGACAATCTGCAACAGTACAGCTGCTAACCATAATACTAGCAACCAAGTACCTAAGTCTGTCTTTTGTTTTGTAAGGCCAGTTAGACTGAGCAAGGAACCCAACGTTGCAACATGCAACCATGAAAGAAAGTCATTTATAAAGCAAGCAAGTGGAAAAACATCAACTGTTAACCAAAAATTTATGAACAGTAGAAAACAAATTCTACCCCGAGCTTTTATAGGTATTTTATATTAATCATGAAAAAATATATATTGTCAATAATTTGATTTAAAGAGTTATTTTAAAAAATGAAAATTTTATACATAATATATATATATATATGATAAACAGATCATAGTGGGTGTCAACGACACATCTGCGTCTCAAACAGTTTTCGGGGCACGTCAAAACGCAAGCCAAAGCTGGAAGCTGAACCGCGCTCGCACGGCGTCACGGCTGCTCCGGGCCGGGCGCGGTCGTGTCCACCGCGGACACCAGGTACTTGGCCTGGTCGCCCATGCTCTCTGCGAGCATGGCCGAGTACAGCGTGCCGAAGGTGCACTGCTGGCGCCGGCTGCGCCCCTTCCAGGCCAGCAGCATCTGGTACGCGCACTCGCGGAACCCCACCGTGGCGTGCTGGTGCTCCAGGTCCACCATTACGTTCTCCGGCAGCCCCAGCGCCCGCCCCAGGTTGCGCCAGTCCTTGCGCACGAACTTGGACGACACACGCCACAGGTCCTGGTCCGACAGCCGGTACTTGTTGTTCCTGCACGCACGCACGACCACCCTGTTACTCTGCACGCTCCACTACGCACGACCCCAACACGAAGAGGGCGGCACTCGCCAACGAAAATTGGGGAACGTGTCTAGTCGTGTTTTGGAATATACTGTCTGAAATTTCAGCCAACTGCTTGTCTAAAATGGCTGAAATTTCAGACAGTATATTCCGAAAAAATGACTAAACACATTCCCCAATTTTCGTTGGCGAGTGCTGCACTCTTCATGTTGAGGTCGGAAATTTTTCGGACAACCCTCGTATAGGCTGGGAACACTACATACTCAACATGGATTGCAAACTACATGTGTTTAAATTCTTGTTCTCTTTTCAAAATTGATACCGAACGAAACTATTTCATACATAGTTTTGACTGAAATGTTCCTGACCAAAAGTTATTCACATCCTTCGAGAACCGCCAATGTAACTAGTTGAGCTTCCGTCAACAAATTAATGTTTACGAACTTTAATCTGTTATCAGTTATAAAGAAATCCTATTATAACACATTTCCATTAATCTATGAAATACTGTTTAAATTCTACTATTTACTTACTTATCTCAATTTAAAAACAAACAAATTTACAATTTTTGCATTAATCACAATTACCACTATTGTACTTCTCTGACCTGCTATTGTAATATGAAAGTGAATTGTTTATTTTTTAATGCAGTATATTTTAAAATTTGTTCCTAAGCAAAGGAAGTAAATACACTATTTTTACTCATTTAATTTTGGATCAAAATTTTGAATTACGTGCTGACTACACCCAGTGATGGGTAAAACAACCCAGCATGCTGGTTACGTAAGTATTGGTCTATAAAACGACTGGTATGAAACAGAATAAGTCATGTTCGTGGTCTCTGTACAGCGATTACATTTTTTGTTTCATTGCTGGAGTATTTCAACACTGACAGTATTTCCTTTGGTGGATAAACTGGGGCTGTGTGGAAAAACCATACTAATTTAAGAATTAAATATAAAAAAAACTAGTTTAATTATTTGTGGTGAAACACATAAGAGTAAAAATTCAGTGATCAGGATACTTGTAGCAGGATCATGAACTGACTCATATTATAGTAGAACCCCGATTTTGCGAACACAGATTTAACGAAAACAGCGATTTAACGTAAAGGTTTTCAGGAACCATCAAAAAAAACACCAATTTATTAAAATAATAATATAGATTTCCAAAAAATGAAAGTAAATTGTAACGGAAACTTATTAAAAAATACACTCTGTGGTGTCAGTAATAGAATGGAGGTACTTTATATTAATATGTGCCTTTGCATCATCTGTCCAAACACGAAAAAATTAAAAAAATTGTTCAAATTGCTTAAAAACTCCGGGCGCTGTAACTGAATTGCGTAGGTGTGTACCATTTTGCGCGCGCCTGGACAGATAGACTGTCCGCGACACATGACGTCATGAAGGGTTTCTTTGTCCGCATCCCCCTCCCCCTTCCTTATCCTTGGCTTGACTCACCACGTTATCTTCCAATGACGCCCGCATAGTAACAGTGCTAGCCAATAATCACACGTTTCCAAATATTCCCTTTCCCATCCTCCAGGTTTTTTCAACTTGTGACCACGTCACACCAATACGCCATTATCATTATTCTCAGTAAGAGCTTTGTGCGCAGTGTTTAGTTTTTGGAATACATTTTTTATAATTGCTGTTCGGACTTCGATTTTATGCTTTTCTTCTTAGATTTTGACTACAGATTGCGATTGGAATTGACTACACTGCCTGTTCACTACCTGCTTAGCTTTTTTATTGGTACAGTAGAATCCCGCAGATGCGACCACTCACGGTTTCCGGAAAAACGGACTTATAAACGGAATGGTCGCATTAGAGATTTCGGGCCAATTCCCCCCCCCCCCCCCCCCAAATATATCCAAATACATAAAATACTCGCGCTAAATGAATTCGTGTCACGCGAGTTCGGCTATGCTAGCCGGCTGGTTATTTTCGTTCAAAACGTGTCGAAGGAACTTGTGTGGATCAGGTAGAAAACATTCCGCTATAAACGAAAGATATAAGAACAATACTATCCTGAAATGCTGTGACATGTTTTTGGAGTAGATAATCACAGCGACAGACCGACAGGATGCGCTCCCGCCCTTGCCGTCAGCGATGTTTATTTTGACAGCTCAAGCAATTATCTTTTCCACAACCCTTCACAGCGTAAAAAAAAATAAGAAGAAAAAACACGTTCGAATGCAGATGGAAAAGTAACTATGCAGTAAAATAAATATATTTACGGCCCTGCTAAATTTTTCTATTCAATAAAATTCGAGGTATTAGTGATTTTCTAGCAGAAACTGCTGTGTGACTAATAAACAAATTGTATCATAATAACTTAAACTTATAAAGTATTTACTAACGGCGAAGGACAGTCGTATAAGCCCATAAAAATATTTATTTTACCGAGAATGGACTATACAACCTGGCTTTTGACGCACGCGGTGTGGGAGGGGAGGAGGATGCTGACAGTTTCTCACGCAGAAGGTTGAAATAAGGGAGGGAATGTGTTGAAATGTTATTTGGTAAAAGGGGAAGGTTTTTTTTTTTACATGGTTTGTGGCTCTGGGAGGGATGAGCCTTGAAGAATTAGCAGGGGATGGGAGAGGTAAGCGTCACGTCACGTATGACGTCAAACCGCCGCTACCGTCAGCCTGGCCGGACGAGTTTCTTACGCTCTCACAGAAGCTACCACAGCAGCTTTTCGTGCGTGCGGGCGGGTAAGATAACATGACAGCTGAGACGGCTTTTCGTGCGATAGTGGACGCGCCGAGCTCGGCTAGACACTGCCGCGTGCATCGGCGGGATTCTACTGTACATGACTTTATTTACTGTTTTTGGATATTGGCTTTGTTACGTTTTTTTGACGATTCGTTTATGTTACTGGTATTATAACTGGACAAAACTGAGACATGGGTGGTGGAGCTTTTATTTTTTTTCCCGCTAAGCTCGCGTATATTGGCTGGCTGCTGATGGAAGGTCACGAATCTGGGCGAAGCGTTGAGTGTGTCATACTGCGCATGCGCAGCTCAGCGAACAGAGAGCCGCGGCGTAGCCGCGCCGTAACAACAGCTGACCGAGTACAATTAATTACCTTTCTCAGTGTACGGCGCGCTGTTGATGGTAAATTTCCATCAATTTGCGGCCATTTTTTATTTATTTTTTACTGTGACGCAATGTGTATGTAGCTCGTATTTTTTATAAACGCTGCAGGTTGCGACTGTATTTTAATAAACTTTAGCGTATTTCTTACACTTTTCATATTTTTTTTGCCTAATTTTTCACGGTTTCTGAAAATCTGTACGTACGACTGAGGTGTACGTACGAACCGGGGGCCGTACGAGCGAGAGCTGAGATAGCACGGCAGCACAAGATATCGGCGTCGACCCTGTCTACGATATAGAAACGTAGGGACGCGATTATGAGTGCGGGGGTCATTGAAAATCGGTAAATCGGATTTAACGAAACATCGATTTAGAGTAAACATTTTCGGTAACCATAGCACTTCGTTAAATCGGGATTCTACTGTATACTTTTCTTTAATAATAATTGTTTTTAAATAAGAATATCAATCATTTGATACCAAGAATCTAAAATAAAATAATATAAATTTGAAATCGACCGATTGTTAAAAATAACGTACCACTGTAAAACAACAAAAAGGGGGGGTACACGTGGCTAACTCGACAGTTGTACCTGTGCTCGTCCAGGGAGCGCTCGTTGCTGAGGGCGGGGTGTCCCCCGAGGCAGCTGTCGTCGTCCCCCTCGCCCTCCCCGCTGTCGCTGTCCTGCTTCTCCTGCTGCTGGGCCATCCTCAGCTTCTTGGCCGCCTTGCTGCTCTTGTTGCCGCTGCCCGTGCTGGAGCGCTTGCGCGACTTGCGCAGCTCCTCCGGCGAGTCTGCGCAGCCCACCACCCACCTGTCCTTCGTGTGGTCACCAGTCTCTGGGCATCAACAAGAGCTTACAGTGTTCACCCGAGCAGGACACGTGCAAAATAATATGTGTATTTTTCATTTTAGTAGCCAGGACTAATATTCCCCCCCCCCCTCCACCCCCCCATTTCAAGCTCAACTAACAGGACATAACGGCAATAAAATTACACATTTTCCATGTCTCACAATGGTTTAGAAAAGCTATCATAATACCAAACTAGTGTATCCATCTCCCAGCATTTAAATTAAAAAAAAAAAAATTTTTACAATTTTAAATAATACTGTTATATATTATGTAAACTAGTCAATAAAATTTTTCTTACAAAATACACATTAAGTTTTGATAAAAATTTTAAAAAAACTTTTAAAACCAACATGAAGCACAAGAAAAATAAAATACTGTTACGAACGCAAGAGACCTGATTGGCTGGCAGCCCTGCATGTGCGGTTTGTTCTTCTGAGCAAGTGTATGCATTGTCATCATCGTTTACAAGTGCATGTAGTGTACTCAAAACATTTACTCAACTATTAAGTGGCATTTTGAAATCCACGTACAAAACTGTATCTTAAAATATGTTGCTGCAACTATCACTTTTTGACTTTATGTCCACAGAAGAACAATTGCAATTATATTTGTTGTAGTAGCCTATCGTAGGAGATAAATTTCTTTCTTTCATGTCACTACCAGTATGCAAGCCAAAAAAAATTAAGTAACTGGTCGTTGCAAGGTTAAAATCTCACAAATAGTCAACGTTTTCAATATTGTCCACACCATTCATTGTTCTGCTACTGTTTAGTGACAAGAGTAAAACATACAATAATATTTAATTATTTGTTAAATTTCTTAAATGCCTAATATAATACCAGTGTCATCCATGATTGTAAATTGTTTTACACTTAAACTATTTGTTTTGAGTTCGGACTGCTGAAAATTACTTCTCTAAAAAGTTATTTTCCTGTTCATTCATCCCCCTCCCCCCTCGGCCAAAAAATGGAATTTTTCCCAGCTCTAAAATAGAGCATTAAAATTAAAAATTGTATCTTTTAGTGCTAGAGAAGATTTGATATGAATTTTATGTCAAATACACCTATCCCTCACTTAGCACGACTAATTCGTTCCTAAAAATGGCAGTGTTATTCGAAATTGCATATTCTGAAGCATTAGTTTCCATTAATAGCAAGGCTAATTTATATAATGTTTTCCAAAATTGTGCAGGAATATACTTAACATAATATAAATGCGTTGAATAACACTCAACTATAAATATGTTACACCATTTATCTTTATATGCCTCACTTCGTACTTTGTATGACAATTACGACACTGCGTAGTGGTAGATACGTGGTTATGTACTTTATCGTCAGTCGGCTGGCTGACTTTCCCGCCTGGGCGTGACCTCCAACTCACGTCGCGACTTTTCCAAACCATCCTTTACTGACAGTGAAACCGATATTACTGCCGGGATAATTATAATTTAATTTTTCAAAAATCAAAGTACTTATTCGCATATTACCACCTGATTCACACCAATCCTGTCAAGCCAATTTTTTTTCATTGCAACATTCATTTAACAACCTTTTCCACGTGAATCATCTGTTCATTTCTGTTCCGGTATCTAATGTCAAATATATTCCCGCTAGTACAAACAACAGCATTAGATTTATATAAACTTTTGGTAAGAGTCCTTATTTCGTACGAATGTGCGCACAGTTGACTTGCTTAAAACTAAAGTACGTCCAACATAAGCGTGGTCTTCATGACAATCTGCGCACCGTAATACTTCTAGGTTTGTCTCAAATACTTGAACACGGTGCATTATGAGTGATCAAGCACGTACAGTTACCGGCAGCTGAATGGGCAGACGTTTCATTTTTTTGACCTGCCACTGACTAGACTGAGTTCACGGCACGGTATGTGGCCAGGTGACAACGGCACGGCACGGCGGCATACGCGCGGACGTAAAAAACATTTGGTCCTTTACACTCTATAGACACAATTTAAATTGCCACAGCGGATGTTTGTACAACAGCCGATAGCGTAGACAGACCTGCGCGCGATTCTCTTCACCCCCCCCCCCCCCTGTCCCCCTTGTTTGGCTAAATGTATCTCACAGCACATGTTCACAGAAGTTGAAAAGAAGTTGAAACAGACTTCGTGGCGTCGTGCTCGACTTTTTTATTTGCCTACCGATATTTCGTGCTAACTGAAGTTTACAGACGTGCTATTTGAGACTGGGGCAGTAAAATTTAAATTGTGCTAAATGAATTCGCACAATCTGAAGCCGTGCTAAGTGAGGGATAGGTGTATATTCAATTTGTGGTGAGAATTGAAGTTAGGTTCAAATTGGTAACAAATTCAACCCCACCTCTTCGAAAAAAAACCAAAAAATTTATCCCCAGAGGCCACGAGAAGAGGTAGGATCTGAAGGACACGGACCTGAGTCCGAGTCGTCGGCGGGCCGGCTGAAGGGGCGCATGAAGAAGTAGGTGCCCTTCTTCTGGCTGCTGTGGCCGGAGTCCTTGGAGGACGACGCGTGGCTGTCGGAGCCGCGCGAGTCCGAGTGGCTGCTGCCGTCGCCCCTGTTCGAGTCGCTGATGTTGGCCATCTTGAGGCGCAGGTCGCGGCTGGCCGCGTACAGCGCCTGGATGAACTCCTCCGGGGTGCCGCCCCGCTCGCTGTACGTGTTCATCATGGCCAGGAAGGGGTCGGACGAGTACTGCAACCAGAGCCTCATGCCATCACCGCTCACAGTCTCACGACACCAGCACACAGGTAGTTGAACCAACCTGCCAAGGATTTAACCACCTTCACAAGTTGTCACATCTTGGGAATACAGGCTTACAAGAACACAAAATGGCACAGTTTAATCATTTATTGATAGTTTTTTCATTTTTTGCTTGCTGGTCTGCTTTTACCATCATAAGCATTCCATATTTAGTGACTTCAAACAAAATAGGAAACAGGGTTGAAGCAAGAAGCAGAGACATTTTGCAGCATCCACTTAGTGTAATCACATCTTGCAACACTAGCATTAACAATAATTATACTGTGTCCTGTAACTTAAAATTATTTATGTACTCAACAATGAAAATACTACTAATTTTAACTTAACTCAGTAAAAGAACTCTATATAGTAAACTTACTTATAAAGAAAAACTCCTAATAACAAATATTTTACATGTTCTATAGATAAAAACACACATATACTAATACTTTTCAATATTATCTATTTATAATTAATATTATCACAATGTGTAAAAAAAATATATTTAAAATTACTGATAGGTAGAATTCCAACCTTCTTTAAACAAATATTAAATTGGAATCCAAAGAATACTACTAATATATCCCTCGAATGCAAATATAGATCCCAATAGCCAAAAATAGAATAATGTACAAGAAATGAAATATAAAAACAATGGTTTCAAAAAAAATATAACCCCTTAAATGTTTGCTTCATGAACTAAATTTCCAAAATCAATACCTATTGCAAATTTATTACTTAATTACACACTAAAAATACAATATCTTGGAGATTATTAATGTAGAAAAATACAGAGTTTAATATTCTCATTTAATAACAGTTATACTAATGATGTTAAAATAGGAACCAAACTTTCTGGTGCATATATAAACCATAAAATAACTGTTCAAATATTCCCAATAAATTTAAAACTTAATTTCAAAGGCTGTTCATCAGCTCTACCACCGCTGAGTCAGTTTATTACAAGTATGATTCTTGTGGGAGTGTTACAGCAAACTTTCACACATGGTTTCCAGTAACTTACATTATTCTCTAAAATTGCTCATAAGGGAACTCTTTACAATAGCAATAGATGCAGCTTGTTCACAGCCCCCAAAACTAATATTTCATTACAGCCACTATTGTTATCACAAAAACGATGAGAGATGTTAGTGGAAGTCACCTGACTTGAACACACACAACACGCACCTGGAACTTGCTCTTGATCTCATTCTTGGTGAAGCCAATATACTGCGCAAACTTCTTCCAGTTGTTGTTCTCGGTGATCTGCAGTGTGCTGGCCAGTTCTGTCATGGCAGAGTGCGTCCAGCGCTCGCTGTTGGTCACCGTGGTCGTCTGACTCTCCAGGCCCGACTGAAACAACCACGCTCTGCTACCACACTGGCCAGCTCTGTCATGGCAGAGTGCGTCCAGTGCTCGCTGTTGGTCACCGTTGTCGTCTGACTCTCCAGGCCCGACTGAAACAACCACGCTCTGCTACCACACTGGCCAGCTCTGTCATGGCAGAGTGCGTCCAGCGCTCGCTGTTGGTCACCGTTGTCGTCTGACTCTCCAGGCCCGACTGAAACAACCACGCTCTGCTACCACACTGGCCAGCTCTGACATGGCAGAGTGCATCCAGCGCTCGCTGTTGGTCACCGTTGTCGTCTGACTCTCCAAGCCCGACTTAAACAAACACGCTCTGCTACCACACTGGCCAGCTCTGACATGGCAGAGTGCGTCCAGCGCTCGCTGTTGGTCACCGTGGTCGTCTGACTCTACAGGCCCGACTGAAACAACCACGCTCTGCTACCACACTGGCCAGTTCTGTCATGGCAGAGTGCATCCAGCGCTCGCTGTTGGTCACCATGGTCGTCTGACTCTCCAGGCCCGACTGAAACAACCACGCTCTGCTACCACACTGGCCAGTTCTGTCATGGCAGAGTGCATCCAGCGCTCGCTGTTGGTCACCGTGGTCGTCTGACTCTACAGGCCCGACTAAAACAACCACGCTCTGCTACCACACTGGCCAGCTCTGTCATGGCAGAGTGCATCCAGCACTCGCTGTTGGTCACCGTGGTCGTCTGACTCTCCAGGCCCGACTGAAACAACCACGCTCTGCTACCACACTGGCCAGCTCTGACATGGCAGAGTGCATCCAGCGCTCGCTGTTGGTCACCGTGGTCGTCTGACTCTACAGGCCCGACTGAAACAACCACGCTTTTCTACCATACTGGCCAGCTCTGTCATGGCAGAGTGCGTCCAGCGCTCGCTGTTGGTCACCGTTGTCGTCTGACTCTCCAGGCCCGACTGAAACAACCACGCTCTGCTACCACACTGGCCAGCTCTGACATAGCAGAGTGTGTCCAGCGCTCGCTGTTGGTCACCGTGGTCGTCTGACTCTACAGGCCCGACTGAAACAACCACGCTCTGCTACCACACTGGCCAGTTCTGTCATGGCAGAGTATATCCAGCGCTCGCTGTTGGTCACCGTGGTCATCTGACTCTCCAGGCCCAACTGAAACAACCACGCTCTGCTACCACACTGGCCAGCTCTGACATGGCAGAGTGCATCCAGCGCTCGCTGTTGGTCACCGTTGTCGTCTGACTCTCCAGGCCCGACTGAAACAACCACGCTCTGCTACCACACTGGCCAGCTCTGACATGGCAGAGTGCATCCAGCGCTCGCTGTTGGTCACCGTGGTCGTCTGACTCTCCAGGCCCGACTGAAACAACCACGCTCTGCTACCACACTGGCCAGCTCTGTCATGGCAGAGTGCATCCAGCGCTCGCTGTTGGTCACCGTGGTCGTCTGACTCTCCAGGCCCGACTGAAACAACCACGCTTTTCTACCATACTGGCCAGCTCTGTCATGGCAGAGTGCGTCCAGCGCTCGCTGTTGGTCACCGTTGTCGTCTGACTCTCCAGGCCCGACTGAAACAACCACGCTCTGCTACCACACTGGCCAGCTCTGACATAGCAGAGTGTGTCCAGCGCTCGCTGTTGGTCACCGTGGTCGTCTGACTCTACAGGCCCGACTGAAACAACCACGCTCTGCTACCACACTGGCCAGTTCTGTCATGGCAGAGTATATCCAGCGCTCGCTGTTGGTCACCGTGGTCGTCTGACTCTCCAGGCCCGACTGAAACAACCACGCTCTGCTACCACACTGGCCAGCTCTGACATGGCAGAGTGCATCCAGCGCTCGCTGTTGGTCACCGTTGTCGTCTGACTCTCCAGGCCCGACTGAAATAACCACGCTCTGCTACCACACTGGCCAGCTCTGACATGGCAGAGTGCATCCAGCGCTCGCTGTTGGTCACCGTTGTCGTCTGACTCTCCAGGCCCGACTGAAACAACCACGCTCTGCTACCACACTGGCCAGCTCTGACATGGCAGAGTGCATCCAGCGCTCGCTGTTGGTCACCGTGGTCGTCTGACTCTCCAGGCCCGACTGAAACAACCACGCTCTGCTACCACACTGGCCAGCTCTGTCATGGCAGAGTGCATCCAGCACTCGCTGTTGGTCACCGTGGTCGTCTGACTCTCCAGGCCCGACTGAAAAAACCACGCTCTGCTACCACACTGGCCAGCTCTGACATGGCAGAGTGCATCCAGCGCTCGCTGTTGGTCACCATTGTGTGCGTGTTGTAGTACATACATATATATGCATATATGGACACATATATATACATATATGTTATATATGTATACACACACACATGTATATATCCAAATTATCTGATACATTTGTACCCAACAAATTTAAGTTTTCTGACCAAAGTTCTTCTCTAATGTGTCAAGCCTAGTTGTTGCGAAGGCCTTGTTTCACATTAAAAGCAGTGTGATTAAATGCAAATTCTGTTTTCCAAACTTATAAAACTCAATGACCGAAAATCTACAAGTGAAATATTGTAGGTACATGTACATATTAACAGATGGTCCCAACACGAAAGACATAAACGACCACCCACCCAGGGGCGTAGGAACCGGGGGGGACAGGGGGGACGTGTCTCCCTGAACTTTTTGAGTGGAGGGGACTGTCCCCCCCCCCAACTTTCTAGACCATGATATTTTTATTTTATAATATTATTCTGCCCAACTTTATTTGTAATTTCTTCACTCATCATATTTTATCTTAAGGAAACAATAATAATTTTAACATCGATGTATCCAATAGTTAGATACAAAAACTTCTTAGAAAGTGCTATTGTGCACTTTTAAAATCAAAATTTTCTGGTGGAGGACCCCCCGTTTTAGTAAGAGGGGAATGGGTTTACATGATTTCAAAATGATTATTTGTCCGCCCCAACTTTATGTACACAGCTACGCCAATGCACCCACCTTGTACAGGTTGAACTCAAACAGAGGATCCTTGGTGCTGGTGTTGACGACTCGGTCCACCGACACTTTGCCGAAGGTGCCTCGCTCCACAGACACATTCTGCTTGAACCTGCAATCAGAGGTGACCTTTCAGCAACCACGTCTAACACAGTGTCTCCAGTTCGTGGGTAGACTACCGCATGCAGGATCACACTCGATGCCCATTCCCAACACCTCTGTTAAACAAATGCCACTTACAATTTCAGGAAACTTAATTTTATTTCATTGAAATTTTTTTTTCAAAAACAAAACCACATATGGCAGGATTACCATTTTAAAATCAAAAAAAATATATAAAGATATTTTTATGTAAATATTACATCCAAAACATATTAATTACATTCAATTTAGCATTAATGAAAAATAAAAATGCTATAAATGATTACAAAAGAAAAATTAACAACAAAATCCTAAAATATCAATAAAATTAATTAATAATAACTTATATATAGAGACTGGAAAAATTTGCGGGTTCAACAACCTCCAGGATAGACTCCACTATCCTCTACACACTCGGGCAAATGCCAACTATTCATTGGCTGTGGACTTGTGAGTCGTCTCGACTGGGTAGCCTGTGATTCGACACTTCTATGAGTGAGGGTCTCTAATTGGCCCTCATTACTCCAGATTAACAGTGAACCAATGGCAGAAGAAGCACTAAGGTATAATTATTTGAATTGTAGCATTTCACGAATTGAATCCACAAGTTTTTCAGGTCTCTACTTATATAACATGAAGGAAACATGACTCACTTGCAGGCGTACTGCTTCTCGAAGTCGCGGCCGCGGAAGTCGGTCTCCTCCTTCACCATCTCCTCGTCCTCGCCGGCCTCCACGTCCGCCTCGAACATCTGCGACTTGAGGCGCACCTGGATGCGGCCCGGGCGCACCAGCTTGGGCTTCAGGCTGGCGCCCACGCGGTGCCTGCCACGCGCACGGACACCACCGTCACGCCACCTCTCGCACGACCGACACTGCTCCGTCACGCTACCTCTACGAGGCCTCACCTGTAGTTGGTGGTCTGCGGCACGTGGTGGTCAGAGCGGTAGCAGATCACCTCCAGGCCGAAGCGGTTGTTCTGGGGGTTCTCGTCCATGAAGGCCTGGCACATCATGGAGAAGGAGATGTAGGGGTAGAAGTACGACATGCCCATCTTGGCCTCGTGCAGCGACTGGGTGAGGATGTCCCACACCAGCTTGAAGAAGGAGAAGTGGTGCACGGTGAAGGACACCACGGGCTCTGCCCCCGGCGCGGGCAGGACGCTGGGCGGGCCGATGTCCTGCCACACCATGGGCTCGTCCTCGCGCGTCGAGCTCTGCAGCACCCGGAGCACCGCCCGCGGGCCGAACCGCGCCACGATGCGGTGGTAGTCCGGCACGGGCAGCGTCACGCGCACCTGCACACCGGCACCCCACGTGCTCGCATCCTCGTCGACAACCTACCTGCTCGTATACCTTCACAGAGCTAGTCGCCGTACGGGACCCCTTGTTTCCTGGCACCGATACTCAACAATACATTTTATAGAATACAGTTCCTTTTAAATTGTATTGTGGTTTCAATTGAAGTAGAAATCAATGAGTTTCAATATAGTACAAGCAATTTAAATTTTAGGTTGGCTATAAAAATAAATAATTATTAGTAAAGTTAACTCCTGAAATAAGTGATTTATGTATCCCTGTACTTCCTCAGAAAAATCCCAAATATTCCTGCATGGGAAACACTGTGAGGAATATCGGTATAAATAGAAAAAAAAAATGTGATTGTGGGAAAAAAATTGAGGATGTTCAGGCCCTGTCACACTGTCAAATATTTGACCATTAAGTTGGAGGGAAGCATTGGACGGAAAATGGCTTTCAATTTTTTCCATAAAATATACTTGAACGGATAACCTCAAATATGTTTTAAATAATGTAACAGAATCAATCTTTATTTTTGATCTGAGTATCTCAAACTTTTTTTTTCTTCTCAATTTTAAAAAACAAAGTATGGATTCACAGTGCTGGACGGAATTTTTTAACTTGTTATTATGTTTGTGCTTTTTTAAAAATTTTGAAAATTAATAAATTTAAATAACAATAGAATTTGTTATGTAATAAAATAAAATTTCAGTGATTTTTTTTAAGTTATACAAACATAATTTTTACAAATAAAATGTTTTTTCTCACGACATTCATATAAACATTATTTTATTTATTTAACCTTAACCTCTTAAATCAACCATGTGCTCTTCGCCATTCTAAAGAATCATTCAGACTGAAACTGATGTAATTTCCGTTTGCACTAGGCACGATTTTGTACGGCCAATCGCATTCAACGTTCAAATTATTTTAGAACCTCTCCTAAATGCAAAATATTTGATGGAAACTAAAGTCATCCAACTTGTCACACAAAAATGACTGCGCTAGTGACATTTTTGTTGGTGTCATGACCCTCCAACTTTATCTGACACAACATATTGGAAGGTGTTAGACAGCGTGACAGGGCCTTCAGTAATGTGCGAGTGCACGTACAGTGCAGGAAACAACTCATACCGTACATGGGAATTACATTCCAGTGTCTACCTGGAGGAACAAATAGGTATTACACAACCCCCCCTCAGAAGTGACCAACATGCTGTCTTTGTTGTAGGAGATGGTTGATAACGTCGCTAACAAGAAGTAACCACATCTCACCCAAAAACAGGCCAACCGGTAGCTGTCCCACAAATTTCAAGTATTCGTAGACTATAATGTATGCAAAGAGGTGTGACATCTGGTAGAAAATAGCTGTAAATCGCAATAACGGGGAACTCAACATGATTGCAGCCTATGAGCAGTATCAATAACCACCGTGTTTACTCGGAGAAGAGTCGTCCCTTCGCATGGGTCGCTTCCTTAATTTTGGACAAACAAATCTAACTTATTCACGGTAAGAGTCGCGCCATAAATCTCTCTCCAGTAGAATACAAGTGAAGTCTTTATGGTCCGTGTCTCAGCTTATTGCCTGTAAGAAACACTGGCGTCCTTCCCTTCTCCATCTTTTATTACCCTTCCCCCCTCCCCGATCACCAATGCTCTAACAAAAAATACCAAGGAAAATGTTTCCCTTCCCCCGCCATTCTTCAATAACAAGCATGCTCTTTACAACAGTTTTATCATGAATGAAATGTTGCAATAGAAAGCGTAGGAAATCTCAAGCAATAACGATGTTTGTTCACAGCTGCATCACAAAAACCTGTCGAGATAGAAACAAAATGACTGAGTAAGGGGCCAGTTCACGGACACTTACAATGTTGAAAGAGGGAGAACCATAGACATTGCTGCACGGCCACATGCACTCACTCACGGACTCCCCTCCCCTCTCCCAACGGCTATTTTTAAACAAACACATTATATTTACTCTTGACATAATTTATTAAAAACCAACACAGGCTAGTTATTTAAGCACATAGTCAACCACAACAGTGAATAGTTAATTTTTTTTTTTACCCAAAATGGAAAATTTGCATATGGAGAGTAGTACATTCTATTAAACAAAAAATGGGCATAAAATCTGCGACCCATGTGCGAGAAAATACAGTATGTCACGATAAGTCAGCAGTGAAGCATTGCCCTTCATCCAACTTTAACTTTACAACCCAACCTTAACAAACACCTGTCTTCGTTTCACAGCGGAAAAATGCAGGAAGCTGCAACAAGATTGTATTGTGACATTTTATCAGCCACTTTTCATTAGTCATCACTATACTCTCTCTGGCGAACGAAACTGAAGAGCTGTCAAGGTAATTCTGAGATAGGGTGGATTTCATATATTTACGAGTCACATGGTTGTGGTGGAAAAAACTATGGGTGGCAGTGGCATGGAAGATGTGGGGTGAGGTGCTGGGTAAGAATCTTGCTGTCAACAAGCTTATGCAAGAGCATTACGAGCTCATTCGCTTTCTCAGGCAGCTATCGCTCATTTGTTTACGGAGTGTTGCGAGGAACCTCGAAACTCTCAGGGCAATTCACGAGGTGATAAAACTTGTCTTCTCCGAAAAAATCTTTTCTATCATAGGTCAAACTTTTACAGAGTGCTGTATTCAGCACTACAAAGACTCTAGAGGACAGATACTGTACAGGTAAATTATGGCTGCAGTGTTTCAAAGCAAGTTACTATGATGCAAGACTTCGTGAGAGCGGGAAGAACAGGCGACCAGAACCTTCGTTACACTAAATCATTCCCTCTCTAACTCCAAAATATGTCTAAATGTAAGACTTCTTTGCTGGCTCGAGAGTTTGAACGTTCCATCAGTCAGGGATGTTGTAGAGCTCAGGGATCAGATCAGTTTTGGTGCGGAGTTAAGACGGACACGACCACAGAGCAGGTCCTAATGGGATCTACGAAGGTTGACCTTCGAGAACAAAAATTTTTTTTTTTCAAATAACTTTGAAAACATGGAAACAGAACCCCTATGGATGTTTATTAATCTGGTAACTATGGCACGTGTTAAAAGGAAAGGAAGCACTTGATGCACCTCGGCAACGAACATGCAACAGGCTTGTTAAAGAAGCTCACGGGCGGGCGGGCGGTGTCGAACTGGTGGCCGTGGGGGCCCAGCATGACGATGGGCGAGGCCAGCGCCCGCAGGTCCCGGGGCTCGGCCCCCCGGCCGAAGGAGGGCTCGCTGTCGAACAGCACCCGCACGTAGGCGTCCAGGTCCCCGGCCAGGCAGCCCCGGGGGAACTCCACCTCCACCCCCGGCACGTCGTCCAGCCTGAGGCGGCCGCCCGGGCGGCAGCGCACCCGGCGCATCACCTCGGGGTAGGGCTCCTCCAGGATCACCGTGAACAGGCTGAAGTGGGCGGTGCTGATCACCAGGCTGCCGTGCCTGCGACACCGCGCCTCGCTCCCTCGCAACCTCGCACCTCCGTGTGTCCGACCAGTGCACACTTGGTGATAACTTCAGTCTGCATACATTGTAGCCTCATCTTTCATTTTTTGGTTAAAACTTTTAGAACCTGAACAATTTTTTTAATATTACAAACTCTTTATCTTCAATAAAATTAAAATAAACCAGAATTTTGGTGGTTTTCAATTTTAAAAATATATTTTATTTTATTTTTTTTTAATGTTAATGAGTGTATTTAAAACACAAAAATAAAAGATTTTTTTTTTTTTTTTTTAAAGCAAACTTCATCAAATCCTAATTAATTAAGTCATAATATTGAGAGTTGGAATCAAGAAAAATACTGGTACAAAGTGGCAATTTCATGAAAATTAAATGCTTTACAATAAGACCAAAACTATGGAAATTTCTCTTAGATATATGCGTGCTTTATGTTCCTAGTGCTTTCCGCAAATGGAGGGAGCATCTCACCACATCGCTGCGACGTGGCAGAACTTGTTTATTCAACCATGATGGGAAACACTCATCCACAACACAAGTTACTACACTATTTTCTTTAGCTGTCATTAATTACAAAAAAAATCAAATGATACGTTTCATTCCTTCTTTGCTAACAGACTGAAAAATGATGATGGAAATGACAGTATAGAGGCAAAATATTTCTAGGAGTGGGAGCCTGGAAGCAGAAGGGGGAAGGAGAGAGATAAATAAAGTATTCATGTGTTTGATAATACTTGTCGATTCCAGGAAACATAAAACGCTTGATCGAGTACTACCAATAATTTCCCCCCTTCACTATCATTCCATCATGTCTATGCCCAAACAGTCTTTAACTATTCATGTCGTCTTTTTTTTAATACTCTAGAAAATATTAATAATTTTCCTTCACTCTTTTGTATAAAAAAAAATACGACCCTACTCTCAAAAACAACCAAAAAAAATTAAAATTTTGAATGTTGTGGCGTTTGCGGCACCTCGAGACAATTTTCGATCAAGGCCCCATTTTGGCAAATTGATATTGATGGGAAAACACAAGTTTTGACAGCTGTTACCAAACAATTTGATGAAATTCATTTTTTTTTCATTCCGCCCTGACCGCATGCACGAGTTTGCACACATCTTGTGCGTGTTTTTTTTTTTTGTAAGGAAGGTTTTTGATTAGACGATAAACTTCTGATGCAAACTTTAGTGTTATGGAGTTTACTCATTAATCCTTGAGTCATTGTTTACAGTATGAAAATTAAAATTTTGTCTTGTCCCATGAGTTTTCTGGTGACTACTTCACACCAGTGGCGTATCCACCAGGGGCAAGTCCGTCCGTCCGTCCCCCACCCGAAAAAAAACCAGTGGTCTGCTACATTAATATTGCCGACAAAAATGATTGTTTCTGAAACCAATAAAATATTTTAATATAATTAATGAATTTCTTGTGGAATCATAAAATCTGGCGGTTGGATTTTATTTGTAGTGTGAGTAGATGAAATACAAATTTAGTAATTTGAAGACATTTGTTCTCTGGCTACTCTGAAATGCTAGTGTGAACACTCGGTGTAGCTCCCTGAAGGAAGGGTTTGAACTGCATCTCGGTTGCCACGAGGATCCCCATCGCCGCACCTGTAGCAGTAGTCCTTGCGGGGCAGGCGCTGCCAGTGCGGGGCCTGCCGGTCCGAGGTGTTGCTGCAGAGGCAGGCCAGCCACGCCTCGTCGGCCGGCTCCACCGCCAGCCGGATCACGATCAGCGCCGGGAAGGACTCGTGGAACTGCACCCCGTGGGGCTCCATGGACACCACTGCGCTCACGTGGTGCACCCGCATGCCGCACCACAGCCCCCGCCTGCCGGCACGCCGCTTCCGTCACCGTCGTGCCACGCTACTTACATCACCATCAAGGGTAATGGTATCGGGCACCGGTTTATTGGAACATTTGAAAATGTGCATCAGCTCACAACAGAGCTAGAAGAGATCATTGGTCATGGAGTGGTACTTTCAATGTGGTAAAGGCATTTTATTTTGTGGAGAAAACAATTTTGTTACATAAGTTAACAACCAAAATTGCAAATAAATAATGTCATTGAATGTCGTGGAAGAGACATTCAAATAAAAATATACATTCTACTGCACAGTGTTATTGGGCATACGTAGACTACATGGTTGTGCGGCATTTTCTCTATGGTTAATTTTGTTTGGTGCAGTTCTCTGACACAGAACCATATAACATAAACAACTAACTGTCTAATGAGTAACATCTAACAATCAAACACGAAATTACATACTAACATGTAACAACAAATGAATTATCTACCGAAGAACATCAGAGTTTGGTACTGACATACTTAAACCAAATAAAACATGTCAAAGAAATATAAGTAACTATAGGTAATTAATTTTATATAATTATAAATTCACTATAGGCTACTTGGTAATTAGAAATAAGCACCTTATATCTTGGCCTATATGAATATTTTTGTCCATTACAAAAATACAAATGTAAGCAACAAAGGTATCGGACACAACTTACTGACTTGTTCCATGTGAAATCACCAAGCTGTGGTGCTCAACCATTGGTACAATCTCTACATCTCTATTACTGTTTTAGTTTTAAATCTGTGTCTGTGTGTGTATACATGCATATATACCATATGTTTAAAACTACTGAACATAATTACATAATTCCATGCGAGATCACACAATTTTAAAATTAATAATTGTTCTAAAGGGTTTTTTTTTTACCGAAAAAAAGTTTTTTCAATAAACAGTTCAACACTGTTTTTATTTTATGTGCCACCATTGTGAACCAAGGCTTGATTGTCTTCACAACGGGCAGAAACAGGGTATCACTGAGGTTTCGATAGGTCATCGCTCGCATCGTATAATAGATACAAGTATTTTGTTTTCCCTGATACAAGGAAAACTTTTATGGCTTTCAAATAATGTATCAAAATAATTTAATAATTTTGAAAATACCAAAGTCAAATGACCTTAATATGACTGGTTGGGACCTAAATAACTAGTTAATTTATAGTCTGCTATAAAATTTTAATTTTTGTCTAGCTGGTTAGAAGTTTTGTATTCTGGCATTGTGAGACATTGTGAGACAATTTTGAAAAGATGTATGCCACATCAACAACTAGCCTAACATTAAATAAAACTGAATAACAACATTATGGCAATAAACAGTTTAGAGAAGTTTCATCGCATTACTCTTTGTAGTATAGAATAGCAGAAATAAAGCTATCTTTAAATATATTAATTCCTTTCCACTGACAAAAAATCAAAAAATTTATGTCACTTCCATACATTTTTTTTTATTATTTGTATCTGAAAATATGCCAAACAGACCAATGTGTCCTAAATAACATGGAACTTAATAAAACACGTACCATTGAAAATACATGTAATATCTACCAGCTAAAAAGACAAAAACAACACCTATACATACGGATAATGCTTAATTACATGACACGGAAGGAACATTTTTTGCTAACTGGCTGACTAAATATGACCTGAATGTTTTCGTAGACCACCAAACCAAATGTGCATGTGAAGACATACTCCACCTTCATTTCACAAATAAACTGAACACCTCTACCTAAGTGGACACACAAAAACAGAAGCAATATTTAGGTCTAGCTTAGTAGATAATCCATTCATCTTACCTGTACAAACTTTCACCTTCCCCACTTTTTATGTTTATACTGAAGTCTCCAGTGTAGCCCGAAGAGTTTACCGTAGGAATAATTGCAACCACGTCTTCAGTCTTGAGGTAAGTAACCTTCATACTTTCCCTCAAATGTCTGAAACACTCCAGTTCGGCCTCCGAGTCGAAGCCACCAGGCTTGCCAGCATTGTCGCTCGCGTCCGAGTCCCAAGGAGCTGTCGACAGATCACACTCCATCTCGTCCTCCTCCTGGATCGTGGTTATCCCGTCACTGTCGCACGACAGGCTATCCACGTCGCTCATCGAAGGGCAGTGACAGCTGTTGCCCGGGCTGTGACACGGCGACAGCTCCGTGCGGAACGACGAGTTCTTCGAGTCCTCCGAGGCCGTCCCGTAGTCGCTCGTGATGCTCGCGCGGTCGAAGGAACCGGACAGGTGCAAGGCCTTCAGCCCCTGGTGCAGTTCCGTGGGGAGAGAACCGTCAGACCTCATCTTCTTGTACCTCCTCCGCGTAAGTACCCCGTAGCTGCTGCCGCGGTTCGACACAGGCAAGGAAGGAGGCCCCATCACAGAGCCACTGCCACTCGAGCAGCCTTCCGGGTCTAACATCTTCTCCCATTCTTTCATAGATTTCCTGGTCAGCCGCTTACGAAGACCGCCCTTGCTACCACCACACGCCAGCGCGTTGCCATCCTGGATGTCAGACTCATTTCTCTCGACCTCTGAACCAACTACGAGTATCTTTTTCTTAGCTTTGCAGGTCCTACCTTTGCTACGAGTTTCAAGTGACATGGTTTCATGCTGTCAAAATAGTACATGAATAACTAACACCAACACACACGTAGTTCCTCCCTCAACTTACTTTACGTCCGTGGTTACTAACCACCAAAACTTGTAACATTAGTGTTTCAATTTAACACAATAAATAAGTCAACGCCAAACTATTATTAGAGACAGAAAAAGGTCTTCTAACCATTATTAATAATCGACCAGCAAGTACATATATATTATATTTCGTATCATAGCAGTTGATATAGAATGAAAAGGTAACTACGTACAATGTATTTTAAAAATACAAACTTCAATATAATAGTTAAATGCAAACAAAAGTTTTGGTTAGTAAACAACAAAAAAACAACACAACGCTACCAGAACAAACAGGTCGTAGGCAAAGATAAAAAAACACAACACCACCATTTCAACAAGAAGAAAATAATGGTAGACAGGTAATAATTCAACCATCTTTATTTACCATAGGGAATAACTTTAAATTAATTAAAAATATTGTATTCCAGAACTACAAACTCCGCAAATGTAACATTACATTATGGTTTAAGATAATGGCTTAGTTCTATAAATATATTTTAAAAAATCTATATCTATGTAATAAGTCTGGATTCGAACATTGGCTTCAGGTAATTCACAATAATATAAGTTGTGCTATCACCCGCGATTAGAGCGTCAAAATCAGGGATGGACCCAGTGAAGCTATTGGGGCTAGATTTCTGAACTTGTTTGGTAGGGCACAGGGGTTTAGGGGTTCTAACCCCCCTCCACCCAAACCCTTGGTTATCGCAAATTATTTTTTTCTTAACTGAAAGCAGGTTAGCTAAAAGCCTGGGTGTCTTACTGCTATCACCGGCCACTGCAATGGAGGGGAAGAGTAAGCGAGCCCTACCGATTCTCCTTCTCTTCCCCTACCCCTGTCACGAGCATAAGCTATAAGGTTGTGATGCCGTGACGGGTCCCAAGCTTCCAAATATCTTACACGTATTCTATTTAACCAGCGCGGTAATTATAAGCAGGTGGTAACTGGGTAATTCTTCAAGCTAAAGCTAATTGTTTCCAGGTATAGGCCAGTTCTGCCGAAACCCAACCATTTTTTATTCCTTTTTTTTTGTATTGTCGAGCTTCGAGCATGATTTATGATTTTAAGTGGGACGTGGACAAGTCAATTGGATTGATTAAAATATCTTTAATTAATTTCTTACTTCATCACTCCAACAATTTTTTTTATTAAAAAATTAATAATATTTTTAACATTACAATATTTAAAGTTAAGTACTGAAAACTGCTCAAATAGCACTATTTTACACCTTAAAATCCAAAATTTTTCGGGGGAGGACCACCCCCACCGACAGCTTTAATGTGGGGGAAGGGGATGGTACATGCTTCTTAACACCCCAACCCCATACACAAATCCTGGCTACGCTACTGGTAGGGCACCAAGCTAGCTCAGTGTCAAACCGAGTGTTGAAATTATAGGTCAACAGATAGTCCCACCATATCACTAGGCTCGTTTGCTAAAACTCAATAAAAGGAATACAACACTGATTCCTGACAGTTACAAGTAAAAAATAAATATCTGTAGAAGGTTTTTGTAACACGATGTTATATTGACATAATAATAATCACTAAACATATGTGACACATGACAAAAAGTGGCTAAGTTGTTCCTTATGGCATATTAAAAATTATACTAATTGGTGTAACGTGGTACTGCCCAGGGCAGTAAAAGACCTGTCACACTGGCGAATTTTCTCTTCTAACACCTTCCAATATGATGAGTCAAATAGAGTTGGAGAGTTATGATGTAGCCGAAAATGTCACAAGCACAGCCACGTTTGTATGACAAATTGAATGACTTTAGTTTCCATCAAATATTTTGCATATTGGACTGGCTCTAAAAATGTTGCATTTTGAATGCAATAGGCCAATCAAAATCGTGCCTAGCAAAAACAAAAATGACAACCATATCTGTCACAACGAATCTTTGAAATTACAACGAGCACAAGAGTTTTTAAAGAGGTTATGGAAGTTAAATAAGTAACCAATACAATGTTAACGTAAATTTCGCATGCGAAAACATTTTATGTTTAAAAAATGAAATTGGCGATACGCGACTGCTCTGCTTCAAGGGTGATGAACTGGCAGAAGCTGTGAACACGGCACACTTCGCCAGCTCAGTTCCCGCAGAAACTTGCAGTGTGCAAAATAGTAATACAGGCTAGCAGGCTAGCAGCAACAGATAGTGGTAATTATTTATTACATGTTTACTGGACTATTAATATTGTCTACTAGCCGTTTAGTTTAATTATTAACAGTATTAATGTGCGGCAATGTATCAGTAAATGCAGTAGTCGACAGTCACATGGACGAAAATCGATATGTTTGGGCGGTTGGCGCAAATACCTGATGGAAGCCATCATAAGAGTTAAGTGAAAATTAAAGACACAAGTGTGGCGAGATTTCGCTCCTGCTGTGATTCGCTTTTCGATTAGATACTTACTGTTTTGTGCTACGAAGTAGTGATTTTCGAATTCCTCGTGCTCCAGTGCTCTCGCACACCTATTTGTGAGTGGAGGCATAGCCTTATTTTATTTTAAACAGTGTTTTTCGTTTCGTGCATATATGTAATCTAACATTAAAGAATCGATAGTGACTGAACTATCGATTGTCGGGAAAATTTCCTACATCCTGAATCCAATATGGCAGATTCCGACCATTTCGCCCCTAGGCAAGGACCAACATAAATTCTGGGCAACACCTGCCCGAGCTCTACTCATGCCGTTTTCACCAGCTCGGACTCCGAAAATTCCGCCCCAGTTTCCGACCCCCAAGACAGGAATTTCAGAAAATTTCCAAAGTAGCTGCAATGGCAATTGTCGCCCGCAACTGGTTCGCGTGCTTACGACAAGACGACGATGGTGGTAGCACACCTGTCTCCGTGCCATTGCCCGGGCTGAGTTGCATAAATCTCGGACCTCAAATCAAGACTCAGCATTATTCCAAAAGCGCATCGCTGTCTCTACTATGGACACTATCATTGATGTGGTTGCCCGGGTATGCACGCCCATTGCTTCCATCTCACGTGTGCCTCCTCGCCAGACTTGCACTGGTTTGACTCCGACTGCCCATACTCGGGCCCTCGCTGCCAGTCAGATTATCAATGCCCCGCGTGTTCGACTCCCGGCTACCGGTCGTCCCACGTCTGACCAACCATATCCAGGAAGCAGCAGACCGCCTTGTCAAGCAGGCCTGGCAGGATCCAGCTCTGGTGTTGACATTGGGGACGGCCAAGCCTCCGAACTTACGGCCGCCTCGTGCTGCACAGGACCGCGGACTTGAGCTGAAGTGCATTCCATCGATTGTCATTAACAGGAAGTTGAATGTCGATGCCATCTGCAGCAACAGGGCCCTTCAGCTGCAGCTACAACGGAACTTTACAATGGATTATCTACGGGGTTACACTCACTATCACCCCCCAGCACGACTGTGAGGTTTTGCTCCGGTACTTTCAAGACCATGGTATTCCCTGCCATACTTTCCCGGTGGAGAAGACTTTATCTAAGATTGTACTAGTGGGTCTCCCTTACGAGACTGCACTGGACTAAGTTCTAGAGGAATTGGAGACTGTCGGGGTGAACCCCGAGACACTACGGCTCCTTACACTAGAACATGAAATTCAGCAGTGCTTCATCCAATATCTGGTGAGCCAGCCCACGGTACTCTATGTACCAACCTTCAGCTACGCTCACTTCACAAACTCGGCAACGTCCTCTTCTTTTGCTTCTTCCTGCTCAGCCTTAGGCCGACTATCTCCCAGTTTGGCAGCCTCACTCTATTCCTAGCATACAGCTGCTCCGCTGTTTTCTGCTTCTTCATGCCACTCCCCCCAATGAGTCACTGATAATTCCGGTGTCAGGTGTACCTACGGACCCGCGGCCATGGGGTACAGTGCGAGGCACACCCTTGCCGTGGAGGAATGCCCGGGATCCCCCTACCCCTCCCATCAAATACTGCCTGTCCCTCCTCCCGACCTCCAACCACCCCACACCCAGGCCTATCCCTAGGTGCCCATCGCTGCACAAGTCTTCCCCCAGCCACCGCTTGTGCGAACCTCGTCCCAGTCCCATGTCTCAGCAACCTTCACCGTCTTTTTTGAGTCGTTCAACTGGCTGGCAAGTCTCAATCACTTCCCTTGGTTGCAGTTTTTTGCCACTGCTAACTTCCACGTCTCTCCAGGCGGACATTTAATTTCACTCTATTTTGCTGTTTCTAACAGACTGTGGAAGGAAGCAGGGAAGACCAAGACGAAATATTCATCGACCAAGACGAAATATTCATCGGTGCTATCTGTTTGCGACCGGCACTTTTCAAATAAGCCTAAACATGAATTCATTTTTGCAGTGTGGTTAGAATTAAATTATAAGCATTCACTTTTGCATTACAGCATACAAATACTGTTCAATTTCCAAAACTTTCACATGTTAAATGAACATTGAAAAATATCTGCATACTTTTAAAATGAATGAAAATAAACAAGAACATGAAAAAAAAAAACTTTATTTTGGTGCTTTATATTTACTGCGCTTTGGTGATGTCTTTAGAAATAAGTAGATTCGGACATCGGACCATCACAATTGTAGACAGGGCTGTATTTCGAGCTACAATGTGACGTAATTCACATTAGGATAAAGACATAGACCGCACACATGTTTGGACGTTTGTAGACGGGCTTTACTACTGATCTTATAAAAAAACAATTAATTGTATGAGCGTGGCAAACAAACTAGTAGCAATATGGGACGATTGCGTACCTGACCGGTCATTATCAAGATGCCACAACAGTCTTATGCTTTGAAGTAAAGATTTATTCTAGTGAGTTTTGTTAATAACTGAACAAAATGTGTGCATATATGGAGAAAAAAATATTAAAAGTGTTCTCAAAGTTTAACATTCATACAACCATAATGAACTCACGGATTGAGGATGTGTTCGGGGATCAGCAAAGAGATTCCAGGGTTCTGATGAACTGTGGAGTCAGGTGGATGTGGAGGAGGGGGGACTCCGCTGGACGGATTGAGGCTGTGCAAGGGGGAATTATAGGAACCATTTTGGAAAAGTTCACATACCTTAAAAATAATCAAGATAAATAAATTACTATCAAGTTGTGAAGAATATTAGAATTTAGTGTTTGTTTTACTTAGACTTACCCATTTCATTTGTTTGTATCTACTTTAGGTTTGGGTGGTCTGATAATTGAAAACAATCTCTTATTTATTGGTAGGCCTTCAGGTAAAAAAAATCACACCAGAAAAATAATTTTTTCTGTCACTGCAAAACATTTAGTTGGAATACACTGTATTAGGTTTAGTTTTTTAAAGTGTAGAACTAATTATCATCGATGAACATTTTAACTGAAAAAAATGTATCTCTTCGGAATATACACGTATACAACAAGGAAATATATTTTTGTAAGAATTTTTAATGACTTATATTTGCATTTCAGAAAGAAATAAGCAGAAGGCTGTATTTCATGTTGCATGGGAGACCAGATGATTACCCATAGTTATCAAAAAAATATGATAATGTGACTGTTAAGACAGAACACTAAGAAATTGCTTCATGTAAGTATTGTATGCAGATACATAAACAAGTGTAATTTTTTTTACATCTCACGAGAATACCAATAACAGCTGTGGATTATATTTTCTAATTGTAGCTGCAAGTACCCACTCTAGCCCTATGAAAATCATTAATTCTTTGTTTTCAATTTGGCACCATAACCAGGATGTAGCTTATGTATACAGTCAAACCTCTATCTATCGTTTTTCAGGGGACCAACAAAAAAATTCAGTAGATGTGGACTTCACTCTTAGATTTTGAAAAAAATATTTCAACCTCAAAATTAGTGTCAGAAATATATCAGTTACTTGTCATTAAAGTTTAATCAGTTGAAAAATAAATAAAAATGGAAGCATTTTACTTAATTCAATTTACACTTGCAAAACAAAAAACATACGCACAATAAACCTACATGGAAATTAAAGTCTTTTTCAATATCCTGAAGTCTGAAATATGTTTACTCATGTCATCAAATGTAGAGCTGTACTGAAGAAGCAGATTTTGCCAATATTTAGTTGAATCGGCATTTCTCCCGACTTCTGATACACTTGTTAATTTTCGGCCGATATTACTGAAAAAACAAGAGAGACTGCCATTACCTAAAAATCCACTAGTACCATTTTCACTTTTCGTAGTAGTACTGCATTCTTTCAGATCACATTATTTCTTCGCAACATGTATCAACCGTACATATAAAAATTTAACATGTTTTTTTTTTTCCTTTTTCAATAATGTTCTTTAATTTTAATGTCATAAATAAATACATTACCATCACGGTAAATATACATCTCGGTTGTTACGGTAACTATAGTGCAAATGTGGTAGCTATCGTGCTTCTGTAGCATTATGGTATCTACAAAGAATCTTTAGTTATTTTTATGGTAATTATCATAAGATAACAATTGGGTTTGTATTGTAGTTATGGTGCATCTCTTCAAAACTAGTATATATTAGACAAATTCATACTGGAAGCATATTTTTCTCTTACAGTATCATGCCTCATGCGCAATGTGAAGTCATTCGCTCAATACTTAAAGGATATAACTTTAACCTAAATAGTTATTCTGTATTCACAATTCAAACTGGCACTTTTCAAAATAAATAAAAATTTGAAATCCTGCTAGAGGTAGAAGTAAAGCTGACTTGGAAAAATGTGTAAATATTTGCATTAAAAATTATTTTATTTTGTTTCTTGCGTGTTCCTGTTGACAAGCTTCAAATAATTAAACATCAAATTATGAAATATCAGGTCTTCAAGGTCGCATGTAAACAACATTGTACAGTCTTGCTGAGGTCTGAGAACCGCAGTACGGAGCATTGGCAATGCTCTTAAAAACTTTGATTTTTTTTTCTCATGGTTGTGTACAAAACTGTTCCTATAATATTTTGGATTTCTTTACCCAGAGTATACGGAAGTAATTGCGTTAATAAGAGCATTTTAATGGAAAGCTGTAAGATACCGTCATCCAGGACTTGACTATTTTTTCTGTAAACTGCTTAAAAATCAAAACACCCTCTTAGAGAATGATTAAGAAAAAAGTCAGGACATAATAATAAAAAAAAGTATATCACAGAAAACTATGAAGATAATGTGTGTAAGGCAAAAATTAACATTTGATACTTAATTTTAGAAGTAACAAATTCATTTGCACAGTTTTTAGTTTTAGTACCGACATTCTTGCACCATTTTGCCTTGCTCAGGGTTCATACACAAATTGAAAAAAAAATTTCAAGGACAATTCCAGGACATTTCACAGATTTTCAAACATAACAATTGTTATTTGATACTATGTTGTAATCGATAAAATGGCAAGCACTTAATTCAAAGATAAACACTAATAATAATAAAAATTCTGTTTTTCAATATTTTTCCAGGATTCTAAACTACAACAAAACAATTATTACCTTTTTTAACAGTTTTTAGACAGTTTTTCAATCTCTTCGCTTAACTTTGCGACTTCGGCTGCAGATTCACATGATTTTTTTCTGTATGCGTTGGACTTAGAAAGAAGAGTGAAATCATTTCTTTTCTCAGCAAGTAATGCCATTGAATCAGCTTCTTTATTCATTGAATCAATTGATTTCTCAATCTGCAGCTTCTTCTTCTTCAGTTCTTGGACAGTTTCTAACATGTGTGACCTCATTCTACTACTTTCCTCTCTAGATGTTTGTTTCTTCTGTTCATCCAAGAAGTGCTGATAGCGCATTCTTGATCTAGCGTTTGCCAACAGTTCTTTACTGAAAATAACATCACTTACTTTTTTATCTTTAAATTCATCGTACACAATCCTCATTGTTACTAGAGTTTTTTCTGTTAAATTTTCCACAAGCATTTCTCAGTTAACAGAGAAACCACGATCTACAGATGCTTGGCCATGAGACAGAGTCAAAATAAGTTTAAATACTTTCCACAAATCTGCATACTGTTTGTTGTCCAGGAAATATTTACAAAAAAAAGAATCTAACCTTTGAGTATTTCTATCAAAGTTTGTAAACTGTGAAGGATCTGGTGACACTTCTCTGAGGAACAACTTGAACTGTAGTAAAGCTGCATCACACACACCTGTACTGATCAGTTTTCTATTGACAATCTGCTGAAGCAACTCTTCAAATGTTTCAGTGGTTTCAGTTTCATTGCATAGTAGAGTTCTAGGGTCAAGACATCAGGAAAATCTCACTACAGGATATTTCAATGGATTTTTATCTTGAATTCTTTTAACCAATACTCTCAATAACTAGACATTCAGATTTGAACACTAAAACATCCTTGTCTGTGACTTTCTTTTGTGTAACACACATAATCAGTTGTTTTCTTGTTGCAAAACCAGTTTCGATACTCTTCGTAAACACTGTGTTATCCTTGCTATTAGGATCAAGTGCACACAAATCTACATCATTGTTTGCCTTATCCAAAATTTCCTTCTTTATGAATGACATTAGTCCATACAACAATTTTATTGTGTCAGAAGCGTGGAAAGGAATCATGGGAGAATCAGTCTGGTAGCACTTGAGGTATGGTTGTATCTGACTTCCAATAAAGGAAAAGAAAGACAATTTGGCAACCATCAGTGGATCTTTAGTAGCCTTCTGAACAGTCTGAAAAGACTTGGTACACAGAGCAGATTTGGGTTTACCTTCGTAAGAATCGACAAATGCTGTAACTTGTGGCCAAATAGCAATAGCCCGTTCTGAAACAACAACATCCTCCACCCAAAGGAAAATATCAACTTGAAAGCTTTGCAGCTGTAAATATATTTTTATGATTTGTGACAAGGAAAATTTGATTTTTTTTGCTAAGAGTATTACTGACAAATTAATATAAAAGTTAGAATTATGTACAGATCTGACTATAAGTAAATAAATATTTCCTCATTTTAATGGCTTTAAAAATGTTTTTACTAGTAACTTTCTCTGTACTAATATATAATATTCATATTAATTTTGATCATTCTTTGGGAATCCACAAAAAAAATCACAAAACACCGAAATAAAAAAAAAAAAAACAGCTTTAAAGTGCAAGTTCATGTATTACGCCTTTTTAGTTTATAGACGAACGTCTACTTCACGACATGTTATCTATGAATTTATGTTTGTTTACAATACATGCTGCACGGATGGAGAATTTACTTCAGTTAAAGGAAACTTAAGTTATTTAATCAAGTGTTTTATTGTAACACAGAGTGTGCTAAATAAAATTTCAAGGATACTGTAAGGTTTTACACCCCCGACTCACGTTTGTTCGGGCGCCATTGGTTGTTGCACAACTCCCCAACCAAAGGGATTTTCCAGCGGTTCAGTGGTTACCGAAAATGGCTACACAAGAGTTTGTCGCATCACTTCCACTCAACCAACTCGCAACACGTTGATCCAGTCCTTTTTCAGTCTCGCTTCCTTACTCCTCCCCTGTGCACCTTACACCCCCGTTTTCTCACAGCGTCCCCTCCTCCATCTTGCCCTTCTTCTTCCTCCGACCTCTCTTCCGCCGGCAGTCCGTATCCCTCCGCC
Source organism: Bacillus rossius redtenbacheri (assembly GCF_032445375.1). Lineage (NCBI taxonomy): Eukaryota > Metazoa > Arthropoda > Insecta > Phasmatodea > Bacillidae > Bacillus > Bacillus rossius. The sequence goes on along the minus strand of NC_086336.1, from coordinate 3,180,266 downwards.
ACACTCCAAATGAGGGAATTTGACTTCACCACTGTTTAGCAAGCTCACTTATTCTAACGAAGTCTAATTTCAGAAAATGTTTAACCACTATTATTGACGTCCTACAAGTTAGTTCACAAGCAAAAGTTTCAAGCTAAAAAATAAGTGGATCAGGGCGCAAGAAAGTAGTTCCTAGCCAATAACAGCCCCCTGGCTGTAGACAATACTGCTATCAAAGTTGGAAAAAAGTGGCTTAACTGCCATTTTATCAGGGCATGGGGGTAAGCTGCAGTCCACCTCACAATACCGATAAAATTTCCAGGACAATTGACCATTATTTGTGAATTCCAGGACATTTCCAGTACTGGAAACAGTTTTTTTGAAATTCCAGGTTTTCCAGGACGTGTATGAACCCTGCTTGCTTTAACATAGTTCTTGGTGAGTGTTACTTCCCTTACTTGGGTCCCTACATAATAAACAAAGAGAGTTGGCAATCAGCAGGAAAATGTTTAGCTCACAATTATTATATTTCCTATTTTGTCTGAAATTTTCTGGATAACAATTTTCTCTACATTAACAAAAGACAATACCTAGGCCTTTTTAAACATGATGTCGGTATTTTATTTTAGGAAAACTGTAGGATTCACATTGAAAGATTTGCCAAATAGTGGTACTTAATTATATGCTTATGTCTCATTTCAAATATATATTGAGTTTTAAAATAAAAGCCATCAAGTACAAATCACTCTCCATTATAGTTGAGCCAAAGCTACTCGCTCGACTTTGCTAGAGTGTCTCAGTGAATTCCTCAGATCATATTACTTTTTTATCCCTCACAATTCTTAATCAGAATCATGTACTAATAAGAGACAAAGAAAGAGAAAAAATCAAACTCACTTTTGGGATTTTTTTTAATTACATATTCGTCAACGTTAAATTCACGCAATGTCTGGTCATATAATGTCTCTGAACCGGGAATTATAGTTTATGCTGCTTATTACATTGTTAGACGTATTCCTAAGCGTTCGTGATTTACTCAATACACTTTTGCTTCATCCAGTTCAAGCACAAAAAAAAAAAAAAAACACTTCACAGACAGCAAGTAATTACATCTATTTCTACAAGTATAGGAAGTAAACAATGAACAATGCAATATGTGTACAAAACAGTAACGGAAAAAGCATAAAAGTTTGTATTTATTTCATGCGCACCAAAGTATCATATGTCTGGTATTTAAATTTTCATTGATCTCACATTTTTTTTTGCACCGTGCTAATCAATACAACATACACATGCATGTAGGTAGTGTTCATAACACATGGCATGGTATTGTAACAATTTCAAAATTCTCTACCTTACATATAGAATATTTTACAATACATAATGAACACAGGAAAACATTGCATGGAACATTACAGAGTTATTTACCAACACTCCATTGTTGCCACAACAGTATGTACACAGACCCACCGATCGAGCGTCCACGTCTAAACTCCTCCAATGAATTTGCATGCACAGCAAATAACACTGCAGGCACCTTCACAATTTGAAGCTGTTACCAAGGATGATATAAATACAGCACATTAATTGAAATGAGATGCAGCCAACCTACTTCGTTTGAAAATTATTCTCACACTACCATCCACGACCGGAAAACTCACTCACGCGACACCATGGGAAACCAATATTTATTTGACTATGGAATACAACGCACGGTTCACACGAAGCCAAAGTTCTTGGTCTTGATGGCGAGGAGCAGCTTGTGCCGCAGCACGGCGCGGCTGCTGTACAGCGGGATGTAGAGTCTGGAGATGCACGTGTTGGCCGTGGGCAGGTGCGAGTCGTCCGCCGGCCGGATGGTCACGCTCGGCATGGGCTGGAAGCCGTCCTCGCTGGCGGGCAGCGCGGGAGACCCCGTCCAGAAGTACACCTGCACAGCCACCACGAGCCGTCAGCACGGCGCCGCGCTCCCGGCGGGGAACACACACGTCGCGACACGCCCCGCCACTCACCAGATCCTGTCTCTCCACGTGCGTCATCTTCTCCACGATGGACCACAGCCAGCGCTTGAACTTGAGCAGGCGCTCGCTCGACTCCCCCGACTCGTCGTTGAAGCTGGTGTACGAGATGAGCACCGCGACGTTGATGTCTCCGACGCCGTTCAGGAGCAGTCGCAGGTCCTCCGCCGTGAGGCCGTCCAGCGCTCCCGGGGGCAGCACGTCGAACACTCCCGTCCGGACCGCCTGTGGACCATGTGCATTCCACGTTATATGTCTGCTGGTTGTGAGATATAACAGACCTCAACTTCACAAATACCATATAAAAATTACAGTGCACACTTAGTGGCAAACTCAATTAGAGGGGAGGGGAGGAAACACTATTCAGAGCTTGTGTGCACAATCTGCAACATCTTATCTTGAGGAGTGTTGGGTTGATTCTTCCTCTTTGGCTGCCGCAGAAGACTGTAAACTAGCAACACATGTCTATCACCACTTTTCTGTGATGACAACATCGCTCTTGTAACTGCAACATTTCAAGAAGGACAAAGCAGCCACAGCTCTGCAAGTTGCGCACGTGTTACTACATCTACCTTTGACTCATGGAAACTTTCCTGTGTTAGGTCCGTGAAGAGTACACTTTGGAGAATTGGTATATTGAGGTGTTACTTATATGTTCCTCTACGTGCTAATTTTATGAAAGTACAAGGAACTGAGAAGGAAGAATAACTTGCCGCCTAGGAGTAGAAATATTAAAGACAAGGAAGAGGAGGGGGAGAGGGTGACTGCCGCCTCTTAGCCGAGACACAGCATACAATTAGCTCAGAATTATACCTGGTGGCCACTCACAGTCACCAAAAATATTCCCTGATTTTTCCCTGATTTCCCTGATTCAAAATTCAAAATTTCCCTGATATTTACAATTACAAAAAACATACTTTTGATGAAAAAATATACATAATATTATAGAAAGAGATTACTCATATTTTAGCACCCTGCTGTATTTTCTTCATTATATACATACGGAAGTTCGTTAAATAACAAATACATTTTAAATATGTCACTTTACATTATAGCGTCCCGTTCAATGACCTGCAGTCTGTGTTTTGTTTTATGTAATGGGGTATTTCTGTGGCGAGCGCTCAAACATTTTTTCACGCAACTTTTGATAACTGTTCTTTAATTCATTTTTGAAGTGTAACATTTCTAGTTGTGAAATATTCTTAGTCTTAGTACTCTCAACAAGGGATAACAGTACAGTGCAAATTTTACCTTGTGTTTGATTTAAAAATGAAACAACTAATGGATAAATCTTCACTGCATTACAATCAGTACTCCCATCTGTAGCTAAAGCAAATGGTCCACTTACTAAAGATTCAACAGTTTCAATTTAGTTTCACCATCTATATACTCCACTAAGGCAGATGTTTTTGCTCTCGCACAGCTATATTTCTGTGCAATAGTCCGGAAACATAGCTCTATACAAATTACCCGAATGATCGGCTACTGCTATCAGTAAATTGTGTTCTATCAAAAAACTTGTAAACAATAACTCTGCGTTTGTTACTTTCATTTCTTCAGATGTAGCGAAAAACGACGATATAGATTTATTGCTCGTCACGGCTTTAAAATGTTCTGCATGTTTCTTTGATTCAATATGCCGTCCTAAGTCATCCCTTCCACCATGCGCAATTGAAAAGTCACACGTGCATACATTACAAAAAGTGTGGCGTTCCAAAACATTTGAAGATGAAAAGCATGGCCATTCTTTTATATAGTTTGGTCGAAAGTTCTGAAGAATAACGTTCTTTTTTTTTTTTTTGCCCCAGATACACATTGTTCTGTCACACGCTTCATTTCTACAACCGGCACTGAAGAACACAACACTATCGAACAACATAAACAGGTTTCACGTCTGTACACACGACAAAAACACTTTGATGAAAAAAATGGCTTTCAAGAAAGTAAATAACACAAGACAGGTTAGCCAAAGTACCGTACAAAAATTATCGTGATGTAAGTAGCTAACAAACGAAAAGACCGAGAATATGTACTAGTTGTATCGTACAACGGACGTAATACCGTACCATTACTATTTCAAAACACGAGAATTAATCTACTTATTTCGATAGTACATGCGCACATTTATCAGTTCCGTTATCTGCGCAACCACCCACGTGATATATTCGAACTGCGTTCACGAAACACACACACCAGAAACGGAATTTTTTTTCCGTTACCCAGCAGCACAAAGCCTCGTTTCCGTATTAAACCAGCGATGTTCCGTAATTCCGTAATATTGTGTTAAATCCGTAATAATTACGGAAAATCCGTAATGGTTGGCAGCTCTGCGGAAATATACATGACACAAAAAATTCCCGGTTATTAAAAAAATTCCCTGACATTTCCCTGATAATTCCCTATCAACGTGATTTCCCTGATAAATCCCGGTTTTCCCGGTTTTCCCGGTGAGTGGCCACCCTGTTATACAGAAGACAAATTGTTAGTATGACCTGATTCGATGGTGACCGTTACTGTGAAATTGATTATATAAGAATCAGTAGGTACCAATTAACACTGATCATAAAGAGTTTACTGTACTTATTTTGGCATTAATTCAAAAGATCCCAATATAACCTATTATACCCTCTTTTATAGCATAATCGTCGCACTAGCATAATCATCACATCTATATTTTAGGCCGTCAAAATTGGGATAAAAAAACTACTGGCGTAAAAGTCGCATGTTCTTTTTGGTCCCACTATTAAATGCAGAGCGCTTATATATTTTCCGTATAAAACAATGTATTTAAAGTAGAAATCTAATATTTATTCGGACGTTACCACTTACAGTAGAATCCCGCTGATGCGACCCCTCACGGTTCCCGGAAAAACGGACTTATAAACGGAAGGGTCGCAATAGAGAATTCGGGCCAATCCCCCTCCCCCGCCCCCAAAAAAAAAAAAATTGCCTTTGTTCGCATAGATTTCTTATTCAAATAGTCTATTGTGTAAAAAAGACAACTTTTTAAATTAATATTACAGTATTTAAATAGCATGATGTCTCCCAAAAAAACAATACCCTAGTAAGCAATATTGGAGCTCCCGTTGTCGAGAAAAAAAAATTCAACACAGTGCAGTGTGTCCATTTTAACCGTCTTTGTATAGAAAAATCAGACGATTTAGTATTGAAATGATAAATTTTTATTAAAGGTTTATTATGTCTCTTGCGGGCTGTATTAGTGTGGTGTTTAAAAGGTTGCGTCCCGTGACACAACGGGTGGTCTGGCGGCGCTTATCGCTCTGGTCCGTCTGGCTGACGTACAGGAATGCGAGAAGTAGGGTAAGCGCGTGTGTGTGCCTGTGTGAGAGAGAGAGAAAGAGAGAAAAAGAGAAAAGGGGGGTGGGGGGCTGACGACCAGCAGCATCGTTAGCTAGCGAGAGTGTGACGGTAAATGTCGATCTTCACCACGCTCGCTCTCATTTATCTCTGTCTCCCCCTCCCACAAATATATTGGCTGGCAGGTCTCGCCCTCTTCACCTTCTTTATCTTATCTCTCACGCACACTTGAAGCACCTAATACCTCGGCACGGGACCGGAACGGCAATAGACGTGCGCGCAGATGCCATCAGGTGACGCGAGCAGTTTACCGGTATTGGGTAGCGTGGGCAGTCTAGAGGGGTGGTATCTATTATTAGCCGTCTTTTGTATACCTGCCTGCTTACAGTACAGCGCTCGCCAAAATAAACGTGAACACATAGCGCCCAACAAAGAGTAACAGAGTTGTTTCTCAGCCGATTTTACTCAAATTTTCGACTTTCTCTGCTCAAATTTTTCACGGTTCCTCAAAAATCGGTTGTATAAACGGAATGGACGCATCAAAGGGGGGGTCGCATCGGCGGGATTCTACTGTACTTATTTAATTAACGGAAATACTAAGTTGTCTGACGTGTAAATTTTCTTTTAAAGACTTTTTAAACATTATTTCCTTTATCTGAACACCTGCATCGCCGCGGTGTACCGCTTATAAACATGTAGCCAGCGCTAGTTGGCATCATTCATATTTGGTTATGTTGCTTCCCGTATAGAGCGCACGCTCGTAGTCGAATATCGATATCTCGCATTCTTTCGTGTCAAGCGTGTACTACAATGGTAGTTACGTGTTAGTTCATGTCACAGTTTCAAGTTGTTGCATTCGGGTGACAGATTTTGTTTTTCTATTTTAAGGTTGAAGAAAGGTTTTTGTTTGATGAATTTTTAATATAAATTGTTTCGCGTGCTCTTGTATACTCCACCTTTTTTTTTTAATAAACGTACGTTCCATGAACGGGTTTTGTTTTTATGAATAACTTTACCTAACAAAATTTTTTCCCCCCGCATAATCGTTGCACCCCTACTTTCCAAACTTGATTTTAGAATAAAATGTGTGACGATTATGCGAGAGAACATGGTAATTCTTTTCGTATCAGCAAATTGTTATCAACCAAGCTTCCTGCAGACCACTAATAGCATACCTCAAGAACCTTCTCCTGGGACTTGATCATGCGGTACTCTGCGTACTTGCGCACGTAGTCGTACACGTTGTTGGCAGTCACCTCCAGGTCTCTGCCCCCTGGCAGCAGCTCCACGGAGCCCCCTCCTTCCTCCACGCTCAGGTCCAAGCTGCAAGCACATCCACGCTGGTCGCTGGTCCCTACACACTGTCTTCTTCTCCAACACCCACTCCACACAAGTAGCTCATGGAATATAATAGTTAGTAGTCTAACACCAGTCATATAGGTAGGGACCCTAAAAATTGCAAAGGGCAAATGTTGCGAAACATATATATACAAAATTTGGTGGTTCTTAAAGGTTTTCGCAAAGTTTAAACATTTTCGTGGGGAAAATTTTTTTTGGCACGAAATGCAGATGTTTCCTTGAGTTGATCAACACCATTTCTTAAAACGTAATGCGGTAGGTCATAGATTTTTTACAAATTAAACTATTCTCAATCTTTCGAACATAATATTTTCTATATAACAGTCAAATGCAATACTATTTATGAATGTCTCAAACGTGATACTTTTCTTTGTGCATGCTCTTTGTGCTATGCATAAAACACAAAGTTTGTATCTTCATATCTTTGGTTACCAAGTTTAAAAGCGAGATGGTTTTGGTCATAACAGAAGCTACCGTATTGTTTCGAAAATAGGCCGACCTTTTTTGCCAGTTTTGTCAATCATGAAATCTAGAGTCGGCCTATAATGGGGCACTAGCCAAAATAGTATAATTAAACACATACATTTCAAGGAGAATCACTTATGGCATAAAAATGTTATCAGATATACAATTCATTGACCTAAAATTACACCGTACTTACTTAAAATTAGTAATTTTTCCAACTTAGAAAATTAGTAAACACACTTAACCCTAATAACGTATAATATTTTAAGTTAAGTACACAGATGTGGTCACTTGTAGCACATAGCTTTTAAAAGCTCGGTCTGGTTATTTTTGAACTGTATTTAACAGGCTGCAGTAATCTTATTTGCTAATAAAATATGGTATTTACAGTAAACAATTAGTAAAAACAGCAATTTTGCCGTAAGGTTATTTACCGCAGTATGCTTTATTTACTCTTCCACCACAGGAAAATCAAAATGGCACCAGTGTTGGCAACTTGTAGTTGCGACACGAATAAACAAATACCGGTAGATACCAACAATATCAAGAACAATAAAACCTATTTGCAATATTGGCTGTTTTATGGTTGATTCATACACGTTTTACATGAAATCATTCTGGGTTTTTTACGTCACAATTTCTATGAACTTAGAAAATGTAGCCATTGCTGTATAAAATTGCTACAAAAGAATGTGAAGATAAATGGAAACACAGCTCAAATATTTGGGTAAGTAAGTAACACATTTTGTCAGTTCAAAAAATACTAACTTAGTTGAAGTGTTACTGTGGTAATATGCTGCTGATAATCATTTTAGTTAGTTAAAATTCATTACCCCTGATTTTGAGTGTGCTGTAGAAGGGGTCGGCCAATTTTCGAGGTTGGCCTATTTTCGGACCAATATGGTACTATGCTTTTTATATTCACGTCTGGTGGTATGCAACTTTACTTAAATACTTGAGAAAAATGCAGTTTATTTAAGTGGAGAAAAACTTAGCTTCCCGGACAACTTCAGAAAAAAGATATGAACATACTTATCTTCTAGCTTGTTTCCAATGACATTATCGAAATTTGATGTTTTAGGCCAAGAAATAATTGTTATCGGAATGAGAAAACACATAACATTGTGTTTTACGTACGTTCAGTACTGTCCCTTTGTTTACAGATACCTACTTTTGTTGTTAATACAGTAGAACCTCGATGATACGTTCCCGTTTCATACATTTTCCCGTGTCATACGCCGATTAATTTTGGTCCCGCCGAAAGTACTATATTTACAATGGTTTACTTTCCCGGAACATACACTTATAAAATAATTAATTTCCCGTTTCATACGTTTTTATGAAGCGCAAAAGTCCTAAAATTCACAATTTTTTTTTGTTATATTCATCCAGATAAACGTTTTAATCTTTTTATTTTGAAAAACGTTCATTGTTTACCTTTGCAAACGTAAGAAAATAACTTTATTGCACCATAGATATGAATAGTACCAGGAAGACTGTGCACTTCGCTAGTAGCATCTTTGGCAAGCACCAAGCGAGACTAGTGGCGCAAACTAGCAATGATTATGAAAATGGTGCACGCGCTTTACCAAGGCACGGATCTCATATTTTGTGCATTCATTAATCTTTGAACTGAATATACTCGTTTGTTATTGTTTTCTTACGATCGGATTGTTTTGTATTTTACGTTTCTCAAGTTAAAATTTTATTGTAAATTGTTCTGTTGCATAAAGTTGTTTGTAAAATGAAATAAACAAGCAAAAATTCCTGATTTTCTTTTTACAATAGCCTAATTTTTTTATTTCTAATTTAGGCTTGGTGACTTTTCCCCCCCTCCAAGAAAGGACTTCATAACATTTTGTAAGGCCACTGTTTCTCATGTCAGCTTTACTTGATTATGGAATGTATTTTACATTTCTGGTGGTTTTATATATGTATATATAATGATGAATTCATATCTTTCATTAATATAATGCAATTATTTACACATTATGTATTTAAGTTTAATCTGATACTGTGCTGGTATGCTAGATTGAAAAAAAAAATATTATTGCCATTCCCTTTTCATACACTTTCCCGCATCATACACCATTTTTGTGCCCTCCGTTGAAAAGTGTATGACAGGGGTTCTACTGTACATCTAGAAATGTACACATTGAGTCTGCACTGCTTTATTTAGTACCTACTGTCTTAATGATTTATAATGATTTAACAGCAAGTCATTTGAGTTTCTTGGTTGTAGTTAATGAAAGATACATAGGTGATAACTAAAGGTGTATGAAAAGAGCATTTAAAAATTTAATTTATAGCATCTATTAAGTGATTTTTAGCATTTTATAGCATTTTCCATTTTGTGATTTTTAGCACTTTGTAGCATTTAAAAAAATTGTTTACTCACATTTATTTCTGTTGATTTTGTTGTTGTAAATAATTAAAGCATATGCACAACGCACATAGATATTAAGTAATGACAGAGTGAATTTTAAAATGCAGTTCGCGGTTTTTGGAGATTTCAGTTGCATGTTTTGAAATTATGTATTTAATAAATGTGTAAGTATCGCAAATAATCGCGGTAATTGAAAAATTTAGCATCTATTTAGCATTTATCGCAATTGCGAATTTCATACACCTCTAGTGATAACATGTATATTATATGTGTTAACACTTTCAGGTGTTGCAGTATTTGCATGAGCTTTTTAAATACCACTTCGGCCATTAATAGTAGACACCTGCGAGTACTCGAAATTCGAGTTTCGAGTCGAGTTTTTTAGTAATACTCGAACTCGAGCTCGTGGCTTTTCAACAACTCGAAATTCGAGCGAGCTTTTCTTGCACTCTACCTATAGAAAAAAAAAGACTCTCATTATAAGGGAATAAAAGTCTTACAACACTATTATCCTTTACTTTATAATGTAACATGATCGACCGTATACATGAACACATCATTTTTACGTACCCGGGATTTACGAATTTCCGTGATGAATTTTTTTTACTTCAATAATTTTCCGCTTAGTTTTAATGTATCACTTTCCTGCTTTATGCGGAAGTATTTCCCGCTTTATGCGGAAACATTTCCCGCATTTTACTGTAAAAAGCGTTTAAATTGTCCGGGGTCTCATCATTTACGCCATAAAATGTGTGATATAAAGTCCCGTTTAAAATTTTTATGAAAGTTCCTGCCAGTAATGGCGCACGTAATTATAAATATGAAGAAAAGACAAATGAACAACAACTTACGAAGAAATATGGATGATGTACCATAACTACAGTACAATTCCAATAGTTATCTTAAGATAATTACCATAAAAAGAACTAACGATTCTTTGTGGATACCATAACTACTGCAGAAGCATGATAGTTACCACATTTGCACTATAGTTGCCGTAATAACCGAGATGTGTATTTACCGTGATGGTAATGTATTTATTTAGGACATATTAAAAAAAAAGGATGTTAAATCTTGATATGTACGGTTGGCACATGTTGCTAAGAAATAATGCGATCTGAAAGAATGCAGTACTACTACGAAAAGTGAAAAGGGTACTAGTGGATTTTTAGGTTATGGCAGTCTCTTTCGTTTTTCAGTAATATCGGCCGAAAATTAACAAGAGTATTGGAAGTTGGCAGAAATGCCGATTCAACTAAATATTGGCAAAATCGGCTTCTTCAGTACAGCTCTACATTTGATGACATGAGTAAACATATTTCAGACTACAGGACATTGAAAAAGACTTTAATTTCCATGTAGGTTTATTGTGCGTAAGTTTTTTTTGCAAGTGTAAATTGAATTAAGTAAAATGCTTCTATTTTTATTACTTTAAATTGATTAAACTTAATGACAAGTTACAGATATTTGACACTAATTTCGAGGTTAAACAATTTGGTAAATATGTAGAGTAACGGTATATGCGAAAAAAAATGCTAAAAATCCGAAAATACTTTTATTCTATGCTCTTTCACTTCCTCTTTTCAAATCAACCGGCGGAGATAAGAAATTCCAAATACTTTAGGAGATATAGAATTTTTTAATTTTGCAATACAACACCTGTACAACCATTAGACCGACGCCATTTTTGTTATTTTGCCGTGTGTTCGTGAATGCGTAATAAATAAAATGGTCGATTAGGTCAGGTCAGTTACATTATTAATACTTTCAAACTAAGCGGACATAAAAAATAATGTGAATTAATTTCAATGGTTCTTTAGTTTTAAAGTATTTATAATGTAACTGACCTGACCTAACAAACCCGGACAATATCAAAATAAAAAATAAAACTTTAAAATTAGAAACGTTAAAAACCCACCTAAGTTGGAGGCGGGTACATTTCCTTTGCCATTAGAAGGAAATGATGTAGTCGTTCACCTACGTCGCGATACCTCAGACGGATTAATAAATAAATAAATAATCACGTATTGGTTCATTTGAATACTGGCCAATCACGGAACTGTCACGTGACAAAATTGTCCAATAAGAAACATAATAGATACTCGTAAACCAGAAACAATGGTGATCGCCGCATGAATACCCAGGTATTGTGATGAAAATTAAAAAATTCGATATTCCTAAAGTATTTGGAATTTCTTATCTCCGCCGGTTGATTTGAAAAGAGGAAGTGAAAGAGCATAGAATAAAAGTATTTTCGGAATTTTAGCATTTTTTTTCCGCATATACCGCGACTCTACATATTTACCAACAATTTTACTAAAGCATTCCAGCCACACAGGTTGCCAGCGAGAGATGCTTCTCATCTGCTGTAAACACCATCTCCAATCGTAGAGCTAATTTAACTCCTGAACGTGCAGAACAAATTATTTTTCTGCATGATAGATTGAAGAACAGAATTTAATACTCTATGACAATCTCTCTCAGAATTTTTGTGCCGAAAAGTGGAAATGTTGAAACAATGTGAATGTACTTTTCAAACAACATGATTTTTGGTGCTCAGTTAGTTGAAGCTCAGTAAGGACTCCAGAAAAATTGACAAGGATGAAATTATTCCAAAGTTATGTTACATTTACACAAACATATACGTACTTGTAAACTGTGGTTATGTTAGTTGGATGATATCAGTTACTAATGAACCAATGGAAACAGGTTAGATTCAATGGAAAACATGTTTTTTTTCCTAGCAGTGCAAATTATAAAAGCACTCTGTAAATAGTTACCCAAAATTAATAAGCCCACTTCATTTTAATACTTTATTCAAACATTATACCTACTAAGTTTAAGGTAAAAATAATTTCCCAAAAGTGTAACTGTATCACAAAAGCTCAAGCTTCGAGAACTTTCAAGTAGGCTCGCTCGAGCTTGGCTCAAAGTAAAATTCTTAGGCTCGCAGACCTCTAATGTAGGTCTATCTATTTAGTAGGCTAACAATGATAATGGTTTCTTTTTTTATTTCCATATTTTTCTCAAAAGTTCTCACATTTTATTACTCCATCACAGTAAATTTATGTGCAATAAACTGAAAAAAAAAAAACTCGAACTCGACTCGATACTCGCGAGTATTTTAGCAAACTCGCTCGAGCTCGACTCGAAGTGAAAATCTTCTGCTCGCAGAAGCCTAATTAATAGTGATTTACACGGCATCTTTTTAGAACAGCAAGCTGCCGCAGAAAGGCCAAGCATATAAAGTAAAGAACGAGGCAGTACGCAGGTGGGTGATGAGGGCAGTCCAGCATGAGGAGAGCAAGGAAGTGGAAATCGCCCCAAAACAACTTCATTAGTGCTCTACCCTTCCCTTAGTATATGCCATTACAGTATTAGCCCGTCTCATGTCATGCCAATGAAAAGATTCAGGAAGCAGTATAGACTCACACATGAAAAACAAGGGTTTGAACATCTGGGAGATTCTGCAAAGAAGTAGACTAAAGCAACATGGCAGGTCATGTTGTGATTTGCCCATAAAATATAAAGGAACAAAAAATATAGTAATGATCATTTTTGTACGTACATAAATTTGCAACAATTTATATTCTACGCTTTTCTCTCTGTACAACGCACCAATTTGGATATACATTTGACAAGAATGTCCTGTAAACAACACAATCACTAACTTTTCTGTTCCCTACTCATAAGGAATTGTGTGGAAAACAGTCACTGTGAAACCCGGCAGTTTGTAACAAAAAAAGCTGTGATCATATTTTACCCGCTACCAGTGCAGACCCTAACTCCCTCTACCACTTGCCGAGACCCACTCTGAGCAGAGCCCTGAAGCTTCGCATGGCTCCGCCATCAGTGGTACAAGATCTCGTCACAGATATGGATTTTAGCCTCAAAAATATATACAGCAAAACCCCTTATTTGCACTTTTCATGGGGACAAAGTAAAAAAGTGTAAAAAGCGGGAAAGTGTAAATAAAGGGAAAAGTATAAAAAGGAGTACAGTTTACCTTATTTAGAATTTTTTTCCTTTTGTTTAATAGCACATACTACAATGCAGGTACAAACACACTAACAACAAATTTTACTTTAGTATTTAATCAATTATTAATTTACCACATTTGACAAAAATAAAAAAAGAATGAAAGCCAAAATGTTTTTCTGATTACTTCCTAAAAAATAAATTTGAAATTTTCTTCTGCTTGCTTTTTTGGCTGTTCAAGGAGATTATTTGCCTCTCCAAATTATAAATACAGTTGCAACCGGCAGGGTTTATAACAAATACGGGCTACATACACATTGCTCACAGTAAAAAAATTTTTAAGAAAAGGCCGCAAATTGATGAATGTTTACCGTCAATAGCGCGCCAAACGCGGAGAAAGGTCATTGTATTCGGTCAGCTGCTGTAACGACGCGGCGGCGCATGCGCACTCTATGCTCCGCCCAGACTCATGACGCCATCAGCCGCCAACCAATAGATGCGAGCTTAGCGGAAAAAAATATAAGCTCCACCTCCCGTGTACCAATTTTATCCAGTTCTAATACCAGTTTATTGGTATACGCACCAGTTTTCTCGCTGCCGTGACATGTTCAAGTTTATGTTTATATTATCATGATGTCTTGGTACCAATAATTAATTATTTACGATCCCCAGAAATAAATGGTTAGTTTAAAAAATATGGCGTCAACTGTACAATACTTCCCAAATTATAAAAGACGTATAAAACAGGTACCAAGACACCGCTCATTTTATCTTGTGAAGTTTATGTCTCGTACCAGTATTTCGGCTAAGTTGTGACATAAATACAGTATCAGAACTTACAAGCAGCCATGTTTGTACATTCATGAGTTTACGTTTTTCCCTCGTGCATTTTAGATTGTTTTAGATTGTCTCCTGCTATAATTACTCGTACTTTTACACGCCTAGGCTTAAATTATTACATGTTTAGAAATAAAAGCAACTTTTCATGTTATAAAATATGTATATTTTGCTATTTAAAATGTTCATTGCCTACTAGCTCCACGGTATTTTCTGGTTGTTTATGGTTGTTACGTGACGTAAATAGCGGGATTGATTCGATTTTTGAGACGTAATTCGCGGGAAAGTATTGTATTGGACTATATGGGAACCAAACGGGACCTGAAGAATATAGTGCAAATAACGGGAAAACGTAAATAACGGTAACGTAAATAAGGGGTTTCGCTGTAATATAGAACAGGTTAGCAAAAGGCAACTGAATACTGCAACCTACAAAACTGAGCATGACAACGTGCGACATTACCTGAAGTACAAGTCCAGGGCAGAGAAGAACCCACTTGTGTCTCCTTTCGTCTCAGCGTCGACCACCAACTGCCTCAGGCTTTCGTAGATCACAGGATCAAAGAACGCCATGTCGTGGAACCTGATGGGCCTCCCCAGAATGTACTTCATGACATGGCGGTTCAAGAAAATTGGACAGAGTTCATTCTGCAGCAGGCACAACCCCAGCAATCTGTAACAAGAATGCCACGTTTGCAGTGAACATGTACACGACATAATAATAACACAATCCATTACACATAATTTGAATACAAAAAAAAAAATCAGTGAATATCTCTACTATCTCATAATAATATTGTTAGATTAAAAACACTGTACAGTAAACTCTCGATTATCCGTGTTAATTGGGACCTTCCGATGCCCGGATAATTGAATGCCCATAAAAAACTCGGATAATCCGTTTCACCACTTAAAAATTGTGTATTTACTGGCAAAAGAGTGTCTCTTCAGTAGAATTCTATGAGTACAAGCAAAGGCTTTGTATACCGTGTCCCAGCTTATTGGACCGTAAACAATACTGGCACTGTGTTGCCATCCTTCTCCTGTCCCCTTTATTGCTACGGGAGGGAGAGCGGCAGCGGCGGCAGTCCCAACTCAGCATCTCCCTCCACCCTTTAAACGACCTATTATCCAGGGTCACTACAAAATAACTTCTCTGCTATTGTCAGCACTTTACGTTTCCTTTTACCAGACATGATTACAAAAACAAATGTGCCTGGGAGAACTGATGTAAATAACTGCGTGAATAATGCCTCTTCCAGCCGTCAGGAGTGTGGGAAGGTAAAAGAGGTAGAGGGACTTTTTTTTTTAGCTGTGAAAAGAACACTTGTAAAAAAAATGAAAAAAAAAAGGGGGGGGGGGGGGGGGGGGAATGAGCCGGAAGCAGCAGTCAAGGCATTCCTTTTTGGTTTAAAGTGTGACAAATTGACGGGTGAAGAAGGTGGCGGTGGCGGGGGAACGAGGGTCTGAAGGGTCAGGTAAATAGCTTTCTGACACAAAAAAAAAAAAAAAAAAAAAAAAAATAAATTACAACATCATAAAAAAATCAAGCACGGATAACCCGAAAACCGGATAATATTACTGTCACCTTGATTATCCTATTAGTCAACTGTTTCCTCCACCCCACAAATCAAAATACCATTGCTGCAAAATTTAGGAGAAGAAGCACTTATTACTCATGTTTGAACAATCTGAGTATTAATACAGCGTAGCCACACAAAATTTGAAATAAAATTACCAGACTTTTGCAGGTTTATTCTGACCCTGATTTTGAACTGCTACACAACTTCCTTTTAAAAATTAATTTTTTTTTTTACCCTACGAGGATTCAACAGACTAACAAACAAACATTGAAGTTAATTTTATTAAAAGTAGGGCAATATAAATGTGACAAATTGTATTACTACTGTAGTTGTATATTATCCACGTACAAAACTCAGGTTAAAAAAAATTATAAGATTATGTATGTAACCCAAATAATTGTAGCAAATAAATTAAGTCACCAAAATAAACCACAGTAGTTCTAAAGGAGAGCCACTTTTCCATAAAAATTATAACATGATTTCCAAAATGCTTCTACTTTATATCCTGACATGTTCACAAATATTATTTGTGATACTACAAGTAGTTTACTAGTAATTGACCAAGAGTGGTTATGAAACAATACCAAAATCTATTACAGTCAAACCTCTATCTATCGAACTCGCATGTATCGATTTTCCGTGTTTATAGTACACTTTCTACGGTCCCGGCAAAATTGCCATACAGCTTGTACCGATGTTCGAATGACCGTTTTGTCCGCATTGATCGTACAAAATATGTGGTCCCGTCACTATAAATTATAATAGATGATCGTTTAACCATAAAGATTTGCAGAAATAAGCATTTCTTAGACAGAAACCGTCATAAAAACAGTAACGACTGTATACAGAAGTAGTAAAAATCACCTTAAATCTGCAGCCAAGTAATGGAGCACGTAAACATGAAGAAAAGACAAATGAACAACAACTTACGAAGAAATATGGATGATGTACCATAACTACAGTACAAACCCAATTGTTATCTTACGATAATTACCATAAAAAGAACTAAAGATTCTTTGTAGATACCATAATACTACAGAAGCACGATAGCTACCACATTTGCACTATAGTTACCGTAACAACCGAGATGTATATTTACCGTGATGGTAATGTATTTATTTATGACATTAAAATTAAAGAACATTATTGAAAGAAAAAAAAAAAAGTTAAATTTTTATATGTACGGTTGATACATGTTGCGAAGAAATAATGCGATCTGAAAGAATGCAGTACTACTACGAAAAGTGAAAATGGTACTAGTGGATTTTTAGGTAATGGCAGTCTCTCTTGTTTTTTTCAGTAATATCGGCCGAAAATTAACAAGTGTATCAGAAGTCGGGAGAAATGCAGATTCAACTAAATATTGGCAAAATCGGCTTCTTCAGTACAGCTCTACATTTGATGACATGAGTAAACATATTTCAGACCAGGATATTTAAAAAGACTTTAATTTCCATGTAGGTTTATTGGTGTATGTTTTTTTTTTGCAAGTGTAAATTGAATTAAGTAAAATGCTTCCATTTTTATTTTTTTTCAACTGATTAAACTTTAATGACAAGTAACTGATATATTTCTGACACAGATTTTGAAAAAAATATTTTAACTTCAAAATTAAAGAGTGAAGTCCACATCTAATGAATGTCCGCATCTACTGAATTTTTTTATTGGTCCCCTGAAAAACGATACAGTAAAACACCGTTTTAACGAACTTCATTAGATCGAACAATTCATTACTACGAACTATGCCTTTGGTCCCGTCAGACGTCCATATAACATAACGTAAAAAAATTTCACTAGTACGAATTTTCTCGTTCAAATTTTTTAAATATTCTATAAATATTCATTTGAACGAACACTTTTCTGCCCGGCACGGTAAACGACAAACGGATAAAATCGTCGCCATTCACCCACAAACTGCCATCTTATTTATTTTGATATGCGCCATAGATGACTGCAATGGACTAGTGTTGAAATTAATGCACACTAGTGTAGCGACTAAAGCGCTGCATTGTGGTGTTCGCTGACATTACTCTTTGTTCTATGCTCGCACGATGTTTAACCGATGCGAAGTGCTACATCATAAAGTATTGCTACACACACATCTCTGGTCGTTTTTTTTTTTATTGTTTGAGAAACGTGCGGTAGCCTACAACTCACATAGTTTCGGTTCCCTAGCACGTTCGTGCAACTTCGGATTTCTCTCAAAAATTGAAATTATAAAAATCGAAGGGTTGTGTTAGGTTAGTCACAACATGCTTGATCTTCTGATTTAGTGGCTGAAGTGGCGTTAATACCAAAACGCAAAACTTCGGAAATCTTCGCAAATTCTTGCAGGGAACCGAAACTACGTGAGTTGTAGGCTTCCCAGAAACGTGGCTATACTACATGTATAACTTATTTTTACATGTGTAGGGTGCATTTGTTTTTATAGTTTAAAAAACCGTACTACTGAACATGTCTTCTAGGAAACGACTTGAAATGTTAAAAGCAGTAGATAAAGAAAATAAAAAGACTGATGTGGCTAAAAAGTTAGGTATCTCCAAATCAACATTATCCACAATTCTCACCCAGCGATCCAGTTTGGAAGACAATAAAATGTAAAAAAAATTTCCTAACTTTTAAATTTTATATTTTTGATTTATTACAGCATTTTTGCAAACAGCTTGTCTTGATTCCAAAGGTAGGCTTACTGCTTTGGGAAACAACTTACCTACGTATTTCTGTATTGTACATATACATACTAGTATGTATGTATGTATGTAGTATGTATCTTGATCCCAAAGTATAGCTGTTAAAGTAATTGTTGCTTGTACCACTCATATTGGTATTAGATTTTCTACTTTGTTTTTTAACAAGATCGAGTTATGTTCAAAACCCCAAAACAGGCAATCATTGTGATTTCGGTATAAAGAACTTCATTATAACAAACTGCCATAATTTTGGTCCCTTCGTGTTCTTTATAATGAAGCTCTACTGTAGATAGAGGTTTGGCTGTAATTTTTTCTACCCAATTGGTTTGTGGTCATAATGAAGTTTGTGGACAAACAAACAAACTTAATCACTTTTCTAAGATTTCTTGCTTTCTTCCTCATCTTGAAGAATGGGCTTGTTTCCTAGCAGATACTTGCATCAAAGCATGCAGCACTGGTGACTAGAGACGAAGGAAGAGCTGCTTTGAGTTTCAACAGGAATAATGCTCTCTACAATCGCATAGACATTACTGTGACGGAGAACCAACATTGCTCGTGCCAACTTGAAGAGTGTTGAAAAATGTGGTTTGCAATTTCTCTCACACTTTGGCACTTTGTCCCAGAATTTAATAGCAAACCATTAGAAAAGTTTAGACGGAACAATGAAAGTTGAAAATGAATAGCGTGAAGTTAATTTATTGTATGTTACTGCATGTGGTCATGACATTTTCGTTTGCCAACGTAACCTACATTTTTTTTGTGCCACGATAAAACATACGGCCATGAACTAAAACTTTATGAGCTGAAAGCCAAAATTTATTTATTTGAGTTTAATCTCTCTCCCCTTTAAGCAATACATAAGTTGTAAATACAGCATTGACATAAATAATTAATGGATTACCAGGTCTTTATTAAAATGAGTTTCGAAGCAATTAACTTCATTCCAGGAAATAAGGCATCTTTGTGCATGTTCGGCAATGTCATTTTACCACAACAGAAAAATTGGGAAAGGTCAGCGGCAGCACTGAATTTGCAAACACAGTTGAATTATCTTGAGAGGGTATTTCCTGTACATACACATATAATAATGAACTGCGTGACTGCCGGGTTACCTGCCGACGTTGCGGAAGGCGTTGACGCGCTCGAAGCTGGCCTTGCCCTGGCGCGGGGAGTAGAAGCCGCGCTTGCCCGGGCTGTAGAAGAGCGGGGCGTTGTCGTCAGCTGCGTCCTCGGCGGGGTCTTCTCCCTCGGAGGGGCGCGGCTTCTTGGCTCGCTCCGACAGACTGAACACATCCAGGTCCAGCAGAGCCTCGGAGGCCAGCTCCTGGCCGTGGCTCAGGATCAGCTCCACCGCCTCCTCCACCTGCGACACGCGGTACCACGCAGGCTAGTATCCAGTAGCACCACTGGCACCGTTCACACAGGGTAGTACCCAGTAGCACCGTTCACACAGGGTGGTAGCCAGTAGCACCACTAATACCGTTCACACAGGGTGGTACCCAGTAGTGCCGTTTACACAGGGTAGTAGCCAGTAGCACCGTTCACACAGGGTGGTACCCAGTAGCACCACTAGCACCGTTCACACAGGGCGGTACCCAGTAGCGCCGTTCACACAGGGTAGTAGCCAGTAGCACCATTCACACAGAGTGGTAGCCAGTAGCACCACTAGCACCGTTCACACAGGGTGGTACCCAGTAGCACCGTTCACACAGGGTGGTACCCAATAGCACCACTATCACCGTTCATACAGGGCGGTACCCAGTAGCGCCGTTCACACAGGGTAGTAGCCAGTAGCACCATTCACACAGGGTGGTACCCAGTAGCACCACTGGCAGCGTTCACACAGGGCGGTACCCAGTAGCACCGTTCATACAGGGTAGCACCCAGTAGCACCATTCATGCAGGGTAGCACCCAGTAGCACCATTCACGCAGGGTAGCACCCAGTAGCACCATTCATGCAGGGTAGCACCCAGTAGCACTGTTCACACAGGGTAGTACCCAGTAGCACCGTTCACACAGGGTAGTACGCTGCAGCACCACTGGCACGTTCACACAGGGTAGTAGCCAGTAGCACACGTAAGTGACCCTTTTGAGCACCAGTATTTTAAATAAGTGTGGATTATTAAACTTTGGGAAGTAGGCCATGTATTTTTTTTTTTGAATACAACTATTTTGTATACTTTTATCATGTTGGTTCATTTATAGGTAATTCACATTAACCGACACCTTTTGTATATTCAAAAATTTACAGCACTATTATGTTGGGTTACCTCATCCCATTTTCACCTTGCCAAATAAAAAAAAAAAAATTTGAAAGTTAAATTAGGCAATATGGAAGAAACACTGAACCGCCAACAAAGGAACGCATGAACACACGGACGAGCGTACCTTGAGGTGCAGCGCGTCCTCCGAGGCCAGCAGCATGAGCAGCTGTGCGGGGGACAGCTCCAGCAGCATGCCCGTGATCTTGTTGGCCAGGTTGGGGCGCAGGGCCTGCACCTTGGGGAACAGGCGGTCCCCCAGCTGCTGCTGGTGCAGCGTCAGGTGCTCGTTGTGGCCGGCCTGGCCGCCCTCCGCCCCGCTGGGCGAGAAGGGCCGCGCCTCGTACGAGAGCGCTCGCCGCGGCTCCCGGCTGCGCGGCGACGACCGCTGGGTCTGCTCGCACACCGCCACCAAACATTTCTAGTTTCTTCAAGTTTATACTTAATGCGCATGATTTTAGCACATCCATTTAATGACACGAAAAAAAATACTTAAGATAGTTTTTTTTAGAGAATAGAAAAAACTCCAAAAATTGTACATCTAAGTAAAATTGTTGCTTGATTCTGCTGCAAATATCATTTTTTTTTTAAATATTGACTGGTTTCTTAAAAAAAAACCTTATAGATATGAGGGCTATTTTTAATGTACCAACCCAGCCAACCATTCTCACCATTTGGAAAAAAAAGATGAACTACTGGTAAACAACTTCATGTTGTAACCATTGAGAATGTTTACAAGATATAATTTATTTATTATTTTGCAAATATGTCCATTTAAGTCTCATGAATAACTAGTGTTTAAATATGTAATTAAATATGAGCTCATTAAATCACTAATTTGAAAATACAAACCTTTAAAAAAAAGATTCACTTTTTCACGAAATAGACTGCAAGGGATGTCCCGTAATTTTGCTGTTCGTTAAAAAAATATGAAACAAAGTTTGCAGGGTTGGGCACTGATTTTTCTATCAATTCACACACATGCACTCCTACCTGAGAATGTCTCCGCACAGTTTCTCTTTCCCTGGAGCGCAGTCTCTGCAACACGTTGTAGGGTGCATACTTTGTCCCTACTTGGACAGATTCCAAGTTTGGTAGTTTCTCATTTGCCAGCAGAGCCTGCAATGAAACATAGCCCCCTCAGGACTAACTGTTCAGGTGTGATATAAACAGTGGTACGCAAACACAACTTTCAAGTCCAGTCCAGCTTCCCTGAAAAGATTCAGTTCAAACTAATTTTTACCCAAATTCTGAAATCTTTCTTTTAAACAAACAGAATTATGTAAATAAGTAGCTTTAGAGCAAAATGTAATCCACATATTCTATAATAATAATAAAAAAAGCATAACTGGACAATTTGCTAAAGAATGCAAAAGTTGATCTTTTCGAGATTTTATTTGGTAGAAGGTGAACGTCACTGTATGAGAAAGAACCAAATACCCTCTTTTTATAGCATAATCGTCGCACCTATATTTTAGGGCTTTAAAAATTGCTTGACAATGTGCTTAACCACTGAGCCACGCTGTTAACTAGAAAATTTACGAACAATATTCCTCAAACTTCTCCTCGCTCTCTGGGGCCCGCTCGGGCGTGGTATGTTATAACGCTGAAAGAGTACCTCTGCGATGGCGGTGTAGAAGCTGCGAGACACCCCCGAGCCCTCCCCGGGCTCGTCCTTGAAGGTCACCTTGACCCGGTTGACGGCGAGCGGCGGCTGCGAGCTGGACGCCCGGCGGTGGTAGTTGTTGTACTGCGTGTTCAGCTCCTTCATGGTCTGGATGATCAGCTGGTTCCGCTCCCTCTCCACCTGCGACAGGACACCGCCGTCGCGACCCCACGCTACACGCCACACCCTGCCACCCTGCTCAGAAGCCATGCTCTTACATATCAGCACTGCAGCAGGAGCCAGCCAAAACGTTAGCAATATTTGAATGTATTATTCCTTAAAAAATGTTTCCGAAATGTCTAAAAGTTTTTTTGAAAGAAAAACACATTAATATCAAGTCCCATTGTTAATTACTGTTCGGTAACTTTATATTGTGTATATCTTGACATTTGTTGTTGTTTGAGCTTGGACATATCTAAGTATATTTGGGCTATTTTTCTTGCTGTGTGTGCTGCGTTGCGGAAGACTTTCTCATAGCTGTGCTCCAAACACCGAAGAAAACAAAAAGACAGTCTACTCAAGATGGCCACCTATGCACACGTCGGTGCTAGGCGCTGCTTCAATTTTATCGATTAATTTTGTTGGAAGTTTTCGTTCCTGTTGTCACGGAACAATCACATTTTTTTTTGAGAACTTTGCTCCCTTAAAGGGGACTACAGTGAATTCGCTTGAACGAGAATTTACACATTAAACATTCAATGATCCAATGACTGATTTCTTTGGGTTCCTCAGGTACACAGATGCAGCCGCTCCGAGCGTAGCACCTTGGAGAGGGTGAGGTCCCGCTGCTGGGCGTTCCGCAGCTTCTCCATCTCGCGACGGAACTTGGCCTCCTTGACGGGGAAGCCCCCCAGCTCGGACACCACGGAGCCGGGCTCCAGGCCCACGTCCTCCATGAACACCCGCCCGAACAGGTCGAGCGACAGTCGCCAGCGCCCCAGCAGCAGGTCGTGGGACACCGACTGGCCGATGGTGGGGTGCGGCCTGCACCACACACTGCACGACTTCACCCGCCCGTCCCCGCCCACTCTGTCGCACAACTGTGCCATGCCTGCCAGTCTGGCAACAACACCATTACAAACATTACAGAAATATAACTAAATATTTACGTAATCATACGTGATGATTTATTTAATCAGTGTTAATGAAACACGCTACATAAGTCCACCATAATCTAAACAAATGTCAAGTTTCACTCTACATCCTCTATAGAATCTAAAGAGCTACTCCAAGTACTCATAAAAAAATTAAAACACTAAATTAAGCTGTTTTTCTTTAAAGATTAGAGCCACGCCTTTTATGTCCAAACATATCTGCTGCATTGTCAGAGAAAAGGCTATTAAATTTTGTATAGACACGCACAAATTTTTAAGTTCTATCAATAAAAGCTGTGCAATATTTTTGCCAGTCGAAGCACCTTGCAAAGATGGCATTAAAAAAACATACCGTAATTTCTTGCAAAACAGTCACCCCTTCGTATGGGTTGCACCCTTAATTTTGGGTAAAAAAATCTAACATTTTCACAGTAAGGGTCATGCCATAAAACTGTCTCCATGGAATACAAAAATACAAGTGTCTCAGCTTATTTCTGATTAAGAAATGACAATGATGTCCTTTGTCTTTCCCCTTTCCATCCTTTATGGCCCTTCCTTCTACACTTCCATTCACTACAGCATTATCTAACAAAAAATTCAAAGGAAAAGGATTTTTTTATACCCATGTTCATTTCCCATCTTTCCCAAAAGAGAAAATACAGCAGGCTATTTCCATGTCATTTTTTTTCAGTTTCTTCAATAAAAACAAGCACGACCTTTACAGAAGTTTCGTCATGAATGAAATGTTGTAGAATGCATAGGAAATCTCACACAAAAATACAGAGTTGCGTCACAAAAACCTGCAGAGATGGACATGATAATTGTGTACAGTGCCAGTTCACGACAGGAGGGGGTGGGAGAACCATTAACACTGCTGCGTGGCCGAGTAGCCGCACACACTCCCTTCCACTCTTCCACACTCTCTCTCTGGCTGGTTTATTTTTAGATTCCCCCCTCTTAACTGAGCGCCACAACCCTCATAAGATATTAACTGAAAAAACCAACACAGACTAGTTGTTTACGCATGTAGTCAACCACAACAGTACAATGTTATCTTTTTTTTACCCAAATAATTTTTTTTCGCAAATATGGGTAGCAGGACATTTTATCAAACAAAAAATTGGCATAAAATATGTGACCCACATAGGGGTAAATACTGTAACAAACAATTGAACTATAAGACGATTCGTAAGTAACAAAGTGGACACATATTATTATTTGTATCATTGTTCCCATCTGTTCACAAAGAAAATGGTCCACCTTGCAACAGCTTAACAAGTGTGGTAGTTGTGTTTGATTCCATTGCTTTTATTATCACAACAGTTTTTGTGCGCCAGAAACTTTACCTTTCTGCTGTTTCTGAAGCCTGGAACGTTTTCGGGAAAAAATTTAAGCATGATTAACTACACTAAATAACATATATGTTCTATTAAATAGCTGGTAAAATTGCATTTTGCTTGAATGAAATCTGTGTCGCTAGTAGGACTCATCGAAAAGTTGTCTATTTTTTCTTTTCAGGAGATGCCTCTATTCTTATGTGTTTCAAACACTTCACATGATTAGAAACATTGTTCCTCTCACCATGAGAAATTTTTATACCACAACAGCACAAGCTGCAAAATGCATAGTTTGGGTCTTTTTCACTTCTGGTGAAATATAGAAACAGTTCTGAATATGCCGACCTAAACATCTGTTTACATGTTTTTTTTTTTTGTTCAAGAACATTATGACAGCACAAACATCTTCACTAAAATTCTTCATACACAAGCAATAAGTTCTGAACATTTATAGGAACAATACAACCTAACAGCACATGCCACAATTTCCGCCACGGAAATAGACATCATTTAAATAAGTTTCCATTAGGTTATTTAACAGAAGGAGAAAAGAAAGAAGAAAAAAAAGAAAAAAAAGAAGAAAGGAATAACACAGTTGGTCAGCTCAATTTAGTTCTGTTCAATATTTTTCACCTTTTCTTAATGATGTGATAAAATACATCAAGATAAGCTGCCACTACCGGAAAAAAAAAGGGGCAGAAAAAATCTTAAGCTTGAAAACCGTAAGATATTTATAATTTCGATACAACTTTGTAGTAAATTATTTTCCGTAAAAATTACAGGAAAACCGTAAAAACTGGCTGGTATGAGGTTGTCTTGAATATTGGTGGAAAGGCCTGAATTACTAAATAGTAAATATCATAAAAATTGGCTTCTGTCGGTCCCAATCACCTGGCCCCCCTTACAGCAAAATATAGAATCAAAATTTAATTTAAACTGAGAAGTGGATGAGAGGGAGGACGGGGCGTAAGAGAGGAGCACACCTGGGCTGGTCCTGGGAACGAGAGGTCTCCACCGTCACGTGGGCTGATATGTCGTTGGGCATGCCGTCCATGCCCGTGTCCCCAGGCTGTCTCGAGTCGGCAGACGGGACCACCAGTATATCTGGTGCATCCGTCTGATGCAAGGGCGGTGTCTGCACACACATATTACATGCAAATCTATGAAATACATACTTTCTTTCCATCAATCTACATTCCCGCCTGTATTACAATACAAAAATAAACATAGAAAGCAATACTAGACCAACCAAAGCATTATTACATAAAAGCCTGACATACATCTAGCTGATTGATGGCTTAGCTTTAAATTAATTATAGGAAAATCTAGTAAACAGTAAATAAAATGAAATACAATCCATTTCACTTCAAACAGCAATTAAAATAAATATTTATTTGCAAACTAATTAAAGTAGAACTGTTCAGGCCGAGCGTAAATGTTGAATTTGAATTTCCCGCCCGCAGCGTTGGAATCGTGACGCTGCTGCTCCCACGCCATCTTGTGGCCAGTTCGTTCTCGTTTGTTTTCGCTTCGGTAGGTCGGCCGTGCGCGACATTAGAAGTTTGTGTTTATTATTAATTATACAGTCCACTATGTCGATTGAGCCCAGACAAGAACCCTGTTATAATGAATCTGAAGGGAGTAGTTTATATGTTCACTATAGAGGGGAAACTTTATATCTGGGAAAACTTTTATATTGGCAATACATACTCAAAAGCAAAATCTTAACTACACATAGGCCTAAGCCTAGAAAAGAACGAATGAAAATACTCAAAGCAACAGTTTTATGAGCAAATGCAGATATTATTTTTAATGAACTATACATGTACAAACTTTCTATTAATGGTTCTTCGACATCGGCGTATTTTCCTTTTTTCAGGCGTTTAATACTCTGTGACGTATTCGCAGCTTGAAAATGAAGATTGTTCAGGTTGTTTAATATTGTACTTAATGTGGATGTTGCAATTCCCAGTTCCTTTGCTATTAACACGTGCGGGAAAGTGGGGTTGGAGTCTACCTTTTCAATAATGTCCAGTTTATCTCGCACAGATAATGCCTTACTTTTTTTACCACGTTTTTCACCCATTTTTATGTACCTATTTCTTATTGAAGCACATTTGTAGCTTAATAACATTAAATTCTTTTTACTGTCAAAAGTAAATAAACGAAAAATAACGAGTATGGTGCATGAAAGATCACTACGTATCATTTAGTATCGCAGTTGCAAAACTGGAACGAAATTTTCTCACTTTCTATGGAAACATTTAGTCAACAGAGTTCTATCCAGCGGTAGTCTTACGAACCTTACTCGATCAAAATGACCGAAACGTGAACAATAAAAATGAGGCGTAAAAATATTGAATTTGCTGCTATAATGTACACACGTATTTGTGTGGTGGTAATTTATGTTTAATTTTGATAACATATTAAATGTACTCGCGTTCGCCCATTCTTTAACTATGCAGGGAAAACTTTTTTATTTTCACCAAACTGATCACAATTTTGGGCTACTCGTAGCCTACCGAGACCACTCGATTACGACTTGTTTATAATATGAACAGTGGACAATCGAGTAGCGTATTGCGGAGAAAAACTTCAATGTTATCCAGAATAGACGTTTTGTGAAAAAACTTGTAATTATATAAAAATATTTGAGATACATGTGCTAATGTCGGCAAAATTTGTTCGTGGTACACGACAAAAGTTGTGCGCTATATCCAATAAATTAATACATAACGTCACATCATTTTGCCTGGACTGAGACGGAAATTCACAATAAACAGGAATTCATTATATGCGGGTTCACTATAAACGGGTTCTACTGTATTATACATCAAAAGTTCCATTCTAAACACTGGTTACTGACACATTTTAACAGTTAATTGAAGTCATGTGAACTTTTTCTTAGGTCAGCAATTCTACAAAAAACATTTAGTGCAAATTTCCGCTCGAATCAAAAACCTTTATACATGTTTGCTCATTTTGTTTTTGATTAATAAGCAGGCTACAACCAGTTGCCATTTTTAGTTTAACTGCTTTTTACACAAAGAAAAAAGAACACTACGTCTGTGACAAAGTCTGTTCGCAACCAAGCAGTAACACTGATCAAAATAAACCATAGACAAGTCCAAGTTCCAAAAATATAAATATACATATGACAAAATGTATAAAGATATTGCAAGTTATTGAACAGTATCACATGGAGGTAGATCTAACTAGACTATCAATTTATAAATTGTCCAATGCAAAAGAGAGCCCCTGTTTCCTGTTGTAGTCCATAGTCATACACGCTTACTTTTGCCTCGCTACTTGGTACGCACGAACAAAAAGATACATTAATAATTGTTGATTTCCAAGTTAAAATGTAGAAAATTGTCTGCTTGTCATTTGTCCTAGTAATTTTTCACGTTACTATTTCACAACTTAGTAGACATCAACAGTTTTGACTTAGCAAACAAATCAAAGCTTCTTTACATATTTTATTTGACTTTGCAAGGAAATTTGCTATACCTTTTATTTGAAGATTCGAACTTGACGCAAAACTTTGCATGTGTAGTGAATCTTGAAAAACACAGTAGTGCGAGGAAGTGCATTATAATAATATAAAAACACATTTCAGTAACTATTAAGAAGCCAATGGTTTTAAAATAGGTAATTTACTGAATAGGTTCTCGATAAAAAACTTCTATTTAAAAACTTATCAAGATATCTGAGAGATGTACAATTACTGAAAGCATTTAAGGATACGCTGAGGGTAGGAATAAAATTCAGAAAATGGTATTTCTTAGTACCTCAACATAATTCACGACTGTGAAACAGCATTGAAATTATTATAGTTAAACATTTTAAGAGTTGGTTGGGTTAGGTTAGCTTCAATAAAAATACCGTAAAATGGCGCCAAAGATTACAAAGGCCAAAAAAATTATTTCACTACCATTTTTGCAAATCATTATGTAAAACCGCATTGCAATATTTTAAGTTTTTTTCCTGGTAATTTACCATTTCAATGATTGGTTAGGTGTCAGTTAATTATTAGATGCAACCCCTTAGATATATAATTACCTAGGTTTGGTTAGTAATATTAAAACTAATAAAACATTTTTTTTGGAACAAGTACATAATACTAAAAAATAACATTTTCAGAATTTTAATTTTTTAAGAGTAACTAGTAAATGCTAACTTTGATTTAGCTGAAGGCTAAGGATTAAGGAAGTTACTGGGCAATACGTATGTAGTAAGTGCGTTCGACAACATGTGTACCGGATTTATACACTGAAACCATAGATGTAACTCCCAGTTGTCAAATTATTTGCCCAGTATATCAGAGTATTTGTGTGTGCGTTATGCGTTTGTATTGAGAAAAAAAAATTGTGATTCATAAATAAATGAATCAGCTTTTTTTTTAACAGCTGGCGAATATTCAGACACCTTAAAATAAACTGAGAAACATACGCGAAGGCAGGTTCTGTACTCGGAATTACGCGGTGGTGCACGAAAGACTACTGACCGTGTTGCTGGCGGGCCCGGCACGCACTATCACACTCTTCACGGCCGGCCCACCGCTCTTCTCCTGCGCGGCCGCGCTGCCCCCGGAGAAGCCCGCCAGCGCATTGGCCAGGGCGGCCGCCACCTTGCGAGGAGACACGATGATCGGCGCTCTGTTCTGTTCCAGCAACTTGCGGTTCTCTTCAGACGTGGCCCCATCTCGGCCGGCTGAAACATGCATACATACATCCTCATGATCACTGAAGTGTATGGCATGTTATCTATTCTCTAACCTAACATCTCCACACGCACATTTCTCTTCCTCTAAGCTGTAGACCCTCCATTGCTCGTAAGTGTGAATGGCCAAGTTATCAATGGAATATTGCAGTTTAACTCCACTTGGAAACCAACCGCTGTTGGCTGGAAAAATTAGCATTTAATTATTTGAATTTTGCATTTTTAATGTATAGTGAGGATAAAAAATTATTTTTCAACATTTCCCTCTTTACGTTTCCCTGGTCTCTACATATAGTTTGTGCGGTCTGGTGAGACGTGCTCACCCAGGCGACCCAGCACCGGCGAGGAGGGCCGGGAGTCGGCGGCCGAGACGGGCGAGTCGGTGGGCGACGCGGGAGAGTCGCTCGGGGACGAGGGGGAGTCTATGTCCTCCAGCTCCATGTCCTTGCTCTGCGCGGAGCCGCTGGTGCCGGGCTTGCTGAGGTCGGCGGGCATGTCGGCCGCCGGCTTCTGGGCGAACACGGCCGCGCCGTCCTGGTCCACCTCCATCTTCGTGACGGACGCCTGCTGCTCCTTGTTGAAGGACAGGTCCTGGGGCCCCTCCTCGGCCGCCGCGGCACTGCCCGGCAGGACCGAGGTCGCGCTCAGGTCGCGCATGGACTCCGCAAACTTCTTCTTGAACTGCGGGTCGTCGTCTTCCATTTCGTGCAACAAGTGGTCCAAGGCTTCAAAATTAGTCCTGTGAAGTGAAAGACAACATTTTGCATGCTCTTGTTCTCGGAGAAGAACCAAAACAACGGAATGAAGGCCGGCAAGGTGTCGCACTCACCTGCCCAACGGAAGCTGTTGCTCTTTGCTGCCCGAGCCGGCATCCTCCGAGTTGGCACGGCTCAGACCCGCCTGAGCTGCTTTGCTCTCGGCGGTGGCCACCGTCGCGGGACCCAGGTGGGCCGAACTGGTCGACATGAACGGTCCGTTCGTCCCGTTGTCCGCACTTCTCATCGACAGCCCTAGCCGGGTCGGCAACACTTCAAGTGGGTTGTACGTTCCTGGGGCACTCGCACCTACAACACACGAGAACTAACTTCGTGATGCATTCACATGACTTTATAATTACAGAGTGTCAAACTCAACTGTTGTTATGACCAATAAGTTACTGATTACCATAATGCATAATATATAACCAGCAAATAAAAAATTCTCTTAACTATAAGTGATATTGATTTATTACTAGAGTCAAGATTTTGTGGTGTTATTTTAAGACAAATTTCGGTGTTAAGAAATAAAGATTTTGGCGTTATATGGTTTTATTTTTTTGCTCAAAATACCCACGGCAAAATTTTCTTGCTTTTCTGTACGACATGCAAATTTATTAAAACAAATATTAATAAACACTAAAACCTCATGATCTAATTACAATTAAGTTCATTTGCAAATTCATAGATTATTAAGTTCATTTGCAAATTAATAAATTCAAACTTTTAAATTACTAAAAATTTCACAATTTAATTACAATCACATACACTACAAAATTACACAATTAAGCACTTCCAAAGTTACTATTAAGACGGTTTTATTGAAATGCTATCATAGTTAAATTTTCCCCATTTTCTGGAGTGAGACGTTGTCTTCTGTCACTAACTACCAGTGAGTACCTGGAAAATGAACGTTCTGCATGAACATTTGATGTTGGGAACCAGATTGCTCTTAAACTGGCTTGAGCAAATTCACTGTAGTCCCCTTTAAGGGAGCACAGTACCTTTGCAACATCAATTTGGCTTATTTCTGGCAATGAAAGTTCATCCTCAATTATTTTTTTGAAAGCAACATAGCCATGTATGAATGTATCAATGGGAAGATGGGAAACAGAAGGCAAGTTATGCAGAGACTTCTATAGGTTTGCATCTTCTATGCTAACCCTACTCACATTTCTTGGGTTGAACAGCAAATTAATGGCATTGAAGACTCTTGGACAAGGATGCCGTTTAACAGATGAGTTTTGCCTCAAACGCTTATGTTTCTCACTCGCGACATGTTTCACAAGCGTATAGCGTCTCTCGTAGTCTAGCCTGCAGTTACAGAATTTGCACATTAACATTTTATCACTGAAATAAAATCCTTCGCTGGAAAATTCTTTTGATCGGTCACTGGCAGAAACCTTCGTTTTAGGCATTATCAAAATTTTTTTATTCACATAGGAAGAATTTAACCTCAAAATACGCAAACACTTGCCGTGCTGGAAAGATCAAAACAATGGAGAATAGATGCGAATACAAACGCATACCGAATACCAACATACGTACGTGAAAATTAATACCGACATAAACATGTACTATTTATTATTTACAATCGTTACGTTAAGCAGTGTTCATTTTATTTTTGTACCCTACGTACTTTATTTTAAATAAACAGTAAAAGCAATGCGCTTTAGTGTGTAATATTTTAATGATTAAAAACGTAATCTTAGAAAAACATATTTTGGACGTTTGTTATTTCTGTATTTACAGAAAGTGAACGGCGGCCATTGTATCATAGTTATCAACATCTTAAATTATTATGGTAAACAAGATTACCGTTTAAAGATAATATTACGTTAATTCCGAGACTTCATTTTAAAATCTATAATGAATCACCATCGCATATAATATATATAGCTGCTAGTTACTGTCAGAAATATTTGATTGCGCTGAAGATAGTGAATTGTCCTTACAGAATGGAAAAAAAAAAAAAAAAAACGTAAACAATCAGGATAGACGAAATTTCGTGACATATCGCGGATTTCGCACAATTTCGTTTTATTTTGTGTTTTCAAGCGGTTTTCGGTGTTATTTCGTTTTATCGCGCATTACCATATAATCCTGCCTCTATTTATTACTATAAATAATTTACTCGAGTATTAACTTAAGATTCAAGACAGGACTGAAATGTTAAAAGTATGGTTTACTAGATAAATAAATATTTAGGTATGAGAGATCAATCCATTAAACTGATAAGTGTTAGTTACAAGTACATAGTTCACCAATATACATTACGGCAGCCCTCAATTTAATGTTTCCGCAAGTCATACTGATAAAACACACCATTTGGTAGATACAATTGTATCTTTCGTGTAACTTAAAACTGAGAATCGAGAACCAATATTTAAAGAAACAGAACTGAACTGAGATCCAGGAAAAAAAAAGTAGTACGAAACATCAATACTGTACATTTGTACTGATTTAATTTAACTGATTAATTTTTGGGAATCGGAATGACTACAACTGTAAAAAAATTGTCAACAGACACTATTATTCTAGCCTTTGTAAATATATGATTGTGTGATCCATGCCTGAACCAAAGCAAAATTTCTACATCAATCATCGAAAACTGAAATGGCACAACAGATGAAACCAATATAGTGCCTTCAGGTTACAATTCTCCCCCCACCCCCCTTAAAATGCACATACTGTAAGTTATAATAGCGATTACAGTCGCCATCATCAGGTAACTACTGTAGGTAAGTGCTCCCTGATGATATCGACCGAAACGTCAGTGAATTATTCGCCAAGGACACTGGTACATCCCAGAAGCCAAGCTACTTCAGAAAATGGCCGTGAAAGCCTGTGAACATTATTAATACTTGAATAAACTAACTATCTCATACATAACTGCTCATGCACCTAAATAAGAGCAATATCCAGGGTTAAATTGGGGAATTGCGAGGGGCTTGAACTATGTTGGATTTGTAAATAGTGCTTACCATAGATTTATATAAACTAATTCAAAGTGTTGGATGCTTCCAAATTAAAATATGGTACCATTTTACTCAAGCGATCCTGGTGGCCACCAGGTCAGTGGTTCATCAGGTACCGGCGTCATCGGACGTCCGGCTATCGTTTTTGACTTTCATGTTATCTGGTAACAGTTTCAGTACGAAACAATCAGGGTGTCTACAGGCAACAGAAAAATTAATTTGGTGACTTTTTGGTGACCTTTTCAAGAAAAGTTGATACTTCGAATTACACGTTTCATTTTTAGGTAAAAAGTTTTCAGAAACGTTTCACATTATACCACACAGAAAAAAGGAATATTTTTAATGCAACTTATTGACTATGTAATAACATACACTATTGAAAATAACGAAAAAGCAACAAAATATACTAAAAAATATTACACAGTTTTATGTGCTTACCTTTTAATAGTCCCGGGTGTTAGCAGTTGTTATACAAGACCACAATTTCAACACTGGCCAAAAAACACTGACAGTTAATATTTAAATTTGTAGGCCTATGTGTTTCTGCACTGTGGATATGGATAGAAACATAATTCATAATTTTAAGCCTGCTTTTTCAAAAATGTTATCCTATCCTCCATGCTGGTCATTTCCTCCTTATGCATTTCTAACATCCTGCGTTTTGTAGCTTGCAGTTCCTTCAGTTCCGACTTGGCTTTCCTCTTTGCTTCTACTTCCTCATCTTTCTTCATGTTTTTCATCCTGAGTGCTTCCTGTCTCCTAGCAGATGCATTCCTTACAGAATGGATCATTTTTTTAGTGATTTGGACATTTTTAACTCCACCTTCTGAATGAACAGAATCATACACACATCTCTGTGCTATCAAAGAGGCTTCCGACAAGTTTTCTACCAGCCATTCTCTGTTCACTGAAAACCCCCTCTCAACTGCAGCATTGCCATGAAACATAACTAAAATCTTCTTGCAAAACTGAATCAGGGCAGCATTGTCCACCTTCGCCATAGAAATTAATTCCAAAACAAGGGCATCCAATTTTTGAGACCTCCAATCATATGTCTCTATAGCATCTTTAACAGCTGCATTGTCACAAACAATCAAGTAATCTCGTTTGATGCAGTCTGCTACATGTGGAGCCATGTGTCCATTTGACACAAAAATGTATAATGCAGTGGTAATGCGTGAGTTTCTTAATAGACTACTTCTGATGACTTCAGGCGATAAACAGGATGCTCCTTTAACAATTTTACTTTTGAGTGGAGACTTCACAGTAAACTTTGAAAATATATGTTGTAAGTAACACCTGCATTCATTTCTAAACAACAACACTACAACCTCTTTAAGGTCTTTGCATGCTGCTTTGGCACCAAATCCTATATCTATATTGCTCACAGCTTTCAAGACATCTGAATTGTATACATCAACATTTGTCAGCTGAACACCCGATTTGATGTCTTCTACCACATTTTTCTTCAAGATGCGAGTGCCAATGCCTATCAAGAGAGACAACGTATCTTGATAGAGCAGCGGAAATAAAGCATCATTGGACTGGAATTTCGTTAGAAAAGGCTCTAGCTGCAATGAAACTGATAGAAGAAATTCCAACTTTGCAAACAATAGCTTATCTTTCAAGGCTTCTTTCACTCTTACATAACACTGAGAATTCGGGGGATTTTTCTCTACTGCACTGACATATTTCACAAGTGATGGAAACATCTCAATGGCTCTTTGAAGTACTCTTGAATTTTCAACCCATCTAACTTGGCAGAACTTGAGTGGGAAAACTTCAGAAGCAGTCTTCAGAGTGTATTCAGCTCTTCTAACAGGAAAATCCCTGAACAGATAGTACACAGATCGCAAAAATTCATGTATTTTCCATCCTACTGTAGTGTGTGCTGTTTTATAAGCCCCTTGCACAACATGTAAAGGGCATGTTCCAGTATCAAAAGGCTTTCCATTTCCATCCAGCTCGTTACCAATACTGTCTTGCAAGTCACGTAAAAACTTTAAGTTCACGTTAGGCCCATCAACAGATACTTGCAAAATGTGATTTAGGGGCAAACCTAGATTGGCCATAGTAGTTGTGAAAGTTTCCAACAAATCTTTTGCTGTTGCTCGTTGAAGAAATGTTGATGTCAGGTACTTGGTCACAACTGCATTGCAATCTTCATCCCAGAAACGTACAATCAGATCCATTTGACCTTTCTGACTAATTTTATTTAAACTTTCATCGAGGGAAATAGCAAAAAAATTTGCATTTTTTACTTCATCTACAAGTTTACTTTGAAAATAAGGTCCAAGACCATAAGTAATAACATAGGACAATTTGTCCTTTTGCATCATGAAATTTTTTGCAATCAAACTATCGGGGAACATGTACGGAAACAGTTCAGAACTTGATCCTGAGCCACGTGAAGACCCATGAGTAACTACTTTATTTAAAGCCCAAACAATTTCTGCCTTTGCTACGTCATCCTTCAAAATGAAATTGCCTAGGCCTATGCCAGAAGTACCTGCACATTCAGTTCTTTTAGTATCACTATTAGTTGTTCCGCTAGAACAGTCATTCTGTGTTTCAGTGTTCATTGGTGAAGTGCCTGTTGCCAACACAGATGGAGCATCATTTTTCTTAGAAAATTGCAGTAATGTTTGCTTACCTTTAGAGATTTCCAGGAGTTTCTGAACATGTTTTTTCCCTTTTTCATGAACTTTAACACAGTATACACCACCATGGGAAATACCAAAGTCGCTTCTACAAATAGTGCAATAAGCTTTGTATTGTGACTTTTCTACAGGCCTAAGCCAAGACGTCCAATTTCCTTCTATTGCGCAAGGCATTTTGAACCACTGATCTTGGAAACTGCACTTTCCAGGCATTTCTTTTATATTTCACACATATAAATACATAAACACGTGAAGACGTGTCAATCAGAATTTCCAGAACTTAAGTAAATAATTAACTGTAACTTTTTGTTACAACAAACTCTTTCATGTTCCTAAATAGCACATGATACATAAAAGTCAAGAAATATTTTGCACCAATTACAGAAAACACCTTTTGGCCGATCTATATTTAGTACCACGTGCTAAAACGTTGCAGTGGCGATTAATTAGAAAAGCACACATCGATTTACTGGTAAATAACGCACGGAACGTTTTTACTATAAACTCAGTTAACTGGCACACAAACGAAAACGTTTTCTTTCCGGTTTTATATTCACAAGAATTACAACTACATGACGTTATAATTTATAAAATCCACGCCACTTTACACAACACAAGTCGGCAGCCATTACAAATCTACGTACAAATCCAAACATCCGTGTTTCGAAAACAAAGAAAACAGCAAACAGGAAAGCACTATCGATTAGAAGATATCAACGTCTTCTTCCGCGAGACTATCGATGCGCATATGTCGATTTCTACACCCGCAAACTATCGATTTGTATCGAAACGTTACGTACGACGGGTAAATAAACATTAATCCGTGACTTCCACAACAATTGCGCCACTTTTTCGGTACTTCCGTGACCAGCGCTTCATTTTAGTTACTTTTTGGTGACTTCCGTGACTTCCGTGACCTGTAGACACCCTGACAATGCACATACTGTATGTTGTAAAAGCGATTGGAAAACCATTAGGAAACATGCAGCACGTTCTCATTAACTATCAGGTTTGAAGAAGAAAAAGAAAAGAAAAAAAGTTAGCTAGCTACAACTAATAGTAGCTCGGCCAGGGTTGGAGGCGGGCACCTGAGGGCGGCACGGTGATGGGCTGCTTGGGCATGCCGAACAGCTCCTCGCGCCGGGCGTTGGGCTGCAGGAGGTGCGGCTGGTCGGCCAGCGGCAGGGCCTCCGACATGGGCGTGTCGAAGGGGTCCGGCGGGGGGCAGCCCAGGCACAGGGTGGACTCGGAGCGCTGCAGGAACGAGTTCTTGCGCCCCTTGCCCACGCTGGCCGCGCCGGAGGGGCCCAGCGGCCCGGGCACCGCGCCCCCCGCCTCCTGCTCCTCCACCGCCTCCGTCTCCATGGCCACCGTGGGGGCCAGCTCCTCGTCCCCTTCCTCGTTGTCGTTCTCGTCCTGCCGCACCCACACACGCGTCACTCTACCACCATCGTCGCCGTCGCTGTAAAGTGACACTGAGCATCCCACTGCCAACTCATTAGAGGCCTTTTGAATAAATGATCAACACTTCTTTTGTTTAAGGTTTTTGATTGGCCGAGTATCATTCAGATAAACTGTGGCCAAATCATCAAGGGAAACGTTTTTGGATTCTAGACTATCACGAAATGAATCCGCAAATTTATCAGGTCTATCCATATACAAGCTACTAACGGTCTAACTGTGGTAGTTGCCCGAGTTGGTAAGACAACTCCGTTACACGAGGGGGTTGTAAGGCGCTGTTGAAAAACTAGGAAGTAAAAAAAAAAAAAAAAAAAAACACACTTTAATCTGTTTGCTATTACTAGCTAAATACTACTAGAAATTCAGTTATTTGGCTAATTTTGTTTGCTTACTGTCATTCGAGTCCAGGGTATTTTTTTTTTAATTGTAAAAATTTGGTTTGAACATAGTATAGAAGTATGTATGTGTATTTTTCTCGCTGTGTATGTCTGTATCTCTCTCTCTCTATGTACACCCACATCAATTTATCACTCTATATCTCTATATCTCTG
The DNA here is from genome assembly GCF_032445375.1 of Bacillus rossius redtenbacheri. Classification (NCBI taxonomy): domain Eukaryota; kingdom Metazoa; phylum Arthropoda; class Insecta; order Phasmatodea; family Bacillidae; genus Bacillus; species Bacillus rossius. The sequence continues at coordinate 3,142,167 of NC_086336.1, read as the reverse complement.
TATCTTTTTTCCATCTCCCTATCTAACATTTTATATCTCTGCTTGCGTATTTGAGTGTGAGAGTGCATGAATGACCACAGTCTGAAAGTAAATTTTTTAACTGAGTATTATGTCTACTTTACATCTGCTAGCACAGACCGGTTAATTGTATTCATCTTTGTTGAGGCATCAGGGAAAATGACTGTTTTTTTGTTCTTTTAATTTGATTTTAAACATAATTTTGCACAAAGGGGTATTACTATTACAACCTGCTTGAGATTAGTTGTTACAGTGTAGTTACTGAAGTTTTTTAAAAGCTTTTTGTGCTATAACAATACTTTGTCTAAATGTGTGAATTTAACTTTCTTAAATATAATAAACAGATAATGTATTAGGACTATATATATATATATCAGTGAAGGTTTGCATTAAACAATGTGCCGCTGCATGCGGAACAACATAACCAGTGGGGGGGGGTGTTTAGTTAGTTATAGTTTACACAAAAAATGTAATTTTAAAAATCACGCAAAAAAATTGGGATTGCTAACATTAGGTAAAATACAACTGATTTGGGTTAACAACCGGCAAAGAAGTAATATCAAATAAAAAAACACACACAGACAAACCGACACAGAGACAGAAAGACACACACACACAGGTTCTCCTTGGTATCCCAGCAACAAAAATATTCACACAGACAGAAACACAGACAGAAAGACACACACAGACACAGAGACAGAAAGACACACAGACAGAGGCACAGGCACAGAGACAGACCTGGTCGTTCCAGGAGTCGAGGTTGAGGCCGTCCCGGAGGGCGTCGGCGTCGGGGCTCTCGGTGCCGGAGCGCATGTAGTAGATGAGCGCGTCGAACACGTAGGCGATGTGCTTGAGGGCCGACACGTCCAGCACGGGCAGGCTGTCCAGGTGCTCCCCGTTGTGCGCGCGCATCAGCGACAGGCAGTACGACAGGAAGTCCCGTCTGGCCGAGTGCAGGTCTGCACCCACCACACTCAATCCTCTCAAACACATTTTGTTTCGTATAAACTAGTCTATAAATGATGTTAGGAGGTAATTTAACTTTGAGTTGTTGGTGACACTGACTGTGGAAGAATACAGTTACCAGGTGCCATTTTTTGTCTGTTCGGTTCGTGTTTTTAGAGTGTTCGTTATGTGCGGAACTTTGGAGTAACTTCAATGGTTGGTTGAAGATTACCGGGAACAATGGGTGTGCCGTGCACACGATACGTGTTGTGGGATGTAGGACTGGTGCGGTGACGTGTGTATGGACAATTCCGTGGACTTATATCAGTCGCAATTACTTGCGTGGTCCTCCGGTGGAAGCATGGATTCAACTTTCAACCTATGAGAACAAGGGAGCGGTACTGTTCGATGGTAAACACCTTTCCTTATGGCTAGAGGTTAGTTTTTCTCCGGAGCAGTGACATTTTTCACAAAATCCACAACAAAAAGCGACGTTATTTAATTTTTGTGTGCACTTCTATTTAATGGAATTTAATTTTTAAAAAAATTAAACGATAACAAAAAAAATTCTAATTCATAATTGTTTTTTCTTACAACTTTTAAAAATTAAAGGTGCATAAAAATTCAAACTGTACAGCGTTGTATTTAGTCATCAAAAGTCAGCACAGCGAACACTGTAACATTGCTTACTTTGTTCTACTTCCTGTCTGTGACGATAAGTTGTTGTGACTATGGAACATTATTTACTAAAGGTCTAAAAACAGTAGACAGGGCTGCTAGATTAAATGGATTGTACTTATCTATGTCCTTTCCTGTCACGAATAACTCTTCCACATCTTTAAGCGCTTCATAAACCTTGAAAAGTTTGGTGTTCTTAAAAAATGATGGAGTTTGGGAATAGTTTAAATTAGTGAAATAACACATCTTGTCTTGTGTTGAAAAACATATTTTAAGTACTGGTTCAGAAGGGTCACTGTCCAACATTATTACCACTAAAGTAGTTTTGCCTGGCAGCCACATGTTTGTCACTTTTTACGTGATTTGCAACAAAATTTTGATTAGATTTCTTTCAGACATAACTCAGCATATCCAGTATTTACATAATAGTGTAACGTCCTTGGACGCATAAACACAGTAATTTTTAAACTTGTCAGTTTTTTGACTGGCACTAAACATATTTTTTGGTAAATTTATGCAGAAACAATTAACAATTAAGACGAGAAATTTTGCTAACATTGTTATTTACATGGCCTATGTTAAAACCACAAGCAGGTCGTAAAAAAAATAGTTTGGTGGCTGCAGTATAAATGAAGTCTTTCTGAAAGCAAACATATAAACAATAATAAAGAGTGCAGGGAAGGACGTGGATGGCATGTCTTCAGAGCAGCAACAAAGAGAGGAGAGGAAGAGAGATGGATGTTTGCACTCCCCCTCCCATGTTTCAAGGGAATTCCTAAGTGTTATCTCAGTCATCTGTCATCCCAGACATCATTTCAAAGGCAGTAAAACAACTTCAGCTTAAGAGGCCGTGTCAGTAAATGTTTATTTCCAATATTCTGCTCTAGAAGTTCTCTCTTTTAACAGTGAGATTTAGTGGCTTTTTCAACCGAAGGAACTGTAGCCGCAGCGCGTGATAAAGCTACTATACCCTTATCACAGGATTAGTGGGAAGGTTGACAGCTCGAGTTTACTCGACGAAAAATGTATCTGGTTCCTCGACAATCTAAGAGGATGACAATCTGACCGGCGCGGCGGCTCACTAGGAAATTGCGGATGCAGGGATTCAGAATCAAGAAACCTCACTTTAACAAATGTAGTATGAGTCGTATCTAAAACTAAAACTTTTAATACTTTAAACTTATCGGAATACAATTAATCTTCAAACATGTGGTAATTATTCTTTATCTGGATGTAATAGTCCGTGAAAAATAATGTTAGTTGACATTAAAAAGTATACGAAATTCATCATGTAACGTTTTAAAAGGATAATAACATAAATGCATATGCTTAGATATTGCATATGCATCACACACAATCTAAATACAATCTCACTTAAGTCAGACTACCTAATTTTTTACAATGCACCATCATACAGTTTAACAGAGGTAGGTGAACCTCTTATCGACGTTGTTTCAAAGAATTTAAATTTACAAATATTACTATTTATCTTAATACGATATGTAGCCTACCTTTATGAATACGAACATACAAAAAAAATATTGAATTTATCACATTACACAAGACTAAAACACTAACAAAACTTAATTTTATACATTGCTGTAGCATATTAGAAGACGAAATAACTCACAAGACTAACATTAAGAGGGCTGCATTACAAATTTACTTTACAGAGAAGAAAATATCCTTTCAGGATATTTCATTACCTCATTGATTACATAATACTGCCGTTGATGTGATCGTAGATATAAAGTATTTAAAAAATATATTCCATTATGTTTATGTAAATATTTTGAAAACGTTATTGCTTAAAGATGCTCATTATTTAAATAATAACGAATCTTTTACTTTTATGTACTGAACAAACAAAATACTTATAAGTTAATAAGAATAAGCTTAGTTGAGTAACATCTTCAATTTGTATTGAATTCAATGTACATATCGAAAATCATGTACAATGAATGCAACAGATTGAATTCAATAAATATTTGATCTTGTGAAACGGCCATAATATTGATGTAGATTAGGGACCGGAAAAATTCGCGGTTTCGACGGCCTTCAGGATAGACTGCACATTCCCCTGTACACTCGGGCAAATAACGGCAGTTCATTTGCTGCTGACTTGTTAGTCGTCTCAGCTTGTTTGTCTGTGATTCGATCCTTCTTTGGTTGGTGTTTTATAATTGGTTGAGATTCGTCCAGATGAACAGTAAGCCAATAGCAAAATCATCTAAAAGGTATATGTATTTGACTTCTAGCCTATCGCCGAATTTTTCCGGTCTCTATTAATTATAGATGCTCACATGCATCGTGAGAGTCCGTATAAAGCCTATTACAATTCTATAAGTATACATTAAAATGCTTTTAAAATATACATGTGTAATATAATTAAAACTTGTTTAAGTAAGATCATCACAAAAAAAATGAAAATCCTTCAACAGTAAGTGATGTTTTATAAGATTTTAACAAAACACATCTTACAATAAGAGAATACTAATCATACCACATAATTCAACACAAAATATACATTCCAGTAGGCGCTACGTAAAAACAACTTCTATTTTTATGCTGATTACTCTGCATTGTTTTATATATATATCATTATTTCTAACTTTTAATATTCTCTACACATTAACTGAAATTACTTATTTACAGAGTCTTAGCTAATGTTGGTCTGTACCACATACAGTTCGTACGATATCTCTACGCAAAACACATACAGTTCATTATTAGTAATATCAATTATATTTCATGAACATAATGAAATTAGTATAGGCCCTAGGTTGTTCACTGTTAATTGAGTACTTCTGAAGTATTTTCATTGTGAGTTAACATACATACCAAATGCCATTCTTCCAGTAAAGTTACAAAGAAGACAACAAGATAATATAAATATGTATGTAGTACCATATTTTAAACCCCTATTAAATGAATAATAACTCAATCTCTATTCTGTACTATTAAGTAATAAATTTTATTAATGTTATTTATAACTTAAATAAAATGACAACTAACAAATTAGTAAAAAATATAATTACGTGCGATATAGTGTGACATTTGTACTTGGACAGCAAACGAATATAATAAAATGTCTATGACAATGTTAACTTTACTCATTATTATGGAAAGAAACAAAATGGGCAGATAAGCATATTCTACGCTGACATTTAAAAATGCTCAATTCAAAATGAACATTCCAAGAAAATTTATTTTATATTGTCGCGGGTTGAAATTTTGCAGGGTTGTTGAAATCAAATTTAGGGACTTTACTGACGGGACTCTGGGCTGGCTGCTCTGTTCACTCGTCAGCGCAAGTGGCGTGACCATGTAATTGGGGCACGGGGCCGGCGCGGCGCGCTGCGGGCTTGCAGAATTTTGTTTGTTTGTTTGGCCGCGCGCTGGCGCAGCCACGGGCCGCAGTTACTGGGGCGCGCTGTCGTAACAAGCCGCGCGGTGTGGCCTGCACATTGGGGTAGAGGGGGGGTAGTCTTCCCAGATGTTCTAGTTAGTTGTTTAGTAAATTTGACTTCAATAACGAGCTTTTGTTATGGTAGGCGCGGCAGGGCGCGCGAATTTAAGCGCAAGTGAGTGGTGACTCGGGGCTCACTCAGGCGGAGGCTATGCGTCTCACCTGTGGTCACGAGTTGTTAGTTCGTTCGTGATGTAGGAATTCAAGCTTTCGGGCGGAAGCTATGGTCGACGCCAGAGGCCACGAGTCGTTTAATTTAAGTTAGGTCATAATGTAGTCGTCAAGCTTTCGGGCGGAGGCTATGGCCCTCGTCAGGGGTCACGCGTCATAGTTTTTAAAATGTAATGTTCGTTCGGGATTTCAAGGGCAGGAGAGGCCCCTACGTTATTTTTTTAAAGTAATCGATCAAGAAAGGCTTTTCGGAAAATGTGAGTATGGACTTATCTTTGTTTTAATTTTAAGTATTAATTATGATTTGAGGTATTCGGAAGGACTAGGGAAGTGTTTAGTGAAGTTCTCTCATTCTCTCTCTTGTAAGGTCGTTCAATCGTTAAGGAAGTAAAGAGATTATTGTTTTAAATTGTAATCCCGCTATTTAAATGTTCTTTAAAATGATGTTGAGTATTTGACTTTAAGAATAAAATAATTTTAATTAAGTATTATGTTATTTTGCAAAATCTCCTTAGTTCAGCTCTCACCAGACATCCTGTACGGGATGACGAACCTATGATCCTAGGTACAGTAAAGTATTTTATGAAGTTAAGACTAGTTGATGCCAAGCGAGTTGTTTCTATGTAAAGAGCTACGATTCTCGCCCCCCCCCTCTGAAGGTGGATCGTGACAGAAATGGCGGTGGCACCGGCTAGGTGCATGTGACAGAAATGGTGGAGTTCGCCGGATAGGTTCTATTTCTGGAGAGAGAGAGAGGTAGATTTTTATGTTTATTATTAAGTTAGTTTCAGCTTCTGATAGCAGGTTATTAAGAGTTTACTTGAGGAGAGGATTACGGAATTTAATCTAAGTGGAGGAAGTCTTTGAGATTTTTTTTTGACGTAACATATGTTTATTTGAGTATACTTGTAAGGATAAAGTTTATAGTGATAAGTTGTTTTAAGTCGTTGAGTTTATCAGGGATTTTTACGTGAGGAGAATACGTTATAATTTAAATGATTAATAGAGATAATGCAAGTGGTTTAATTTAATTGAAATTAATTTTAAGATTGTAGGTTAAGAGAGTTAAAATTTAAAATAAAGTTTTTTTCGTAAATAGGAATTATTTTCAAGTGAAGTTTGTTTTGCTGTCGTGCGCGTAGGAGACGAGACGTACGAATTAAATCAGTCGAGGGAAGGATAAACGTTAGAAAGGAATTAAAGAGAAAACGAGAGTTTATGTAAAAGAGAGTTATAGAATTTATAGTGATGTTTTGTTTTAATTAGAAAAATGTTGAGAGTTGTTTCAGAACGACACGTCAGTGGACGTGGCAGAGTGAACACGTGACGGGGAGGTGCTGAGACCTAGCGGAGAACGGAGGAACCGCAAACGAGGGTTGGCGCACCTGATGGAATTCGGTGACGTCACGGGCTCATACGGAGACGTGGACAGGCCGTGACCTTGTTTTGATCAGCTGTACGGTAACTTAGCGATAAGAAAATAGACTATTGGTTAAATAAATTTAAATTTAAGTGTGTTTTAGGAGAAGAGGAACTTTCAGTATGTAAGTAATTTAATTTAAGAAGTGTATGATGTATAGGCTAGAAGTGTTTCGTTGTAAGTTGTTTATGTTTTTGTTAGTTAAATTCTACCTCGGTTTTAAAAATATTTTTTTGGGATTTGTAAACATTATTAAGGAGGTACACTATAAAATCGATAAGCATTGAGAAAAGTGGGAAGGATAGTTTTTGTGTGTAGAGGGAATTTACTCCAAAAGAACAGAGAGACAAAATTAATGTTTTCATTAGGGCGAGGGACCCTAAGGTGAGGTGTTGTGGCCCTGGGAAGAAAGGGAATTGTAGCGCAGACCATAGGAGATGGGCTGACTACGGAATTAAGGGTCAGGAGAATCCTGAGAGTTGTGAGTAGTTTGGGGCAGGAGTTCCCCATGGTAGTACCGAAGTGGCTATCCTGTATGGGATAGGGTACCATTTCAATGAAGTTTGTTGGTGGGGTTAGAGCCCCCTGTGTAGTGGGCCTATAGCAGATAGGCACTACAGTGAAATTTTTGGTTATTTTGTGAGGTAAATTCCCTGGAGGTTAAGTAAGATTGGATTCAGTTAGGAAGGAGGGAAATGAGAAACATTGCTGTAGAGAGTTAGTGTACTTGCCTAATGTGAAATTGAATTTTACTAAATTAATTTAGGAGAAAGTTTTGTTCGGTAAATAAATAATAATGGAAGGGAATTAATTAATTTTTTTTGAGTAAGGTGTTTTAAGTAATGAAATAAAATAATGTGAAGAAGTTTGAATAATTGGGGAGGAATTTCTTTAAGAGTTTAGATAATTGTTTTTGAATTTATTGAGATATTCAGCCAGTGGAGTTTGAGTGTGAGAGATACAGTGAGATTTTAAGGAAATCGGTTGTTTATTAATTAGGACAAATGAGATTTTTTGATTAAGAGTCAGTAAGCATAGTTAAAATTTACGACATGATATTTGTTGACAGTTTACAGTTATTAAGGAGAAAACAGAGTAATCTATTTATTTTTATTTTAAGGGTTTGAAGATAAGATTATGAATTTTTTTTTTGAAAGTTTCTTGGGCATGTTTGAATAATTTTTATTTGGATTTTAAGAAATTACAGAGAAAATTTAATTGATTTACATTAGTTTGGAAGTATGGAGGTTTAGTGTTCGATTAGCCCTAACTTGATGGTCGGATCCCAAAAGAATGCCGTAAAACCGATAGCCAATTGAGAGGAATGCGGTAGGCGCTTGTGTAGAGAGGGGTTGTGGGAAAACTCCTTGGGACTGATGGCAGATCAGGGGCCCTAAATAGTGTGTGATGCTGTAAAACCAGTGCAGAGAAAGCCTGGTATGCTTAAATTTTTGGGCACAGGTTATGTAAACCTGGGGTTCCATGGGATTTAGTCATGTTAGCTGCTGTGAGACATTAAGATTTCCAGGCTCCATAGTAAATTCAATGTAAATTTTTGTTTTCTTAAAATAATAAATTTGTTTTTAATTTATTTGAGATATTTGATTTGGAACAGTGAATACAGACCCCGAGGAATAAGAGTTGTCATGCTGTGAGAGGAGAAGGTGGTAGGCCTAAAAGGGTACAGGCACCACAGAGGTTATGTGCATTGCATAATTTAAATATAAGGAAACTTGAGAATTTGAAATTTTGTTGTTGGTTTGTACACCCATAAGAAGAGTATAGGCAGAATTTTTATTGTTATGAGATGTCTAATTTAATTGAAAAGAAGAAAGTTTAAAGATGCAAGGTAACATTATTATTGTAATAATTGAAAGAGATTAAGAGGTAGAGAGAAATAGGCAGTTTTTGTTTGTAAGTACTAAAGTTTACAAATAGAAATTTAGTAACTAAGAATGAATAATAAGTTAAGTCTAGTGTAAAAGTTTTTTTTAAGTTTGTTAAGTTAAGAGTCACAAGTAAATTTTTTTTTAGAGAGAATGTCTTTGATAGGAAGTATTAGAAACTTATGGGAATTTTAGGGTAACATAAATAATGTAGGTAATGAATAATAAATAGATGGTAGGTCTTAAGTTAGGATTAACATTTGAAGCAGAATTTAATTAAGAAGGAAAATAAATAGGCCTAATGAAAAGAACAAAAAAGGATTTTATGGTAAAGCATTTTTTTTAAGTAATAAACAATGAATAATAATGTTGTTTCAGGGTAATGTGTACTAATAATACAATTTTTTTTTTAGGACCAAAGAACAGGAATTATGTAATTTAAATTAACATGTATTTTTGAAACTGTTACAGATTCCTTAAGATGAGCTGAGCAGCAGTCCAGTTTACAAGATGACAAGAGTTCGAGAGACAAGATACAAGATCACTGAAACAAGAGCCAAGACTGAAGATTCAAGAGAAGAGAAAGCTGGCAGCCATGGACTTACAAGTGGAGATTAATAAGGTTATGTAAAGTTTTATTTTTTTATGGAAGACAGTAACTGGAGTTTTTTTGTTATAAACATTATTTACAGAACTTTTTAGGTTATAGTAATGTAATGGAACTAGTGAGTTGTGGTAGCTGTCAAAAAGAACTAATACCTTAAGTTTAATTTTTAAAGTTAATTTTCTTAATTTACAGAGGGATTAGTAGTTTTTTTTTAAACCTTATTTAGGTTGGAATTTAAATACAATAGCTTATTATAAATGTGTACGAACAGTTCAAGTTCACAGTACTGATAGGTAGGTCAGATGATCTTATTGATTTTGATGATTTGTTGTTTTGAGTTGATTTTTAAGTGTTGTGAATTAGACAATGAAATAGTTCTGAAAACTTAAATTATTTCAAGCTAAGAAATAGTAAAGTTAATTGTAACTCAAAGGACACCAGAATTTAATTTTTTTTTGAATTAGTAATGTTTGAAAATTTTATACTTTACAAGAAAGGTTATAAACAAACAGATCGGATGGAACAAGGATGCAGTAAATCACAATTTCATTTAGAATTATTGATTAGCTTTTGAGGTTATGAAGTAAAAGTAATTATAGTTTAAAAGTTTGAATAAAAAAAAATGTTTTTTTTTATTTGTTTGAAATAGAAAGTTTAAAAGTTAATTAGTCATGATCTAGGTGGGTGATGGGGTGGGAATTGGCCACTCTTTTTCCCTATAACCTCCCTAACATGGCCTTCTATTACAACTAACAGAAATAAAGAAGAAGAAAAATGAAGAATTATTAGTTAGAATGTTTCTTTCATGAAGATACCTGATGAACTTTTACTGTTTGGAAGAATAGAAGCAAGGTTAGTCAGATATTTTTACTCAGAAGAAGAAGAAGATAAAGCAGTTTTATGACTCGACAAGCCAGAGATTGGTGTTTCCCCTCTGCGCTTCTATTGACTACGTTGTTTACTCTCATGGGATAGCTGGTTCGGCACCATGGAGAGAGATTGGTGGGCATTGTGGTTGCCCCCAGAAGAAAAGAAGAGTAGAAGAGGTTATGGGTGGGTCATGTGAACTGACCTTCAACCCAGTTACTTCGTGGGGACTATTTGCTGTATAGAGAAGATCAAGACTCAAGAGTTAGGGAAAATCATTGGAGGTCATGTTTCCCTTCCTTAAGTTTTTCCTATCAAATTATTTGCCTGATTAGATTATGCTAAGGGTGGGATACTTTATGTTAGCAGTTGAATTAATTAATTTTATTTTTTTGTGTGTTTGCATCCTTGCCCATCGATTGCAGTTTAGTAGTTAGTTTTGTATTTGTCAGGCGTGATGGTAATGCCTGTTGATGATGTTTCAGAATTGTAATCTGTTCGTGATGAGGATGGCACAACTCCGAAGCAGATGTGGGGAGAAGTTGTGAGCTGCCCTGGAAGCCAGTCCAGTAGCTGTTGGAGTTGAGTGGTGTTTGCTGATGGCCAGCCCAGGGAGCTACTCTTCTCGACAACACTGACTTCGAGGAGTTGCACCAACCTTCACGAGATAAGAGTTTAATTAATTGAAACACTGTAAGGACACTTAATTTTTTTTGAAGAACGAAAGAAGTATGGTAATAAACGGAAACCGAAAAAAAAAAAATAATAATAATTATCAAGAATTTGCACATTGTTTAACGAATACTGAGAAACTAAGAACAGTAATTTAATTTGTAAAGAGAGCTTCACTAACAGAACAATTTTTTTTAGAATTGAGAACTCGAGCCTCTGAAGGTTCCTGTGAGAACAAACCAGATAAAAGTTTTACATTTAATTTTATGAATACTTGTTGTTTTAAAATAAATCTTATGCAGAATCTAGATGTATGTTCAGACAGCAAGGAACTAAGAAAATTATTATTTTTGTGAAATGAGGAATTTATAGTTATGGTTTAATGGAAAAAGACAATTTGTAATTTTGAGGTAGCTCGATGGGGCTCGAGCTCTGTGAGGGGAGGGTTATGTCGCGGGTTGAAATTTTGCAGGGTTGTTGAAATCAAATTTAGGGACTTTACTGACGGGACTCTGGGCTGGCTGCTCTGTTCACTCGTCAGCGCAAGTGGCGTGACCATGTAATTGGGGCACGGGGCCGGCGCGGCGCGCTGCGGGCTTGCAGAATTTTGTTTGTTTGTTTGGCCGCGCGCTGGCGCAGCCACGGGCCGCAGTTACTGGGGCGCGCTGTCGTAACAAGCCGCGCGGTGTGGCCTGCACATTGGGGTAGAGGGGGGGTAGTCTTCCCAGATGTTCTAGTTAGTTGTTTAGTAAATTTGACTTCAATAACGAGCTTTTGTTATGGTAGGCGCGGCAGGGCGCGCGAATTTAAGCGCAAGTGAGTGGTGACTCGGGGCTCACTCAGGCGGAGGCTATGCGTCTCACCTGTGGTCACGAGTTGTTAGTTCGTTCGTGATGTAGGAATTCAAGCTTTCGGGCGGAAGCTATGGTCGACGCCAGAGGCCACGAGTCGTTTAATTTAAGTTAGGTCATAATGTAGTCGTCAAGCTTTCGGGCGGAGGCTATGGCCCTCGTCAGGGGTCACGCGTCATAGTTTTTAAAATGTAATGTTCGTTCGGGATTTCAAGGGCAGGAGAGGCCCCTACGTTATTTTTTTAAAGTAATCGATCAAGAAAGGCTTTTCGGAAAATGTGAGTATGGACTTATCTTTGTTTTAATTTTAAGTATTAATTATGATTTGAGGTATTCGGAAGGACTAGGGAAGTGTTTAGTGAAGTTCTCTCATTCTCTCTCTTGTAAGGTCGTTCAATCGTTAAGGAAGTAAAGAGATTATTGTTTTAAATTGTAATCCCGCTATTTAAATGTTCTTTAAAATGATGTTGAGTATTTGACTTTAAGAATAAAATAATTTTAATTAAGTATTATGTTATTTTGCAAAATCTCCTTAGTTCAGCTCTCACCAGACATCCTGTACGGGATGACGAACCTATGATCCTAGGTACAGTAAAGTATTTTATGAAGTTAAGACTAGTTGATGCCAAGCGAGTTGTTTCTATGTAAAGAGCTACGATTCTCGCCCCCCCCCTCTGAAGGTGGATCGTGACAGAAATGGCGGTGGCACCGGCTAGGTGCACGTGACAATATCACCACAAAAAATCAAACTGCGGCGTCATTTTCCCGATGACAAACAAAAAAGTTGTATGGTCGCGAATAATACATTCGTATGGCGTCACATCAGCGGAATATTCCCTTGGCATAAATGTGCGAAGTCTGTGGCACTTATGGAGAAGTAAACCTTCGCTCAAACACAAAAACAAATGAACGAACAGCTTTTTTTTTGATAAGATGTGCAATCGGAGACCCCTGGGGTGGTTGAAGAGTGTCAGGTTGGTCGCCAGACCAGATAGTAAAAGCTCAGGGGCTGAGGATAGAAAAGGCATATCTCCAAATTATTAAGTATAAATGTTGTCATGTAATATTTAAAGACTTGATTACACCCAGGTTTATAAACCCATCATGATCATGAAGACACTGATCGGAAGGTAATGTGCAATACATTTCAATGGCGTTTTCAGTTTTTGCTAAATAATTATAAATATAAGCAAAATTTCAATGTATCTGGACAAATCAAAATATTGATAATATTATTTTCATCACAGAAATAATATATGATATGATAACTAAATTTGAAAAAAAGCGGTTATGTTAAATGTATTGTATACTTTCAGTAGGCAAAATTTCCGGCCCCTACCTCTTATAGACTTTGAGAAAAACTGCCTTTTAAAATAACATTGATATAGATAGGAGCGCAAATTTGTGACACGGCCTCTTAACAGGCATAAGTAACGCAGAGTGTGTAGTGTTTCAACTAAGCTATTCCATCCCCTGAACTGGGATATGGCGATAGTGATAATTCTTGGTGCATTGGGGTGAACAGGTACGAAACAAGAGAACAGTAGGAAATGTAACAATTGTTCATTCATGTAGAAATTTGTGAGGAAAAAAAAAAGTAACAACTAGAGAATCAGATTTTTACTCCAAAACATCACAATTTGCATTATATTTCCAGTTTATTGCAACCACGGTTTTTCATTTCCCTATTTATTATTACTTTTTTCGGAAAACGCTAAAAATTATTTTTCAAACAGCACTGATTAAATATTGATTTCCTTAATTTTTGCTATTGGAATTAACGCTGTGAGGCTTATTCAAAACTTTACAATGCCGCAAGGGAACTCCACATAGTGCATTGGTTCCTTCAAGCTTTGGATTGGTTGACCTGCTATTGCTTAAAGAAACGAAAGATATCTTGCACGTTGATGGTGCTTTGTGATTTTGTTTTTCTGTAAGATGTTGCAATGATTGCTAAAGGTTTGCAATAGCGATTGTCTACGGCCACTGAAAAATCTTAAAAAAAATTATAAAATAACTCCAGATATCAAAACTCGGGCCTTGGGTAGAAGTATAAGCGGATGGAGGAAAAAAAATTTGTACTTGAGTGATGATGTTATTACAATAAAAACTTTATTACAAATTTGAGAAATTGTAGCTTGTTTCCTTAACAATTTTCAATATATTTAATTTTGGTTGTCTGTGACCAAGACGTTTATGACGCTTGACTGCTGTAAACAAAACAGCTGAAATCGGTAGTTCTTACATTCATGATTTTTTTCCCAACCCCCACAGTAAACGTGTTAATATTCATAGATAATCCAGACATAAAATATTTACCAACCAGTACATTTAGATACCGTATTTACCCATGTACCACCCGCACATTTTTTCTGAAAAACAACATTCAAAAGTCGGGGTGCGGGTCATACACGAAATTTGAGGTTTTGGACAACAATGAAGACTGAAAAAATTGGATTTATAGTACATTACCGAATGCTGGACGCATTTATTACAATGAAAATACAGCGAAACCCCTTATTTACGTTACCGTTATTTACTTTTTCCCGATATTTGCACCATTTTATTTCGGTCCCGTTTTAACCTCATATGATGCAATGCAATAAATTGCCGTTGTTTACAACGCGCGTATAAACTGTTTCCCGCAATTTACGCGGTTTATTCTGAGATTAACGCTTTCTAATTTAAATAATCGTAATACGACGTATTCTGATGTTTTTAAAAGTATTAAACTTTATCCGTAACGTGTCGGGAGTCGCTGTAATCCACCTATAAAACGTAAACAGCGCCAGTTGGCATCATTCGGTATAGAGCGCGCGCACGTAGTCGAAGATCGATAGCGATAGCTAGTGACACGGAAATTTCGCGAATCGCGATATCGCGAAATAACACAGCAATTTACCTTAATTCGCGACAAAACACCGAAATTGCACAGCATCGAGAAATAAAACTGATAATAATGAATTAGACCACCCATGCAAGACATCGCGAAAAACAAGTAAACACGACGTAGACGGCACATCGCCATTTTTCTAAGTTCCAACATGGCCGCTTTGTAGTAATGAAAGTAAATAATGATTTACAGTATTCCCGTCACGTAATCATGACAATTTGAAACGAAAGCAGTAATTGCAATCATAAAATAATTAAAAAGAGAAAAATGTACCTGAGCATCAACACAAAGTTAATAAAAAATACCGGCGATGTTTTCAACACAATATAGCTGCCATGATTTTCAACCCGCTGTATTTACACATTAATCTTGTAGAGAAATATAAAATTTTAATTCTTCCTTTCATGTTGAACAGTTAACAACCTCATGCTTTCAACTACGTTTGACTGGCTTGGCAACCTACTCGTTAGAGCTGTAGGTGTAGCAAACCGTATGTATTCGGTACTGACTGAGTAACGGGTGCGCCATCTAGTATCGAGTAACGAAACGTTACACACGGCTGGATTTCGTTACTCGCATTTTTCGTATGTTTTACGCATGCGCGCGCATATTCGATGAATTTACGTTACAAAGAACGATGTTTGTTAAAGTATAATATGGAAATTTGTCGTCCAAGTTTTTTACTGTTTATAAGAAAGTATTTTTTACAAATTAGAAATATGTATGTTTTTGTTCTTTATTATCGCGTATTTTCACGTGTTTTTTTGGTTTTTATCTTAAAAGAGATAATAAAACCGCTCTAATGAGATTTAATTGTTTCTTGGTTAACAAAAACTGTTAATTATCAAATATTGTTGATTGTTTATATTCTATTTATTATTATTTACGTGACGTCATACTGTACGCGTACGCAATACGACTCGATTCGTTGCTGCAACATAACATTGCATGTTATGCGGTATCAGAAGTAACGAGTAACGTAGTGACACGATAGTAACGAGTACTAATTGTTATAGTAACGAATACATACGGGTACACTTTTTTTCGTTACTTTTACACCTCTACCACTCGTAAACATGAACACATGGCACTACGCCGATTGATAAGCAAAATCAGTGACCTTTAACTGCCGTAACTACACTTCTCAGCAAATGCAATACGACCGCAGAGCAAGTGAATACGGCGTCAACGGGACAAAGAACAGCAGCAAGAAATATTAAAAGAATACTAAGTTGAGACATTTTGTGCCGAGGCAGCGTGCTAGGCGACACCGGGCCGTGCCGAGGCAGCGCGCTAGGCGACACCGGGCCGTGCCGAGGCAGCGCGCTAGGCGACACCGGGCCGTGCCGAGGCAGCGCGCTAGGCGGCACCGGGCCGTGCCGAGCTGTTTCAAGCCTACAATTTTTATTTGCCAATAGTGTTGACTTTAGAGTGCAGTATACGGGTATACGCCGTGCCACTATTATTTAGCCAAGCAAAACTTGTAGGTCATAAAACCATTCTCAAAAGTTAAAGTAAACATGAAAAACCAAAACAGCGAAATAAAACCGAAATTTGATTTTTTCAAAACGAAATTTAAGGAAAAATAAAACCATTTTTACGGGACTCTAGCGATAGCTCGCAAACTTCTTGCTACGCGCGCGCTCTGTTTACAACCGAGTTAACTATAACTGGCAACCCGCGCCATTTTATGCGTATCAATACAACTCACGTTTTTGCTATGGGTTTTTTTACGTTGAATAAAATGGTTTTATGGCATCACTCATTATTTTTAATTATTTGGCACTACGAGCTTTATTTTTATTTGCAGGATGTTGCAACGGACTGAACAGTTGACGAGTGTGGTTATTGCATACAAACATTTTAAAATTTATTTCACCATATTTACGTCTGTTGTTTAGCAAAATTGATCTACTATTTTGACAATGAATATTACTGGTTTTTTTTTCTTAATATTTCATGCATTTGTGTTAGTAAAATTCTGTGCTGCAGTTGTAAAGAGTTTACTTTGTTGTTAGAATGACAGACTCTTTTTCCCTATTTATGCAGGCACATGTAAATAGACATTACAGTGAAAAAAATTTTTTCCCAGAGTATGTTGAAAATTTGGGGTGCGGGTCATACATGGGGGCGGGTGGTACATGGGTAAATACGGTACATGTAATAATAATAAAAAAATTACTGAAAATATTTATACATTTTCTAATACACTAGAGTCCCGTTATAGCGAGGTGTCACGGTTCCGGGTTTGATCCTCGCTATAACCGAATTGGACAAATTTTGGCCACCAAAAAATAAAAATTAACCGAAAATAGCATAAAAATTGTATTTAAACCTGTATAATTGAAAAATAACTAGTTATATTAACGAAATCTTAATTTCTGTGAGCAGATGTGTGAATTCTCTTTAAAACGATACCCCATAAGTACGGATGCGATCACCCATTGCGTCAAAATAATCAGAATACCCTACCACGCCACGTAAGTATAGCATCTCAGCCCGTGGCCGATGCAGCATTGTCCTGCTATCTATCGTCGACGCGGGCTGTCTGCTGGCGGCCATGTTGGTTCGGGATGTTGCTAACAGGTGGTGCTAGTGTAGTGCGACGATTTAATTCCTTACAAAAATGCAGGAGTGCGGCTGCGGCAACGCACGTACGCCTCAAACATAATAGTCGCCGGAAAACTATACTTTTTTCATTTAAAGAAACCTGTCAACTTTTTTAGAAAATAAATTTGGGATTAAACTCAAACCATCACCACCCCTTTCCCGGACAGATACCCCAACAACTGACCGAAACAAAAGTTACAAGAAAACTGCCCTAGCGATTCGGAAATAAATACGGTAGTGCCTACTAGAGGTGTAAAAGTAACGAAAAAATCTGTACCCGTATGTATTCGTTACTATAACAATTAGTACTCGTTACTATCGTTACGTTACTCGTTACTTCTGATACCGCTTAACATGCTATGTATGTTATGTTGCAGCAACGAATCCAGTCATATTACGTACGCGTACAGTATGACGTCGCGTGAATAATAATAAATAGAATATAAACAATTAACAATATTTGATAATTAATAGTTTTTGTTAACCAAGAAACAATTAAATCTCATTAGAGCGGCTTTTTCATATTATCTCTTTTAAGATAACAACTAAAAAAAACCTGAAAATAGGCCATTATAAAAACAAAAACACACATATTTCTAATTTGTAAAAAATACTTTCTTACGTTGTTTCTGTTCCAATCCCAAACTTTGTCTACACAAGGCACAGATAACTAATAGAAGTTTGATAAAAGAAAGAAAGGACAGGATTCCATTTTTAAAGCCACGCACTTAGGTGGCGACTGCACGGCTGAAGAATGTGACAGGCGTCAACAGCAAGATGTCTAGTGGCGAGCGAGAGGGGTGGAGATAAAGCAGACAAATAACAAAAGCGCGCTTCAAGCGATCTTGCAGTAAATTCCTAAAAATACCTCGTTATAGCCGTGTTCTCGCTATTACCGTGCTCGCTATAACAAGATTCTACTGTACTTAAGAAGCAAAATTAAAGAATGCTGCAAAAAAATAACGAAGTTAACACCGGTGCAAATGATGCTAACTGTGCCCGGAGATGTCATCAAAAAAGAGCTTATGACAACAGCAGCTACTAAAGAAATACCATTCAGGTTGAAATTTTTTTACATCAAAATGTGCACTGATGGTGATAGACCTGATACATAAGAATCTTCCTACAGGTGTTTACCATTATTAAAAAATAAAATTCAAGAGGCATCAGAGACCTTAAGGGCCTACATTGTGTGGTTTTTATGGTTACTTAAGAGGTAAATCATAATTTTGAATAATTAGTTAGTCTAACTTTAACATTTAAAAGATCAATTTGAGGCTTTTCTTAACAAATTTTTGTGGGTAACGAACTCCCAATAGTAAAAGAGAAATTAAAAAAAAATAGTGCAATATCTAAGTATGTTATTTAAGTGATATTATTTTATGTAGCAATGACCTATAATGTTTTCCTTTACCCTGTTATCAATTTTTATCATCCAGTCCCTTGAAAATCATCTTAACAGGATGTTACAGCATAAAAAAAAAAGCAACGAGGTATACTATTTCAAATATTTGTACACAAATAATATAAGTTATTTGAAAGTCTTAGTATTTAGAGGTCAATTTAAATATAAACATTAACAGTTACATAATTCATATTTGCATTCGAATACCCTCACAGGCCTAGTCATGAAAATATTTTTATTTATGATGGAAAATTGAATGGAATTTTTCAATATCACCACCAGTAGAAAATTACAACCAACTCGTTGATAAATTCAATACAACATTAAGCAGAAAGTGCGGTGACGTACTGGTGCGCTCACCTTCTCGGTCGCGGGCGGGGCGCGGGGCGTCGCTGCTGGCCGAGAAGCCCACGATGCGGTGGCCGGAGCCCGCGCTGGTGGACACCACGGTGCGGTGCGCGCCCCCGGCCCGCGACGGAGCGCCGGGCGTCCCGGCCTGGCCCCCGCTGCTCAGCACCGACAGGGACAGCGCCGCGGGGCCCAGCAGGCCCCCCAGGCCGCTCGTGGCCCCCAGGGCCAGCCCCGCCGCCTGGTGGAGCGGGTGTCCCGGGTGGGCGGGGTCCGACGAGTGCGTGAGCGACGCCCCGAACCTCAGCTGGGCCTCCGTCGAGTCCATCACCGTCAGCAGCCAGTCCCAGGTGGGCTTCAGGTGGTACTCCAGGTACAGCTGCGCACCACAACCACGCTGCTGTACTCCCATCAATACTGCCGACTCACAACAATCTTTAGATTTTAAGTGGAGAGACAGGCCAAATGTTACAGGTGGAGCTAGATAATCATAAGAACCCAGGCACTCTAGCAATCTTCCCCCAATTAAAATATAGAATATTCTTGCGGACTGCGACAGAACATGGCGCACATTACAGGAAAGCTTGTTTTGAAGAACGTCGACTCTAGAGCTGGGCGGGATAGGGCATATTGGCTTCAGAAAATTCCAGAAGGAAAAAAAAAAGAATCCCTAGGAATCGGGACTGAATCAGAAATCATTAGATGTTACAATTTTGAAAAAAATAACGCACTATTTACAAAAGGTAAACTAAGTCCATTTTACTGTGTGGGCCAAAATTAAATGATTAAGTAGGCCTTTGCAAACAATCCAATTTTTGAATTCAAATAGTCTAGGCCTGTGCAGTTACCCAATTTTTTGGTTCTGGCTTTAGTTCCTTTAAACTAACCACCCAGAACAGAGATTTAAATCTTTGGTTTCAACTCAGGGTAATTTTTGTAAGTTTCATTTACCTCACATAATGATAAGTTCATCATGCAGGAAAGGCAATCAAACACATTCTTTCAACATTTCACAATGAAGTAACACATGAAAAATGAATGTTATATTGTTACAATAAATTAGAAACCGAAAGACAATATCTTAGTTTCAAAATGTTTTAGACATAATTTCATCCTGTTAATTATGGTTTCATTAAAGTGTAGTATATTTATAATTAATACCCGAAGTTCATATTGTCTGGGTGCTACACAAGTTTTCTGTGTGATTATTGCTTTAACAAAGAAGAAATTCAAAAAAACAAAAAAAACTGTTATGGCACCGAGATAAAACAATATGGCATCCAGTTCCTTTCATAACGGTGGTACTGTAATTAACAGGTTAGGAGGTTACTTTTTAGCTGTTGAACAATGAAAACCAATTAAAATATTAACAAACCATGCAAGTAAAAAAATAATTGCATCATAAAAATAAGTTCATTAAAACTGTACAACATAAATAACATATTACATTTGAAGCATAAGAAAAATTTATAAATGAAAGCCAAAAATTCTGAACCAGAAAATTTCAATTTATTTTCACCAACACAATTTTGGCACCAGTAACGATTGGCCTACCTATTCCAAGGTTAGAGATTAGCTTACAAAATACCAGTAATGAGTGGGCCACGGTTTTTGGTTCTGTCAAATTTATGCAAATCAACCGGCACCGAGAACCCTAAATACACACCCGGTACCACAAAAAGCATAACAGCTAAACCTTCCCCCCTTGTCATATGAATGGTATAGGAATGCATACGGTGCAAACCAACGAGCATTCATTTTTGAACACGCTTTTATTAGCTTCACTTACAACTAGGCCTGTGCGAATATTCGAATTTTCGAATATCAAAACGAATAGTTTATTATTCGTATTCGATTCGATTTCGAATACTAACACTTCGAAAAAACGAATATTCAGTCATTTACGAAAAAGGCTGAGCGGGATCACTACATCTGGCCACGTAAAGCCCGTTTGAACACAGTAATTCGGAGCGATAACTAACGTATTTTATGTAGAAGAATGCCGTCAGGTCGTTTAAAATAGATTTGAACTGTCAGCATACTGATAAAGATAAATACATGTCTCTAAAATCCATACAACCGGGACGTTATAGGTGACAGTTTTCAGATTAGAGGATGAAACATGGTTTTTCGGCACTGTAATTAAATTCCGAACGTGACGGCGAAGAGAAAGAAAATTGTAGACCATGTGGAAAACATCTGGCCGCAGACTCACAGCAGACTCCAAAAGCCTAACATGCTACGTCAATGTTTTTCAATTGGATAATACACAGTAAACGACCGGATGCAGGCGGCAACCACCCCCCCCCCCCCAACAAATTCCTCGCGTAGTGACAGCTCAGGCAATTATCCTGTCCTGCGCGTCCAAAAAAAAAAAAAAAAAACTCTTGCCAAGAACTTACTTAAAAGCTTGCGATCACATTACATGGTGTACCAAGATTGTGAAGTAAATGTGTTTTCTATGATGGTAGATCCACGGTTCAAAGATTTACTAATTGAGGATAAAAATTAAAAAAATATGGGTTGAAAATTTGTGCAGGGAAGTATGTAAGCTGTGTAAGCTGAACACAGTATCTGAAACTATAACTGAGACAAGTGAGGCTACAAGTGAAATGCCTATTAAGAAGTCATCTCTGTGGGCCTACGTGAAACCTTCAACAGCAGCTCAGTCTACGTTTGCAAGCTGCGAAGAAACTATCCAAGGAGAAGTAAACAAATATCTGGCAGCACTCTTAATCCCAATGAATGAAAATCCTTTCAGTTTCTGGTCAGAGAAGGGGCGCACTTGTTTCCGAAACATAGCTGTGGTAGCAAGAAAGTACTTGCCTATACCTGCCACACAAGTGTGCAGTGAGAGACTTTTCTCAACAGCTGGCAACATTGTGATGTGTAGAAGAGAGAGTCTACTCCCCGAAAATGTAGAGCAGCTTGTGTTTCTCCACAAAAAAAATTAGCTAATATGTAGTGATGTGACAAGACTCTTTTTATTTATTTATTTAAATTTATTTATTTATTTATTTATTTAAAATTGTGACATGTCTACCAACAGCTAAAGCCATAGTGGTAGACACCATACATATATACAAAGAGATTACAAAGACACATGGACAAACAAATACAAACTGGACAATAGAAAAAAAATACAAATAGCACGGAAACTAAAATACAATGAAGTCAAAAAATATAATAAAATATTAGAAGTTAGATAAGATGTTCTTGAGGCAAATTTTTTTGTTGGTTTGATCAAAATGATTAACAAGTTTGTTGTAATTAGAAATCAATCTATATAATAGATCATTCCTTTTATTGAAAGTACATAAAAAAGGTGGTTTGCGACAATTAAAGGAAGAAATTTTAATACCGGTTGATTCTAGGACATAAGGACAATTAAGGTAATTATAATAACAATTATGAATAAATAGAGCATCAAGAACATTTCTTCTATCCTTAAGTGAACCTAGAAGACTATTTAAGTTGATTGAACTATTGGTTTTTTGTATTATATAGTGGCAGAGTTTCATTTGAATTTTGTCCAATTTCTCAATGTCAGTTAAATTTAAATTATTCCAAATAATAGAGCCATATTCAAGTTTAGATCTGATTAAAGACATAAATAAGGATAATATTGAATCAATATTAGTAGAATGAAAGGTGATGTACTTGATGAGACCAAGAATTCTATTAGAGTGACAAATAAGTGAATCAGTATGTAAATGAAAGAATAATTTAGAATCCAAAAGTACGCCAAGATCTTTAACATGTTTAGTTTTTAGTATGGGAGAATTGTCAAGGTTGTACCTATAACAGATAGGATAGTATTTTCTAGTAAATGATATGATGGTAGTTTTATCTTTATTAAGCTGTACCAAATTTGTGTTGCACCAATTTGCCACTGCAGAGATGTCGGATTGAAGAAGATAGTAATCATGATAAGAAGATATTTTGCGATATATCTTTAAATCATCAGCGAATAGAGTCCCAGTAGAGTAATTAAGTTGATGAATGATGTCATTAATAAAAATATTAAATAATAGGGGAGAAAGGGAACCACCTTGAGGAACACCAGAGGGTGCAGTATATAGAGTTGATTTTATATTCTTTATTGCAACAAAGAAATTTCTGTTTGTTAAATAGCTAGTTAGCCAATTTATATATTTGTCACTTAGTCCAAAAGAAGAGCATTTAGAAAGAAGAATTTGATGATTTACAGTATCAAAAGCTTTGGCCAAGTCAAAGTAGCAAGCATCAACTTGACCACGAGTGATAACTTCAGAGTAAATTGGATTTAAGAACGACACTAAATTCGTTGTAGTGGTTTTTCCAATTCTAAAACCATGTTGAGCCTCAGTGAAACAAGTTTTTAGATTAAAATTAAGATGTTTACATATAATTTTATCGAAAATTTTAGCAAACCCATTCAATAGTGAGATTGGTCTATAGTTAGAAACATCAAGCTTGTTACCCTTCTTATGGATAGGAACAACCTTGGCAGTTTTCCATTTAGTGGGATAAATACCACTAGAGATACTAATATTAAAAATATGTTGAAGAATAGGTGCAAGAATAAATGCACAACCTTTAATTATAAAATTGGGAATATCGTCAGGACCAGTTGAGAGAGAGGACTTTAAGGATTTTATACTCCAAAGAACAAGACTTTCAGAAATGAGTAACATGGGTATGAAATGGTTATTTGAGGAGAAAGTAGATGAATAATTAATTTTGGTAGGAGTTAAATAGACACTAGCAAAATAGTCTGCAAAGCAGTTGGCCATCAGCGAAGAATCATTAGTTACAGAGTCAATAATTTTAAGTGATAATTGTTGATCATAGCCTTTCCTCATTATCCTAACATAATTCCAGAATTTTTTTGGGTTATGTTTAATTTTATTATTTATATTTTCTAACCAATATTTTTTGTCTCTAATTAACAGTTTTTTTACCTCCTTCCTAAAATGTGCAAACATTGAATAGTAATGAGGGTTCAAATTTCTTTTATATAATTTATGATAATGTTTTTTTAATTTTAATAATTTTATGAGTTGTTTAGAATACCAAAAAGGAAACCTGGATTTACAATTTACAGAAGTCGGAATATACGTATTCATGAGTTCATGCATAATGGATGTTAAGTGATCCACCATAGTATTTACGTCATAAGTATTATTGTAAATAACAGACCAATCATGATTTTTCAATGCAGTGATTAGACCAAGATAATCACCCTTTTTATAATTTAAAAACAAAGCAGAATCACTTTGAACATTAGATACTATTTCCAATTTGAAGTTTACAGAAAGTGCTGGATGATAAACATCTTCTTTAACAAGATAATCAAGAGCGTTATTTATAGTACATAGATCTAAGTTAGTGAAACAAAGATCCAGTAGACGAGTAGGATGTTGAGTATAGTTAAACTGATTCAAACCCAAAGTGGTTACAAAACTGATTAATGCAAATGCTTTAGATTTTATAGAATTTTGAGTAATATTTGAAGTGTGAAAGTGAGACCAATCAACTCCAGGTACATTAAAATCTCCTAAGAGTAAAATGTCATCTTGGAAATTTTTAAATTTTTCCTCCAGATGTGTAAAATAAAGTGCATAAGTTTCTGGAGTAATTTGAGGTGGTAAATAAATATTACCAAGTGTTAAATATTTTTTACGATTGGTTCTAATTTTAATCCAAATGGCTTCTATTCCCAAATGGTCGTATTCATGAGTAATAAATACATTTTTGAATTTATTTTTATTTACTGCAATTAAAACACCACCTCCTCTATTCATTAGTGTTAAAGAAGGGTCCCTATCGGTTCTAAATACGTGATACGAATCATTAAAATAGTGCGAGTTTATAGACGTTGCCGTAAACCAGGTTTCAGTGAGACAAATGATATCATAGTTTGTATGTAAAATATTATTTGAAAATTCAATTGCTTTAGTCCTGAGTCCTCTCACATTTTGGTAGAAGATTACCCACTCTTTGGGAGAAACAGCCACAAATAAAGATTTATGGAGCTCCTCCGGGCTCCTGGGAAGGATTAGACGCAGATAAGGTCAACTCAGACATAAGTGTAGGCGTCGAAGCAGACGCCGACGCAGATGTAATCTCAGGATTGCCGTTGACCCGTCCAGAAGCAGACGTAGATCCATTATTAGTGATTTGTTCAGGATGCAGTTTCCCGTAAAAAGGACTGATCAGGCATCCACTGGGCCAGAAAACAATGTTATTTATTCTCACAAAGTCTTCTTCAAGCACAGAGATATGAAATGATGAGTAAGTGTTAAATTTGGTACGTAGTTTAACGACTTTAACGTGAGAGAGATTCAGTTCATTAGTAATATACTCTACTATCTCATGTTCCTGAACAGAGGGGTCAAATCGTGTCACAAATAATGCTTTTGTTTTCCTTGGAACCAATTTGCTAACTGTCTTTAGAGTAGGGATATTTCTGATGCCTACTTGCATGGGCGGTTTTTTGCGATCATGGTCACGTTTTTCATCTGAATTAACAATGTTCTTGGCTTTCCGTCCGTATTGCACCGTAGTGAAACCATCTTCACTGGGTTGTTGGTTAGTGATATTATTACTGCTCTTGGCGAAGCGCTTTTCATGCTGATTCATAAGTGGGTCACGGGACGGAGTACCGTTACCCGAGACACCAGCTGTTGCGACACTAGCTGTTTCGACACTTTCACTTTCCGTGTTCTTGTTGTTTGAGGACTTAAGCAAAGCTTGACTATACGATTTCACCTTGTCCAAGCACGGTAATAAACTTTTAATATGAAGTAGTTCCTGTTTGATTTCGGCCGTTTCATTACGCGAGTCTATTAGTAAAGTTTTAAGAACTTCATTTTCACTTCGTAGATCGTCAAACTTGGCACAAAGCAAGTCAATCCTCTTTACTAAATCATTGAAATTAGGAGCTTCAGTACTATCTAAAATTTCCAGCCTTGTAATTCCAAACGTCTTTTTTTCCAGAGAATCAGTAGAGGCAGATCCAGATCCAGTAGTTACAGATGCCGATTTCCTATTGGGTGACCTAAACATTTTAGAATGGGATTTTACATTTGTTTCACAAAAGGAAGCATCACACACTGATGAGGGAAACCCCAAAAAATCTGATTGATTGCTCACTAACAAATTAATGATGAATAACTCGCGGCGAACACGCAACACACAAAAGGCCGGCGGAGCGCACGGCGCACACGTCCGTCGGCTATGAACTCTCGGCCGCAACTCATACGAACTAATTATAAAATTGGAGAACCTTAAAATTATAAGTATGTACCTGTTATCATATTGTAATGTGATGTGATCAGGGCCGGTGCAAGGTAAATCGGTGCCCTAGGCGAAAAACCTTAATGCCCCCCCCCCCCCCCCCCCCCCGCCACCCCCGGGGGTGGACACCCCAAAAAAATTTTTCCTTGCCTCAAAATACATCACATAAGCCTAAGATTTTGACAACAATCAAATGTAAAGAAGGCTTGTGTTTTTTTTTTTACTTTTTTACTTATTACAAACCATAAACAGGTCACCGTGGAATTTAAATAATTACTTATATCAATATAAATATTCCAAACTGTTACAAAAACCCATTTTCTTCTAGCTTCAATAATCGTTAAACATACAGTAGAATCCCTCCCGAACGACCCCCCTCTGGAACGACCATTTCGTAAGATCGACCAGTTTTCAAGGAACCGTGAAAAAATTCGAAAAAAAAAAAAAGAGTAAAATCAGATGAAAAACAAGTGCGCTACACACTAAGTACGGCGCTGCGCGTCACGTTTTTCTTGGCGAGCGCTGTACTGTTGGCAGGCGCACGCATGGCTAAAAATAGATACCACCCCTCCAGAGTCCAGACTGGCCACCATAGCGATAACGGTAAACAGTGGTGCGCATGCGCATTTCTGTTGCCGTCTTGATCCCGTGTCTTTGTCTTGTGGCTTGTTAGTGTGATCTTGCTCGCTGGTGGATACGCTTCTTTTGCTTGTTGATTCGGATATTTCTTGGTTTTTATTATTGTTGACGACTTATTACGCTTTGTTTCTTGGACGCCGATTTGGTTAGTGGTTTGATTTTGTGAATTTTGTATATTGTTGACGACACACGCATTTGTTTTTGGATTTTGATTTGGTAAAATTATTGGCTTGATTCTATGAACGATCGTTGACGACACACGCAGTTTTACACTGATTTTGAATTTTTTTTGGGATTTTCGTTTCACATTTGTGAAAATGAGTGCCAAGCGAAATACACAGCTTAAATATATTTTTTGTTCATCATTATCTGAAGCTGTAAAAAAAAACGTTGCCATCGCTTCGGCCCATTTTTGTGTTTCGGCCGCTCTATATTTAAAACCACCCAGTTACGTACCATGTAAAATAGCTTTTTGGCCCGACCCTTATTTATAACAACCTTAGCTGTCACACTTTTAAAACCCAGGGAAAATACTCTGACGTCCGCTTCCCTTCTCACGTCGGTTGGTTATTATGTCCGCCGCCCGTTAGCTCGCCTGGCGCAGAGAGACGTGTCCGGCAGGCATCCGGCGCGGCGGGACGAATGGTGATGCCGAAAGTGAGGAAAAGGGGGGGGGGGGGGGGAGCAATAAATGGATAAAAAATAAACTACCCACGTTACATAACGTTAGCACGGTGTTATTTTAAAGCTGCCCAAATAAAGGACGGTTCTTTCCGTGAATTGACCGGGGGAGGGGGGGGGGGGGAAGGGGGAAGGGGGGGAATTGGCCAAAAATTACCCAAATTCTCTGGAACGACCCTTCCGTAAGTACAACCGTTTTTTCGGGAACCGTGAGGGGTCGTTCCAGGGGGATTCTACTGTATTATATCAGCTGTTGTGTGTCGTGCTGCGCCGCCCCCAGCTACTTGGCGCCCTAGGCGGTTGCCTAGTTCACCTATATGAACGCGCCGGCCCTGGATGTGATATAACATGTTATATGGGATTTCAATTCTCATTCCAATTATTCGAACTCAATATTCGTATTCGAGAATAATTTGGTATTTGTATTCGAATTCGATTCGAACTAAAAAACTGATATCGCACAGGCTTACTTGCAACCATGTAGTCAAATCTTGGAAGTCAATTTCAACCTGCTTCTGTCATACTGGTTTGAAACTTCGCAAGTACGTATATGTAATTCAGATGACAATACACTAATTTCACGACTATGACCTGAAGAAACAATGGAAAGGGGCATATGGGTAGGGGGGGGGGGTGTATCACAACTTTCGAGCTATGGGCAATAACCATGCTGCTTTTTTTTATCTATCCATGGGGCCGGGACATTGAGAGAAATTTGCCTAGGGATAGAATGCAAACACCCCCCCCCCCCCCCCCCCAATACCACCAAAAAAAAAAAAAACATAATCCGTCTGAAGTTCAAACCCAACATTTCGTAAATTATTTTAAAATTTATTTATTCTGTTTCCATTTGGAGTGTTTCAGCCCAATAAGGCCAAGACATGGTGTAGATTGTGAGTTTCTATTTCTCACTCTTGCTGTTAATATTCAATATTTGTATTCGAGAAGTAAGTACCGTATATACCCGAATCTAAGACGACATTTTTTTTACCATAATTTATAATTCAAAACAAAGGGGTCGCCTTAGATTCAGATACACTGATTTTTAGGTAAACATACCTATTTTGGGTCAATGTTTTCGGGTTGTGCAGTAGTTATTGGCTGCACATGTTATGACCGATGATTTTGGGAATGTTCTATAGCACAAGATGGCGCCCATCTTATAGACTAAGTTTCTTGTACAAAAAAAATTAATGTAGGTTATACAGTACTTCCTTGCTGTGATTATTTTATTGACAACAATGAAGATGATGCATCAGCATAATGAAACTCTTTTAACAGTTTCCAACAGTTACAGTTACAGCCATGTAGGCATTTATTTCTGTTTGTACATAAACTGTTAACAGTATTTCAAAAGTGGTGGTTGGAATCCTTTGTAACATTCATATTTTCAATTTTATATCTAATTTGTTAACATGTATTTTTCATGAAAACATGAGGTTGAGACTGACTTCTTACTATTTTATTACAAACAAAGGGCCCTTTCACTAGTGCAATTATGATTAGTGGTGCACCGATGCGGATACCGATGAATCGTAATCAGCGATTATGGGTACTTACCGATTAATCGTAATCGGCGATTATCTTAACGATTACTTTGCAGATTATCTATGTCTCGGCGTAATTAAGTAGGTTTTTACCGTGTAATATTTTGTCACACATTTTAGGACGAAATACGGTAATATTTGTATATATTACAAAATTCATCTAACTCCGTCATATCAAGATTAGAGATATTTCGTTAAGTTTAATAAATCTCATTGCCTCGAACAATAAAAAATGCATTTTTCCTACACGTTTATTTACGTTTCGTCTTTTGTTCTGTCTTTTGTTTAGTGGCCTTGTACATTACCTATAGCCAGAGACGTAAAATAGATGGCACGCAATCAAAATACCACAAGCAGTTGCAGTGTATTCTATGAGAATCAATCTTTTCGAGTCGTAGTAGCGGTTCAAAATCGTGGTCCCGATACCTTTCAGAGTTTATCACTGTGTTTTACAAACTCGTTATGGCCGTCTTCTTTGTCTTCGTCGTCTTTGGTAACATTATCCGTTGTTGTGTTATTTGTATGTGACGTGAAAAATGAAAAAGTATTTATAATTTTATACATTCAGTCAACATTAATAAAATCACATGTGCTAGAATTGGTTTTGAGTCACTTTTATATAATTATAGTGAGATGGCGACTAGGGAGAAAAAAAGTGGTGTGGAAACATTTTTCTATAAACTCAAGTGAACAAAATATAGCAACATGTTTACATTGTTAAAACGGTAATTTCTCGATGCAACCTTATGTGATAGTCGATAATAATGCTAGTTTTCCGCAACAAAAACTTACCCACTGTAAATTACAATTATTAGACTGTAGTTCAAGTTGTTTACAATAACAAATATAAATAGAAGTTAATTTAATTTACACTTTGCAATGACTTAATAGTGTATTTTATATATTCTTATACTGTTATTATAACTGTATTCACGATTTTACCTAACTTTGTTATTAAATTCACATGGGGATAAAAAAATTTGTGTGCATTATTACACTTAAAAAAATTTGTTCATTATAATCTGTAACTGAATCGGTATCTGCCGATTATTGCTCTCATAATCGGTAATCGAATTGGTAATTGGTAAAGTCATATCGGTGCACCACTAATTATGATTATATTAGAGTACGATTCCAGTTTGAATAATTATAAATAGTAAAATTTTACAATTCTCCATATCTCAACCACCTGACCAACCTTACAGAAGTTCTTCTATATAGCGGGTCCTTTGGTAGAGCGATCTCTATATGAATGGTGAATTTGCAAAACAACTTAAGTCACATTTTTGGTGTATTGAGATTATTGCCTAATCGTGAAGCAATTGCAAAGGGCTACAGTTTACTGTTAAAATTACTTTAGTCCACGTCTTTTTGCGTTTTTATCTGCTCCTGTATTTTCTGTATTTTTATCTTTATAGACAAAACAACCTAAGTCCCGGACTTAGGTCGTTTTGACTGTGAAAAATGTTTTGATGTGAGAGTAAGCGTGGTTGTGTGGACACGTATGCCATCTACCTTAAATAACTGGAACTAAATGTGCTGACACTTGTATGCTATCTGTTGACAAATATGTTCAGCTCAGTGTGAACGAAAATGTTGTTGCAAACGTACGTGTAGGGAAATAAAACAAAAGTAAGTTTGCAGGAAAATAGCGTGTTCTAGCAGTAGTTTGAAGAGCTATTTTGAAGAAGCTATTGACAACAATGATATACGAAAGAAGGGTGTCAAAAGGACTGCTGAATACAAAAGAAACATTATAAAAAAGGCTAAGGTAAAAGGTTTGGAACACAAGAACCATGTAAACAAGCTTGTACCAGCTAGATGCACTGGACAAGAATGTGGGTAAGAACATAGGGCTAATAAGTTGTAAGAACGATACTAAATAATACAGTAAAATGAGAATACCAGAACACTCGCGGTCTTGCAATTGGTGAGAAATGTTAGTGGTGTTGCCATCTCAGGAAAACGAACTGCAGAACATTACATTTAAATCAATAAAATGTTTCTCTGTGAATATAGATGAAGAGAAAATAAATTTTTTACCTTCAGAATAATTTATTAATAGATGTCCTGAAAATATAATTAACAACACAAACCCCTTGTGTGTTAAATGTGTTAAAAAAGAGTGATACTTGATAATACAATATAAGTTAACATTTATTCCAAAAATAAAAAATAAAAGTTAGTCCTCCAGCCAATAGATTATTTGTCACATTCTCACGAATTTTATTTATATATTGCTATCCAGTCTTCCCCTTTTACGGCATTTACTATACATAATTGTTGTTACATGCAAACGTTGCAGAAAATGCACGACTTATTACTATAAAGTACCTAGTTCAAATCAGGATACAGGTTACTAAACTAGTAACTTATATGGCATATAAAAATCTTAGAGTGCTTTGCAAAAAAAAAACTGTCATTATTTATTTTTGAATAAATATCATAATTAAGCTAAACAATAAAATTTAATGGATGTGTTCAGTTATGTACCTCAAACTCAATCACAATATTTTTCACAGATTTCCGAATGGTTAGAAATAGTAGGGCGTAGACTGTTTGGTGTATTATTGCATTTTGTACTATATACCAATTAAATTACTAACATTAACATATATTGAAGAGTGACGAACAAATTACAAGAGGTAATAATAATAATTATGTACTGTTCTTTGATTTCAGATGCAAGAAAAAGTGCTTCAGGCTAGTTTCAGATAATACCTTCATTGAGGCAGTAAACCAAATGAATGGGTTTAATACCAAGAATGAGCAGGATGTGTTTTTGCAAGGACTAATAATGCGTAAAGATGTTCAAAGACGAAGGGGCAGGAAAGACGAACCTGGCAGACGAGAAGCTATGTTTGTGTACCATGTAAGGGACTCTGGTAAACTGGTTGCTGTGTGTAAGAAAGCATTTTTGAGTATTTATTGTGTTAGTGAATCTAGTGTCAAGCGTTTGTGCCAGCTGATACTAATTGGAAAATTACCCAGTGATGAGAGGGGAAAACACAAACCATCCAGTGCAAAAGACGCTACTATTCTTGCGGATATTCATAGCCACGTATCCTCCTTTCCAGTTCATCAAACTCATTATGGTGATGTTGATATTTATTATCTTAGTGGAGAACTAACAGTCAAGAAAATGCATGAAATGTTTGTTGACAAGTATGCAGACAGGAATGTATCATATCATTACTACCACAAGTATTTCAAGAGCCATTTTAGTTTGAAGTTTGGTAGACCTAGTGTTGATACTTGTGTAATTTGTGAAGAAAAAAGTATTAAACTGAAAAGCTGTCTAAATGACACCGCCAAACGCATCGCATCGGCCGAACTCCTTGTGCATAAACGCAGGAGCAAGAAATTCTATTTAACATTGAAACGTGCATTTCAATTGTGCATCGAAAGAGATGATTTTGTTGCATTGTCATTTGACTACATGCAAAACATATCGTTGCCAAAGATTCCAGTGCAGGATATGTATTATCTTCGTCAGCTGACTGTTCCTGTATTTTCAGTGCACAACCTTAAAACCAGCGAGGCCGTATTTTACATATACCACGAAGGACAGGCAAAAAAGGGGCCGAACGAGGTATGTAGTTTCCTACTTGACTACATGAACAACTTTATTCCTGACTCAGCAACCGAGATATGGTTGTTTTGTGACGGATGTCCAGGCCAGAACAAAAACAACACTGTCATCAGATTTTTAATGGCATTAACTGCACAAAAACGGTTCCTCAAGATCAGACTTCTGTTTCCCATCAGAGGCCATTCATTTTTACCTTCGGACAGAGATTTTGCTGTGGTGAAAAGGTGTTTGCGTCGTTTGGACAGATTCTACACACTAAAGGATGTGTGTGAGCTAATTGTGCACTCTAGTGCAAAGAAAAAATTTACAGTGAACATTGTCGAAAGTGAAAATGTGTACAACTTTCATAGTTGGTGGCCAACTATTTACAAAAAGAATGTAAATTCCCTGGAATCATCAACTTCAATGTACCACGAAGTCAGAAAATCCCGTTCAGCATTTCCTCCTTCATGGAGTTCCAATTTTCTGCAGACCACTTCGGCATTGTCGTAGCCAAGCCATTTATTGATAGCCTAGTTGCTTACACATTTAACCTTGGCCCAACATATCCCCACAACCCAGGTCTTCCAACTCAGAAAGCTTATCCCAATGGTTTTATCCCAATTAATGCAGACAAATTACAAGATGTACGAAAGATGCTCAAATACATTCCAGAAGAATAAGTCGTGCAGGTATTCTACCTTGGCATTGTACAATGGGCAGCAATAGACCATTGAACGTTTACCAAATGTAGGTTGTGTCTGATGCAGAGTGAATTGTTGACACAATCTTATTATGTTGACTGAACTGTTATTCTCATTGTTAAAGTATCCTTGTAAATTGAGAAAAATAATCCTACTATCTCTAAAAATTGTTTGTAACACGTGAATGTATTGTTGAAATAAATTGATATTGATCTTAAAGGATAAGAAGTTTTCAGTGCCATCTGCTAAAAAATATGTTGCCAACCATACAACAATAATTACTTCATAACTTCACCTCGTTTCTTAATAAAAACTTTAAGAGATTAATTTAATTTTAATGATAATTATTACAAAATATATTATATTTTGTATTGAATATTTGTGAATTTGCAAAACGTCTTAAGTCCAGCATTTTTATTTATTTTTTATAAAAACATATAAAATTTAAACCTTCTTTCAGAAGTTGAAAAATATTCGCAATACTGATCTGTTTGCTTTACGCCAGTAAAAAGTGGCACAATATGTGCCAACAGCACATGACACAGTTTTTTGTGATTTTCTCAAAACTATTAGTTTGGACTTACGTCGTTTTGCAAATTCACCATTCATATTAATACCTGGAAATTTACATCGATGTAGGCAGTACATGAACACCAGATGGAACACTCCTGCGACACTTCACCGTCCCGCTGGTGGCATGGTATTTAATACAATGAGGTGGATTGGGGTGTGTGCGGGCACGCACCTGCAGGTTGATGGACTCCTGGTAGGTGACGTGCAGCGTGCGCGGCAGGTTGGGGGCCAGCGCGTGGTAGTCCTGCAGCATGGTGAGCAGGTCGGCTATCTGGCGGATCACGATGCCGAAGGCCCGCGCCAGGCAGCTGGCCGTGGTCGCCATGGTGACGGGCTCCTGGCTGGCGGCCGCCGCCGCCACCGCCGCCGTGGCGGTGG
This sequence comes from Bacillus rossius redtenbacheri, assembly GCF_032445375.1. NCBI lineage: Eukaryota > Metazoa > Arthropoda > Insecta > Phasmatodea > Bacillidae > Bacillus > Bacillus rossius. Next base: position 3,107,953 of record NC_086336.1, on the reverse strand, counting down.
TGGAGCGCCGGAGTGACGACGGGTCTATGAACACCAGGCTGCTGCCCCCCGCGACCCGCACACCTGCCACACCATTGCGTGCTACAATACCGGCGGAGAGCACCCCGCGCACCCGTTACTACACTTCCGGGCACACTGCACTACATCACTACACAACTAGCACGTGACACCACCATCTCGGTCCTCCAGGATTCAAGTTACTCATCTCTGACCACGAGTGTTGTGTGTCGGCGGCGATGATCACGAATCATCTAACGACTCGGATTACAGCCCTTCTCAATTTATTGTTAAAACATTTTGATTAAAGTTTCATTATGTTTTCTGATCTTATTCAGTACTTGGTAAGGTTTTTTGTTTTATATTAAGTTAATAACAGCTCTTTATTATTTTGAGAGTTTCATTTTCAATGTGTTTTACAATATTTTTTACATTTTTTTTATTTTAATTTTTCTGACAATTTGCTTGTTTTAATGTGTATAAACCAGTTAAAGATCTTAGCACGTGTTTGTTAAATAGCTTATTTATATGTTTGCACATACTATCTAGGCATCTGTTTGTTTTTATTTTCCTCGATACGTTAAGCTGTGGTCTGCAGGGATTGTTACGAAGGTTCTAGATTAATAAGGCTGATCCAAAGGGTATCAGTGGTGTACGTGTGAAAGAGAAAGACAAAAATTGCTTGTGCGTAAAAAAAGGATTTGTGACTTGTTGCTGTATGCCCACGATTAGCAAATTTTTCACTATGAAATTTTGTGATCGGTTGGAAATTATGTCACATGGGGACCCTATTCTTTCATGAAAGAGGTCACAGGTCAGGTGGTGGCTCAAACTAAGGACAATAGTTTATTGGAGAGACCATTTTGCAAGCATGATTAGGGCTCAAAACACTGCAAAACATTGAAATACAAGTTAATACACCATATATAACAGAAATGGAATTAACAAGCATTTAACAAAAAAATAATTCAAATCATAAAAAAAAAAATATATTTTAATCTTTAAAAATTTAAGGAATATCGAAATTTCCAGACAAAAAATTGTGCCAAAGTGCATGGATCATATATCAATATTATATCATAATTTATACATTATATATTAATATCATAATTAAATTTTTTTATTGTGCATTTCTTATCAAATCACTTTTAAACCACAAATGCTCACTGATTTATTTTTTGTTCTGAATGTATCTGTTTTACACCTATTTATTACAAATTATTTTATTGAAAAATGCAGCATGTAAATTTTACCACTGTTCTGATGGAATAAGCATTAAAAAAAAGCTTTATAAGGAAAAAAAATACCAAAATCCTAAAAATAAAACCATAAAATCTTAGTCTCTACTGATTACTGAAATGTGGCACAGCACCAAACATAGCATGAGTATAATATAGTGATGGGATTTTCGATACTTCGATACCCCGATACCTCGATACTTTCGATACTTGACGGTATCGCAAAGTATCGAGTATCGAAACTGTAAGTTCGATACATTTTTTCGATACCGGAATGCTTGTTCATTTGTATTGAATTAAGTTTTGAGTCGCCATCGTACAAAATACAACTTCAGTACTAGAACAGCTTATTAGCCATAATTATGATAACCAATAGGCTTACATCAGAATAAATTATAATTATATAAATCGTTACTGCAATTTGCCAATTGTAAACAAACGGTAAAGTAAGGTTAAGTTGTTTTTGTTGTGTGTTCAAGAAATAAAGATTTTCGTACGTAACACTTCTGACATTGAATTCACAGGAAATTAAAAAAAAAAAAAATTATCAAGCACTTAAAATTCACATTAATTGACTCCAACTCGCAATCCGTAGCAACAGTAACAATAACACGCCTAGTAATAACAGTCAACATCATAGAGTAAGAAGTACGTATCTCGTCTCTCGTGTATGGTAAGTACCAGAGATTTGTATTGATATTATGAATGTTTTCAATTGCCGCGGTCGTATAGTGACGTAAATTGGTGCCACCAGCGCGAACCATCATTGTTTGCAGGAATTTTATTTAAGAGAGCACTATCTTTATTTACATTTGTTCGCTGTAAAAAAAAAGTGTACTGGAAAATAAAGGGCTAACTCTCTTGGAGATAGTTTGTATTTCGCTTCTATTTTTTATATTGATTTTTATACTCAAGTCTTTACAGTTGTTTGCAGTTTGTATTTTTGTAATAAAGAGGGAATTTATATAGTTTAAAATTAATTTATGTTATTTGTAATAATTGTTACTTAATGGGAAAATATCTTTCTTTGGAGTATCGAAAGTATCGAACTGAAAAAACAATACAGAATCGAGTATTCATTTGCTCTGTGGATCAAAATAAATTATGAAAGTCAGGACAATTCCAGATTCGAGGACAAGCGGCCACGGGGTGAAATCCCTCTTCAACAGAGCTTCAGGCTGGTGCAAGTGAACAGAACGTGCGAACGAGGTCCTCGAGGCCCTCGACGGAAGGGGAACTAGACTAGAGAGAAGGCAGTAAAAGTGGACAAGCACCTCCCCTACCTCCAGCGCGGGCCCCCGTCTCGCGGCTGCGGATGGCCCACTGCATGGACTGGGGCGCGAGGTTGCTGCGGTGGCCGTGTCCCGAGTTGGAGCTGCGGTACACCACATCACATCACCCACGTGCAACCAAGTCCACGTTGATTTGTCCAATTGAACACAATCTTGAAGCAGCTTACAATCAATGATATTTCACCATCCTGATTACTAACACAGTAAAACCTCATTAACAACTACCTAACGTCAAACGATTTCTCAATTTGATATACTTTATTTACTTGCGTATGGGCTGCACATTTTATGCAGATTTTTTTGTTAAATAACATTGACTGCAATCCTTATGGGAATTTTTCATTCGGGTGAAAAAAAAGAAGTTAAAATTGCACTGTTATTTAATTTTTTTTTCAGTTTTTATCAGATATTTTTATATAATATGTTATTTAAACACCTAATTTAAGTAAACAGAGACTAAAGAGGCCACAAATATTTGAGTATAGTCAATTGAAGCAATATAGTAAAAGATTGTATGTATAGATGAAGTATTTTTTATTCTTCAGAAGTCAGGAGCCCTGCTTAGCTAGTGATTTAATTAAACATACAATACTGTGAACGTCCAGCGTTGAATTTAAAGATTCATACATATGCTAGTAAAATATGTTTTAATTCATATTATCAAATGATAGTATTGTTAGTTACAGATATAATTAAATTTTTTATAACAGTCTTAAGAATTAATCAACTTAAAAACACCATATATAATACATTGTTGAAATAGTTGATGTTATAGTGTTTAGAATATGCTTTGTCTTTTGAATCACGGTGAGGTTTTTGGTTCTAAAACAATTTTGTTTAACATAAAAAGGCATGTGGAAACAGTAAAACCTTTCTAGTAAGCATAAAATTGCAAACTAGACATGCATAAATTCTAACATTTTTTTTTGCTCCGAGCCCAGGAGACCTAGAGATTAAGCTGCCGTGGAAACTGGGCACAAATGAGTGAGTTGCTGCAGAGCCCCAGTACTAAGACACAAGCTCTATGCTCATCAACTAAACACTTGTTTTCACCAATCAGAACCTGGACCATTACTATGTGGTTATTTTTAAGCACACGACCAAAATTAAGAAACGTTTAGGAGATCAGATAATATTACTAACTAGAAAATATAACATATTTGTGGTATACTATTGAATGGTGCTATAGTAGGGGGGAAAAAAAACTAGCAATAGAGATACAAATTAATTTTAATTTCTAAAGAAGGATAACATCCTATCGAAAATGTCTTTGACTAATGATGTTTGAACGTGGCACCTGCGTCTCTCGAGCTGCTCGTCGGAGAGCGCGAACTCCTCCGTGTCGGGCTCGTCCGTCTCCCCGGCCTCCGACTCGTCGTCCTCCTGCTGGCTGGACTCCGCCGAGTCGTCCTCCGGCTCTGGGAAGAGCAACAGGGAAGCAATGCCTGCAACATCAAGGGAAAACAGAACACACATGGAAAATACTTCCACAGCGTCTGGCCAGAACCCCTTCAGACAACACTAGCGCCACTGCGCGACTGGAACCTCTGCAGTCTACATGAACGACCATCCTGGCTTTGCCTTAATTCATCTTCCATGTAGGTATCACGTACAAAAAATATTAAATTTTTTGATACAACATACATTGTCATATTACTTATTCATAATTTTTTAAGTGTAAGTAACTGTTTAATTATTTTTCCTTTAGAATTTTTTTGAACTAATGTAACATGACAAAGTAATCACTAATTATCTAGAAGGTATTAGTTACAAAGAGGATGATAATGAATATTTTTTTGATGATAATATAAAGAATTTTGTTTCGTAAATAGCAATAAGCAGTTGAGACAGAAAATGTTTGAGAACGTAAAGACTTGTGTAATTGAATAGTCATACACATTTCGTCTACTGAATTTTATAGAATTCAAGAGTAATTACTGAAGTTTATTAAAAAAAACTAAATACCAATGATATGTGCTACAGAGAATATTATATATATAAGCAATTGCTAGTGTTAATATTGACATTACTATTTGATGTTTTAAGATAAGATGCTATGAGAAGATACACAGAATCAATCATCTTCGAAACTGCAGTATTAAATCAGTCCTTTTCTGTTTAAGGTTTCTCTCAATTGGTGGGAGTGATGGGGAAAAAAAAAAAAAAAACAAGTACTTTTTTAAAGATAACTTGTGGACAAGTACTATTTTATTCTTAATAAATAGCATAAAATATAACTATAACCCCAGCCAACAATATTTCTGATTTTGGCAAACAAAAATGCTAATACAAGTAGGGCATATTTTATAGTGGCATAAGTGATGCAGTTTTAGGAAGGGCATGTAGTTTTTTTTAGCTATGCTGATTTTTAACTTACAACTCTACAATAAATAACACCAACAAATCCTTAGGTTTTTCAAGAGGTCTCGCTGAAAAATTGACTGGCTAATTCTCAGTTTTCAGATTTTCTTTCTGGTAGCCACCCTGCAAGAACAGTTAAGAGCATAGAATATCCTGAACAATTCGGGACTGGGGGTGTTTTTACATATAACTGATAATTTATGAAAAAATTGATAACAATGTCAGGGAAAAAATACATATGAAACAAAGAAACACTGATATTCAATACAAAACTTCATAAAACAGATAGTGAACATTTTGGGAAAATAAGTACAAACTTGTCTTTGGCTTCAGAGCTAAGAGTCAGTTTTTACTGCTAAATCTCCCACTAGTGCCTGCTACCATAACTACGTGGCACGCAAATTTGAGTTTGCTGATTGAACTGCTTTCAGGTAAAAAAGGTTTTGGTTGATCTGAATACAGATAATTGATGCTCTACTGTAAATATAAACACAGAAGCAACTGTTGATAGTCTTTTGAGGTCATAGTGAATGTTCCTAGAGTGTAACCTCAACTACTTTTGACAAAATATATGTTATGGTGCACCATGTAAAAACCTGTGCCCCAATACTTACGCAAGGAGCTATTTAAATATTTGAATATTTATAGTTAAATATGCATGTAATAATATTTATTTATATTCATTGAATTATTATTCAGGACATTTATACTAATTCTTGCATATTTTAAAGGCACTTTGCCCAATAGAAGATGTAAAACTAAAGTTCATTTCATTCCAGTTCTTTGGTTAAGTTAATACTCCCAGAATAAATTTTTTGAACAATGTTTTTTATTTTAATTCAATTTTAACAGATAATTTATAGCATAATTAATAATATATTAAAGTTGAAACTTCAGTATTAGTGTATCAATGTTGTATGTCACAGAATAAAATGCAACTACATCTAATACTGTAAAAACCAGACCCTCTAAAAAGCTGCAAAAAATTTATCTATGATTACTGCCATTCAAAATCTCTCAGTAGATTCGCTATCTTCAAAAAAATTCAGCCCACTACATTCCAAACCAGTTCATCACACAGACATGTCAATAGGATACAAGTCCAAAAATAATAAATAATAATAATAAAAAATGACTGCATAAGGTCAGCCAGAAATTTTAAAAGTAATAACTTATACATTTTTAAAATTTGTTATATTGTCAGTGTCAGAAACACAAGTGTGATTAGGTTGCAAAATTTTAATATTCTTTCTGGAAAGAGATAACAAATCTGCCACACACGTCTCTCAGTAAATTAGTTATCCTCAAAGCTAAATCAGTCCACTACTTTCAATTATAGTTCATCACTGAAACATGTGAATTGGCTGAAAGTACTAAATTACATTAATATATTTTTAAAAATGTATAACAGTGCATTGATTTAGCCAGAAATTATAGTAGATGTAACAACTCTTACATTTTGTAATGAGGTTATGATGTTATTAGCAGAAGCATGCTGTGATAGGGTTGTAAAATTATAGTTAGTAGATTCCTTTTGGGAATAGAAATAATAATTCTGCCACACATATGTCTCAGTAAATCAGTTATCCTCAAAGCTAAATCGGTCCACTACTTTCAATTATAATTCATCACTGAAACATGTCAATTGGCTAAAAGTACAAAATTTTATTAATATATTTTTAAAAATGTATAACAGTGCATTGGTTTAGCCAGAAATTATAGTAGATGTAACAACTCTTACATTTTGTAATGTGGTTATGATGTTATTGCCAGAAGGATGTGTGATAGTGTTGTAAAATTATAGTTAGTAGATTCCTTTTGGGAATAGATAATGTTTCTGCCACACGTCTCTCAGTAAATTAGTTATCCTCAAAGCTAAATCGGTCCACTACTTTCAATTATAGTTCATCACTGAAGCATGTCAATTGGCTGAAAGTACTAAATTTTATTAATATATTTTTAAAAATGTATAACAGTGGATTTGTTTAGCCGGAAATTATAGTAGATGTAACAACTCTTACATTTTGTAATATGTAACATTGCACAATGAGGATTTGTTATATACATATATTTTTTTGGGTCATAAAAATATATATTAAGAATAACTTTGATATGAAAGATAATAATTATTTAATATGTAGATAAGGATTGTTCAGATCTGTTAAGAATTGTTAATTACTTTGGTTAAATTTCATGGAAAGCCTTAAATTCTTATTTCCTTGATATACTTAATTATTAATTTGAGGGTTAACTCCAGTTCATAATAATTAATTTTAATATTTGATAATTAATTTCAGTAATTGTTTTGTTTAAAGCAGTATAGATTATAATATTACAGGACATCATTTTTAAACAAAAGTTTCTAATATGGTATGAATTTCAACATTGTTTACTAAATTTTGAACATTGTATTTGAATTTGTTGGGTAATTTTAAATTCTATTGGATATTGCTAGTGTAATATTTCGAGAATAGTCTGGAAGGTACAGAAGGAAGAGCGGACAGGCGCGACACTCTGGCGCCAGAAAGTTTTTTTTCACTTTGTAAATTCCTGTTTGGGATTTACACGTCATGTTGTACGCACAGCTGTAGCAACCGTCTGGTAAGTTCTCTAGAGGCTAAAACTAGCCAGCCAATCAGGGCGAGCCCTGACGTCAAGTGATGTGCCCGTACAAATTTCCTTATATGGTCATGTTTTGGAATTATGTGCGCTGATTGGTCAGTTGGCCCACGGGATTGCCTCCCTTGTTTTCACCTTTACAAGGGAAGGTAATCTCGTCGACCAAGTCACATGTTGCTCGATCGTCGCCGAAGCCGGTTGCGTCGTCGGCCAGTCACGACACAATATGAGAATTAACTAAGGGACAATTTAACGCCTAGGGGCTGGGGCCAGGCCATATTTTTTTAACTTAAGTTCTTGATTTTTCGGACAAATGTACTTAGGCCCTAGGCGTCGGCATCGGCCCGACTTCGTGTGGTTTCGGTCCGCGATCGACGGTACCTTCAGTTATGTAATTAACCAAGGGACATTACTAAGTTTTTTTTCTTCCTTTGGCGAGTGACAAGACTCCTCGACCATCAACGGCAAGATGTATGGTGCTGTGGTATGTATTTGGACCTCATCCTATCAAAATTCAAAGACATCGTTAAAATTTGTATAAGAAAAGACAAAAACTGTGCAAGTAACAAAGTTTTTCTAGCTAAATTCATTTGTAAAATTGTGTACTGAAGCCATGTAACAATGAGAAAAAACATTTTTTTAAAAAGAAATAAACAAAGATAATTTAATAAACTCTTTTATTTCCAAATAACGTAGAACCACCGTAATGAAAAATTCCTAAGGAACATTGTTTGTCTTTGCTTTGTTACGTTTCTCTGTGTGCTTAGCCGGGCAAAACATACAACGTAACAGGTTATGATGTCATTGGCAGAAGGATGTGTGATAGATAGGGATGGTGATTTTTCGTTTTCGCGAAATAGATGCGAAAATATGCTAAATAATATTTTTTCCGCTATAAAATGCGAAATCTAGACTATTTCGAGATAAATGCGAAATCAAGGTAAAAAACGTAGATTCGTCTTCACTGTACACAATTTATTTACCGATTGTATTTCGTTTCAGTTCAGTATCAAAATAAACCATCATTATATGGCGTATTCAGCACAAGTATCTTATTGTCACGTCATTCACAACACTATTGTTTGTAAATATTGAATGAAAAATGGCCATCCGTGCCTCGCGATTGTAAACAAAGCAAAGAACAACTAGCTGGAAGAGTGTCCGTCATCTTGCAGAGTACAAGTTTTTAGGCCGCCATATTGCGACTTCTCTGCTTCGCCGCGCTAACAATTCCCATTTTCTGGCTGTGTTTCACGTGAAAGCCGCGTTCTTGTGTAGTCTGTGGAAGGTGGTGTGTTTATGTTTACAAATACGTGCATATACTCGTGAATGTGTTGTATACTGTTATTTCTCGTGGTAAAAATGGGACGAAACATAATTTCCATTCGCGATCGCATAAATGAATACAAAAGTGAACAGTTTTACGAAAGTGATACGAATATTTTAATGCGCAATTTATGTAATCGCCGTCTGGAGTGGAAAAAAAAAGATGTACTTGAAAAGCACATTAAATCCGAGCGACATCAGGCTGCAAAAAAAAGATTCACCGAGAAATCGGATGAAGAAAAAAAGTCGGTAAAACGGCAAGCAACGGTTTCTGGCATGATCGAAAACCAAAAGAAGGCGAAAATTAAAAAAACAAAAAAAAATATTGAAAAATTGAGTTTCAATAACATTATTTGTGCACTCTACATCAACTATGGCCATGAACACGGCTAAAAATTATTTATTGTAATTTTAAGTATTCGATTTATTGCACTCATAAGTCCTAAAAAATTGTTTGGAAACCTGCCAAGATAGGCTATCTTTGTAGTTGTGCTAGATCTTTATTTCTGTGGTTGTTAATAATTAATATGTGTATTATTTAATGCTTTTTATAAATATACTTTTCTTTGGTAATGTAAAATGAGAGAATTGGCTAAATTTTGATTTTAAAAATGCTACAAAATGCTAAATTTCAAATTCAAAATGCTAAATGTTATTATTTTAAATGCTATAAATCACCATCTGTTTGGACTTGTAAATATTGTGTGTAATTTAGTGTATAGTGTTTGAAACATTTGAATTTTGAACTTCCCGCGCTGCTTGCTAGCAGCGCCAAGTTTTTCAAGTTGGCTGCCTGCCAAGGCAGGTAGCCCTGCAGCTTCCGGCAACGAAGCAACAGTTGTTGTTGAATCATCATGGCGGTAAGTTGTGCTATCGTGCACGCTTGCAGGCAATCGAGTTGTTTGCGAGTGAATCGTTATTAATTGTTTCGTTTTTTATGGATTTTTACAGTCTCGTACGTCTCTAGAAAAAACACCATCTCTAGTGATAGGGTTGTAATATTATAGTTAGTAGATCCCTTTTGTGAATAGAAATAATGTTTCTGCCACACATGTCTCTCAGAAAATTAGTTATCCTCAAAGCTAAATAGGTCCACTACTTTCAATTATAGTTCATCACTGAAACATGTCAATTGGCTGAAAGTACTAAATTATATTAATATATTTTTAAAAATGTATAACAGTGCATTGGTTTAGCCAGAAATTATAGAAGATGTAACAACTCATTTTGTAATGCGGTTATGATGTTTTTAGCAGAAGCATGCTGTGATAGGGTTGTAAAATTCTAGTTAGTAGACTCTGTTTGGGAATAGAAATAATGTTTCTGCCACACATGTCTCTCAGTAAATAAGTTATCCTCAAAGCTAAATCGGTCCACTACTTTCAATTATAGTTCATCACTGAAACATGTCAATTGGCTGAAAGTACTAAATTATATTAATATATTTTTAAAAATGTATAACAGTACATTGGTTTAGCCAGAAATTATAGTAGATGTAACAACTCATTTTGTAATGCGGTTATGATGTTTTTAGCAGAAGCATGCTGTGATAGGGTTGTAAAATTCTAGTTAGCAGACTCTGTTTGGGAATAGAAATAATGTCTCTGCCACACATGTCTCTCAGTAAATAAGTTATCCTCAAAGCTAAATCGGTCCACTACTTTCAATTATAGTTCATCACTGAAACATGTCAATTGGCTGAAAGTACTAAATTATATTAATATATTTTTAAAAATGTATAACAGTGCATTGGTTTAGCCAGAAATTATAGAAGATGTAACAACTCATTTTGTAATGCGGTTATGATGTTTTTAGCAGAAGCATGCTGTGATAGGGTTGTAAAATTCTAGTTAGTAGACTCTGTTTGGGAATAGAAATAATGTTTCTGCCACACGTCTCTCAGTAAATTAGTTATCCTCAAAGCTAAATCGGTCCACTACTTTCAATTATAGTTCATCACTGAAACATGTCAATTGGCTGAAAGTACTAAATTATATTAATATATTTTTAAAAATGTATAACAGTACATTGGTTTAGCCAGAAATTATAGAAGATGTAACAACTCATTTTGTAATGCGGTTATGATGTTTTTAGCAGAAGCATGCTGTGATAGGGTTGTAAAATTCTAGATAGTAGACTCTGTTTGGGAATAGAAATAATGTTTCTGCCACACGTCTCTCAGTAAATTAGTTATCCTCAAAGCTAAATCGGTCCACTACTTTCAATTATAGTTCATCACTGAAACATGTCAATTGGCTGAAAGTACTAAATTATATTAATATATTTTTAAAAATGTATAACAGTGCATTGGTTTAGCCAGAAATTATAGTAGATGTAACAACTCATTTTGTAATGCGGTTATGATGTTTTTAGCAGAAGCATGCTGTGATAGGGTTGTAAAATTCTAGTTAGCAGACTCTGTTTGGGAATAGAAATAATGTCTCTGCCACACATGTCTCTCAGTACATTAGTTATCCTCAAAGCTAAATCGGTCCACTACTTTCAATTATAGTTCATCACTGAAACATGTCAATTGGCTGAAAGTACTAAATTATATTAATATATTTTTAAAAATGTATAACAGTGCATTGGTTTAGCCAGAAATTATAGAAGATGTAACAACTCATTTTGTAATGCGGTTATGATGTTTTTAGCAGAAGCATGCTGTGATAGGGTTGTAAAATTCTAGTTAGTAGACTCTGTTTGGGAATAGAAATAATGTTTCTGCCATACATGTCTCTCAGTAAATTAGTTATCCTCAAAGCTAAATCGGTCCACTACTTTCAATTCTAGTTCATCACTGAGACATGTCAATGTGAAGGAAGTCCAAAAAAGAATAAATGAATATTCAGGGGCCTGAAAGAAGTCACAATCATAATAAACTGAAAAAATAATGTAAATTGTGATGTTTCGAAATTAAAACGAGATATTGTAATTTTTGAGTCTTCTTTTATGAATTCATAAACAAACGAAAGTTCCGTTCCGTACTGTGCTGGTGTTTTGTACCTCTCCACCCCAACACCCAGAACCATCACCGTATGGTCACCTGCCAGGGCGAGGGGGAACAGTAGAGCCCATGAAAAATGGTAAATAAAACTGCCTGATTTCGGTAAAAATTTTTTTTTTGTTAAATGAGTGCATTTGTTCTATTAATTATTTAATTTCATGATACACACACAAAGCTGTACATGATACTTGATAAAGCAATCACTAGATTCCTGCGTAAGGGGTCGTCCATTTATCACGTGATGTTATTTTAGCAAATTTTTAACCCCCCCTCCAGCCCAAGTCATTTGTGGTGAGGTTTTAGACTAACCCCCCCCCCCCCCCCCCCCATTACAAAGACCAGCCAATAAATAACGTGTAATTTTTTGGTACAAAATATTTTTAAAATTTCAGAATACACTGGAGTCCCGTTATAGCGAGGTGTCACGGTTCCTGGTTTGATCCTCGCTATAACCGAATTGGACAAATTTTGGCCACCAAAAAATAAAAATTAACCGAAAATAGCATAAAAATTGTGTTTAAACCTGTATAATTGGAAAATAACAGGTTATAATAACGAAATCTTAATTTCTGTGAGCAGATGTGTGAATTCTCTTTAAAACGATACCCCATAAGTACAGATGCGATCACCGATTGCGTCAAAAATTAACCAGAATACTCTACCACGCCACGTAAGTATAGCATCTCAGCCCGCGGCCGACGCAGCATTGGCCTGCTATCTATTGCCGACGCGGGCAGTCTGCGGCGGCCATGTTGGTTCGGGATATTGCTAACAGGTGGTGCTAGTGTAGCGTGACGATTTAATTCCGTACAAAATAGCAGGAGTGCGGCTGCGGCAACGCACGTACGCCTCAAACGAAATAGTCGCTGGAAAACTATACTTTTTCATTTAAAGAAACCTGTCCACTTTTTTAGAAAATACATTTGGGATTAAACTCAAACTATCACCACCCCTTTCCCGGACAAATACCCCAACAACTGACCGAAACAAAAGTTACAAGAAAACTGTCCTAACGATTCGGAAATAAATACGGTAGTGCCTACTAGAGGTGTAAAAGTAACGAAAAAATGTGTACCCGTATGTATTCGTTACTAAAACAATTAGTACTCATTACTATCGTTACGTTACTCGTTACTTCTGATACCGCATAATTTGCTGTTATGTTGCAGCAACGAATCCAGTCGTATTGCGTACGCATACAGTATGACGTCGCGTAAATAATAATAAATAGAATATAAACAATTAATAGTTTTTGTTAACCAAGAAACAATTAAATCTCATTAGAGCTGCTTTTTAATATTATCTCTTTTAAGATAACAAAAAAAACCGTGAAAATATACGCGATTATAAAAACAAAAACATACATATTTCTAATTTGTAAAAAATACTTTCTTACGTTGTTTCTGTTCCAATATCAAACTTTGTCTTCACACGGTACAGATAACTAACGGAAGTTTGATAAAATAAAGAAAGGATGGGATTCTATTTTCAAGGCCACGCACTTAGGTGGCGACTGCACGGCTGAAGAATGTGACAGGCGTCAACGGCAAGATGTCTAGTGACGAGCGAGAGGGGTGGAGATAAAGCAGACAAATAACAAAAGCGTGCTTCAAGCTCTCACGCCGTAAATTCCTCAAAAATACCTCGTTATAGCCGTGTTCTCGCTATTACCGTGCTCGCTATAACGAGATTCTACTGTATTATTTTTAAATATAGGTATGATCTAATTTAATTCTGGAAAATTAAGCACAGTGATAAAAATGTTCACACACACATTAGGTCTTTTACAGATCTCCTAGTTTAGACACCGTCGCATTGTTTTAAAGCATAACATTCGTGGCAACGATTTACGCATGTATTCTGCGCCAAAATCACAGTCTTACTGGCGACTGGCAAGCCGAGCCGGGTGGTTCATGTTGCGGCGGGCGGGGATATTGTTGGCTACGGTGAGTCAAGTTCACGCGTCGCTTTTCGGTTTAGTAGAAATCGCGCGAAAAAATAAATACACGTGATATCTCTCTACACCCCCCCCCCCCCCCCAGATCATGCGATGTTCGTGATTTTTCCCGACACCCCCCCCCCCCCCAACCCCTCTTTCGAGCATCACGTGATTAATGGACGATCCCTAAGCCTTACAGAAGTGGAAATATTATCTAGTAGATTATACACACATTACTTAAATTTTACATCACAAATAGTGTCTAGAATTTTACAGTCTGTGTTTATGTATTTAAACATTTTGAGTATTAAATAGGCCTATGATATGTTCCTTCACAAAACTTTATAGAATTAAATTTTTTCCTGTCAGGAGCATTGGCCTTTTTGGCCAAATAGTTTGGTAAACATGTAAGAAAGGGTTCCCTAAAAAATTAGTTAATTACAATGATTATAGTACATGTAAAATTTCAGGCTCAAAACTTTTTTTTAATTTTATATAATTTTGTTTTACTACACATTTTCCAGCCTCTTTCCCATCAAATTGTGTTTACTAGGACGTTAGAATCGTAACACATTTCCTTGACTTACCTTTCATGTATTCATTTAACCATTCCCTCATAGCCGGGTTATCTAGCTTCTCTAGGGGAATATTTGCAGAAACAAATGCACACACTGTATCGCTTTGAAATTTGACTTTAATTTCCTTTGCTCGTTTATGGAGAACAATATTATCCTCGAGTGTCACTTGCCTTTTGACTCCACAACCTGATGGTGATGTTTGACTTTTTTTCTTCTCTAAATGAGATGCTCGCTGTTTGCAGTGTTTTTCACAAGTATCTTTCCTTTACCAATCTACTACTGTATTGCAAAATTTCCACTTCATTATCCGAACGCTGATAAATGGTTGCCGCTTTCAGGCAGAGTGTTTGGTATTTATTTTGCTTCATCTTATCTATGGCGCATCTCATAATAAAGATGGCTTACGATGTTTTTGTTTACTAAACGAATACGTTTTGCGGCAAAAGTATTATTGTGAAACTTAATATTCATAATGCGTTAAAATTCTGACATTTCGCTGATATTTTGTAAAATAACAAGAATATCGCGAATAGTAATGAATTTCGCAGCATCGCCAGTTATTTCGTGAAAACGAAATGCTGAAAAATCAAAATAGGCATTTGGAAACACATTTGTAAGAGCTTAGAATGTAGTTCCAAAATCGTTAGTGAAATTTCGCGATTTCGTCATTAACGAAATTCGAGTACCCCTAGGGAACAGCTTAGTTGAAAAAACTACACACACTGTGTCTAAAGTACCATACTTATGCCATTTTTTAACCTGTATTTTTTTTAACTGCCTGTGAAATGTCATCTCGGTTATCAGATAACACAGAATTACTCTACAGTATTTCCAGAAACGGGGGAAACAGAGTGTAATTGAAACTGTTGCAACATTCTTCTCCCATCCACTCCTCTGTTTCCGCTGTGAAGGCCACCCAATCACCATTCTACCTTATACCTGCACTCTTTACTACTGTTCATACGTTTGCATTTTGAATGACATCTTTTATGCTGCAGAGACCAAACTATTTTACTATAACTGCCTACTTGTTATTTTAACATAGGCCGTGAAGATATCAATATCTCTCCCCCTTTAATGTTGATTGTTTCAAATAGTGGTGCACCGATGCGGATACCGATGAATCGTAATCGGCGATAATGGGTACTTACTAGGGATGGGGCGAATCCTGATTTCCTCGAATCCGAATCCTAACTCAAATCCTCGACCGGAATTGCCGAATCTCAAACCCGAATCCGAATCTTTTAACAGATGTCCACATATCTAATGTAAGTGAGATGTATTCTGCTTGCACTAAAAGTCCCTTGGCTTTATCACATGTAGTTTGGTACATTTCTGGTATAGCCTAAGTGTATAAAGACAAAAAAATTTTCTTGAGAAATTTCAGTTTTAGTACAGATTAGCGGTTAGGGTTTTTTCTATAAATAAGCTAGAGGTCTGCGAGCCTAAGAATTTTACTTCGAGCCGAGCTCGAGCTTTTGTGGAACAGTTACACTTTTGGGAAATTATTTTTATCTTAAACTTAGTATAATGTTTGAATAAAGTATTAAAATGAAGTGAGCTTATTAATTTTCTGAAAGTATTGACAGTGTGTGTTTACATTTTGCACTGCTAGAAAAAAATAACATTTTTTTTTCCCATTGAATCTTACCTGTTTCCATTGGTTCATTAGTAACTGATATCATCCAACTAACATAACAAAGTATATGTTTGTGTAAATGTAACATATCTTTGGGAAAATTTCATCCTTGTCAATTTTTCTGGAGTCCTTACTGAGCTTCAACAAACTTAGCACCAAAAATCATGTTGTTTGAAAAGTACATTCACATTGTTTCAACATTTCCTCTTTTCAGCACAATAATTCTGAGAGAGATTTGTCACAGAGTATTAAATTCTGTTCTTTAATCTATCATGCAGAACAATAATTTGTTCGGTAAATATTTACTTGGGCGGTATTTCCGAAAAAATTTTTTAAAAATCCGAAAATACCTTTTTTTTATGCTCTTCAACTTCCTCTTTTCATTAAAATCGGCGGAGATTACAAATTCCAAATACTTTAGGAGATATCGAATTTTTAAATTTCTTCATATGCAGTTGAGCGGTATTTGTGAAAAAAAAATGTTAAAAATCCGAAAATACCTTTATTATATGCTCTTCAAATTCCTCTTTTCATTAAAAGCGGCGGAGATTAGAAATTCCAAATACTTTAGGAGATATCGAATTTTTAAATTTCAGCACAAAACCAGCGCATTCCTGTGGCGTGCGTGCACCATTGTTTCTTGTTTACGTACGAGTATCTATTTTTTTTATTGGATAATGATGTCACGTGATTGTTCGTGATAGGCCAGAATTCAAATGAACTAATACGTGATTATTTAGTTCAATTATTGTTTAAAACGGTGTTTAATTACCGCCTCCAACTTAGGTGAGTTTTTAACGTTTCTAATTTTAAAGTCTTATTTGTTATTTTGATATTGTTGCGCAAGTAATAAGTAACAAAAAAATTTACGTGAGTTGTTACTGTACATCCTTTGTTACGGGTTTGTTAGGTAAGGTCAGTTACATTATAAATAATTTAAAACTAAAGAATAATTAAATTTAATTCACATTATTTTTAATATCACCTTAGTTTGAAAGTATTTATAATGTAACTGACCTGACCTAATCGACCATTTTAGTTTACTGTTCACCGTCTGTCCGGGTTTGTTTGGTCAGGTCAGTTACATTATAAATATTTTAAAACTAAACAGCCATTTATATTAATTCACAAAATAATTTTTAATGTCGGCTTAGTTTGAAAGTATTAATAATGTAATTGACCTGACCTAATCAACCATTTTATTAATTACGCATTCACGATTCACGTATTCACGAACACACAGCAAAATAACAAAAATGGCACCGCTCGAATGGTTCCACAGGTCTTGTATTGCAAAATTAAAAAATTCGATATCTCCTAAAGTATTTGGAATTTCTTATCTCCGCCGCTTTTAATGAAAAGAGGAAGTTGAAGAGCATATGATAAAGGTATTTTCGGATTTTTAACATTTATTTTCGCAAATACCGCTCAACTACATATGATGAAATTTAAAAATTCGATATCTCCTAAAGTATTTGGAATTTCTTACCTCCGCCACTTTTAATGAAAAGAGGAAGTTGAAGAGCATAAAATAAAGGTATTTTCGGATTTTTAACATTTTTTTTTCGGAAATACCGCCCAAGTAAATATTTACCATTTGTTCTGCACGTTAAGGAGTTAAATTAGCTCTACGATTGGAGATAGTGTTTCCAGCAGAAGAGAAGCGTCTCTCGCTGGCAACCTGCTTGGCTGGAATGCTTTAGTAAAATTGCTTAACCTCAAAATTAGTGTCATAAATATCTGTAACTGGTCATTAAAGTTTAATCAATTGAAAGTAATAAAAATAAAAGCATTTTACTTCATTCAATTTACACTTGCAAAAAAAACATACACACATAAACCTACATGGAAATTAGTCTTTTTCAATATCCTGAAATCTGAAATATGTTTTCTCATGTCATTAAATGTAGAGCTGTATTGAAGAAGCCGATTTTGCCAATATTTAGTTGAATCGGCATTTCTGCCGACTTCCGATACAGTACGCTTGTTAATTTTCGGCCGATATTACTGAAAAACGAGAGACTGACATAACCTAAAAATCCACGAGTACCATTTTAACTTTTCGTAGTAGTACTGCATTCTTTCACATCACATTATTTCTTAGCAAAATGTGCCAACCGTACATATCAAAGTTTAACATACTTTTTTTTTTTCAACAATGTTCTTTAATTTAATATGTCATAAATACATAATACATTACTATCACGGTAAATATACGTCTCGGTTGTTACGGTAAATATAGTGCAAATATGGTAGCCATCATGCTTCTGTGGTAATTATGGTATTCTACAAAGAATCTTTAGTTCTTATTATGGTAATTATCTTAAAATATCTATTGGGTTTGTACTGTAGTTATGGTACATCATCCATATTTCTTCGTATGTTGTTGTTCATTTGTCTTTTCTTCATTTACGTTTTACGTGCGCCATAATTTGAGACAGAAAGTTTCAGAAAAAATTTTAACGGACTTTATATCACACATTTAATGGCGTAAATGATGAGACCTCGGGCAATTTAAACGCTTTATACGGAAAAACCTACCATGCGGGACCTCGTAAGTGAGTTTTACTGTATTTTTCCCCCGTAAATAGTAAAAAACAGAATCCTTTGACGAATCCTATATCAGACCCGCCGAATCTTCGAATCCCTAGGATTCGGCGGATTCGGCGGATATTGGATTCGGTCGCCCCATCCCTAGTACTTACCGATTAATCGTAATCGGCGATTATCTTAACGATTACTTTGCCGATTATTTACGTCCCGGCGTAATTAAGTAGGTTTTTACCGTGTAATATTTTGTTACAGATTTTAGGACGAAATACCGTAATATTTGTATATATTACATAATTCATCTAACTCAGTCATATCATAATTACAGATATTTCGTTAAGTTTAATAAATCTCATTGCCTCGAACAATAAAAAATACATTTTTCCTACACGTTTATTTACGTTTCGTCTTTTGTTTGTTTGGTGGCCTTGTTCATTACCTATAGCCAGAGACGTAAAATAGATGTCACGCAATCAAAATACCACAAACAGTTGCAGTGGATTCTATGACAATCGATCTTTACGAGTCGTAGTAGCGGTTCAAAATCGTGGTCCCGATACCTTCTAGAGTTTATCACTGCATTTTACCAACTCGTTATGGGCGTCTTTGGTAACATTATCCGTTGTGTTATTTGCGTTGGTTATTTGTATGTGACGTGAAAAGTGAAAAAGTATTTATAATTTTATATATTCAGTCAACATAAATAAAATAACATGTTCTAGAATTGGTTTTTAGTCATTTTTATATAATTATAGTGAGATGGCGAGTAGGGAGGAAAAAAATGAAGCGTGGAAACATTTTTCTATAAACTCAAGTGAACAAAATAAAGCAGCATGTTTACATTGTTAAACGGTAATTTCTTGATGCAACCTTATGTGATAGTCGATAATAATGCTAGTTTTCCGCAACAAAAACTTACCCATTGTAAATTACAATTATTAGACTGTAGTTCAAGTTGTTTACCATAACAAATATTTAAATAGAAGTTAATTTAATTTACACTTTGCAATGACTTAATAGTGTATTTTATATATTTTTATACTGTTATTATAACTGTATTCTCAATTTTACCTAATCTTGTTATTAAATTCACATGGGAATAAAAATTTTTGTGTGCATTATTACACTTAAAAAAAAAATTTGTTAATTATAATCGGTAACTGAATCGGTATCTGCCGATTATTGATTTCATAATCGGTAATCGAATCGGTAATCGGTAAAGTCTTATCGGTGCACCACTAGTTTCAAATAACCATATGCTAACCAGTTTAATAGTGATGGTGTTTATGCATCCAACGCCGTTCAACTACTGTGTAAATACTGCAACTGCCGAGATAAGCTTGAAAAAAATCACATCAAAATTCTGTTGCAAAGCACGCAAAGAGTGACAAACATGTGAACGCCAGGCAGGTATACTGTAGTGGTAATAATGTTGAACAATGACCCTTTTGCACCAATATTCAGGACTTAAGTGTTTCAAACCAAAGAAAATTACGTTAGGTAGAACCCCTGTCATACACTTTTCAACGGAGGGCACAAAAATGGTGTATGATGCGGGAAAGTGTATGAAAAGGGAATGGCAATAAAAAAATTTTTTTTCAATCTAGCATACCAGCACAATGTCAGATTAAACTTAAATACATAATTTGTAAATACATAATTGCATTATATTAATGAAAGATATGAATTCATCATTATATATACATATAATAAAAACACCATAAATGTAAAATACAGTCCATAATCAAGTAAAGCAGTCCTTTCTTGGAGAGGGGAAAAGTCACCAAGCCTTTATTAGAAATAAAAAAATTAGGCTATTGTAAAAAGAAAAACAGAAATTTTTGCTGGTTTGTTTCATTTTACAAACAACTTTATGCAACAGAACAATTTTCAATAAAATTTTAACTTGAGAAACGTAAAATATAAAACAATCCGATCGTAAGAAAACAATAACAAACAAGTATATTCAGTTCAAAGATTAATGAATGCACAAAATATGAGATCCGTGCCTTGGTAAATCGCGTGCACCATTTTCATAATCATTCGCGCCACTAGTCTCGCTTGGTGCTGGCCATAGATGCTAATAGCAAAGTGCACAGTCTTCCCGATACTATCCATATCTATGGTGCGATAAAGTTATTTTCTTACGTTTGCAAAGGTAAACAATGAACGTTTTTCAAAATAAAAGCATTAAAATGTATTTTATCAGGAGGAATATAACAAAAAAATTTGTGAATTTAGGACTTTTCCGCTTCGTAAAAACGTATGAAACGGGAAATTATTTATTTTATAAGTGTATGTTCCGGGAAAGTAAACCATTGTAAATATAGTACTTTCAGCGGGACCAAAATTAATCGGCGTATGACACGGGAAAATGTATGAAACGGGAACGTATCATCGAGGTTCTACTGTATTTATAAACATACACAATAAAGATTTCAAGCTAGCTTGAGTTAAAATTAGTATTGGATTCATTCCGATTCCGGAATCGGCCGATTCCACCGATTCCACTATAATCGCGGGATTCCGAATACTATGGTTTTGGATTTTGGAATCGACCATGACCGATACCTGCATTGTTTATTGTAAGTTTGCAAAATACATCTACACAACGTAAGAAAATATTAAAATGTATGCAATTATAATTTTTTAACTACATAATAAAATCTTTTTTACGGAACTGAGATTTACGAATTTCGGAGATAAACGTATTTACTTACTTGCATCGCCATTTTCCCTACAATACAAATGGAGCATCTACTTTCCCGCTTTAAGCGAAAGCATTTTTCGGAAATTACGTTTAACAGCACTGAATTTAATAGTAAACATTCAAAAAAAATTATACAAAACCATAAATGTTTAAAGAAAATAATGTAAATTTTATTTCCTAAACGTTAACTATTTAATCATGGCAGCTATGTTCGCCATTGTAAACAACCTAATTATTTTTGTGTTACCTGCCATGGTAAACAATACAGCCATGAACCAAATCCTTGGTGACATGAACGTGAAAATTAAGATGTTTCACATCTCTGCAATTTAAACTTTAAAAAATTATAAATAAAATAATTTTTTTACGAAATTTTACCAAAATTCACAATGGATTACTGTGACCATATTAAAATAAGTTTAAAAGCAACCTAACAAGATTGCTGTAAATCGGCGTTCTCATATTTGGGAAAGGCAGATGGCAAATCTGAATTTCCAAACATTGCTGCTGAAACGTTCGTAAATGTTTATTACTAAACACAAACAATCTTTTGAAAGTAGATGTGTTAGTTTAACAGAATTTTTTCCGATAAATTTCAGAACTGAATTAAATGTTAACAAGCTATTATTTGAAGAGTTTAAATACCGTATATACTCGTGTATAGCGCGCCCTTTTTTCCCCTCAAGTAAAGGAAAAAAATAAGGATGCGCGCTATACACGGAAAAAAAAAAAATTTGGTGTGGGGGGGGGGGGAGGCGGGGAGGAGTGGAAGTCGTTACTGGCCAGCCCCCACACATACGCACAAGCAACAGGGCCTCTCTTTCACACACACACGCACACACACAACCTGGTCTCTCTCTCTCTCCCTCTCTCTCTCTCTCACACACACACACACACACACACACACACACACACACACACACACACACACACACACACACACACACACACACACACACGTGCGCGCGCAAGCGTGCAGGTCTCTTGTTTATTTTTAGACCTCCCCCTCTACAGCTAGTAAAATAAAAGAGAGAGAGAGAGAGAGAGAGAGAAAATGTTGACACCAGTCCCCCCTACCACTTCCTTCGCTTCATCGCAGCTGCTACCGGTGAGTCATCTAATCCTCCGCAGCTGCTACCGGTGAGTCATCTAATCCTCCGTGTCACATTCCTGCCTGCCTGCCTCCCTTCCTCCCGCCCACGTACCAGTTGTGACGATACAGCGCTTCATTATCTTCCATCTACACAGCAGTATTTTCCTGACGCATCACCACACATCAATTTAAATAATCAGGTACCACAAAATGTTAGTAAAATTTATTTATGGGAAAAAAAATTTCAAATTTTTTTTTTCTTTGGAATTTGTTGCAAAAATCGTAGTGCGCGCTATACACGAGGGCGCGCTATACACGAGTAAATACGGTATTTTGTGTAAGAAAATCTTACCATAAAATGTGGAAATATTGACATGCTTAAACATGCACAGATCTTACTTACTCAAGAAAAGAAAACTTATTTTCTTTTACGGTTGTGAAGAACTGTAAGACTGGATGGATTTATTCTTTTCACCAAGTGAGATAATTAAGTTCTAGTTAAAATAATAAAAAATAAGCATCTCTTGACATTTTATTTTAGTGTGGTTCATATTTGTTTCGATCATAATGAGATAAAATTTTATTTTTACATTTCGCTCTTTTTATTTTATTTGGCCCTGGTCCCTTGAAATATGTAAAAACGAGGTTATATTGTCATTTTATTTGGATCATTATTTAGTTGTGCTTGAAAATAAAATTCTTAACCTAACCGTACAAACCCTCTCTTTTTTTTTTACAATAAATAAATTGAGTTGATAATGTAAGGTAACTCAAGTTGGTTAAATTATAACATTATTTACAATTTTCGTCATAAGACATCTTTGATTATTAGCAGTGTTTCCACACGTGTTTCATCTAACTACAGTAGAACCCTGTTATAACGAATCTGAAGGGAGTCATTTATATGTTCACTATAGAGGGGAAACTTTATATCTGGGAAAACTTTTATATTGGCAATACATACTCAAAAGTAAAATCTTAACTACACATAGGCCTAAGCCAAGAAAAGAACGAATGAAAATACTCAAAGCAACAGTTTTATGAGCAAATGCATATATTATTTTTAATGAACTACACATGTACAAACTTTCTATTACCTAATGGTTCTTAGACATCGACGTATTATCCTTTTTTCAGGCATTTAATACTCTGTGACGTTTTCGCAGCTTGAGAAAGAAGATTGTTCAGCTTGTTTATTAATGTGGATGTTTCAATTCCCAGTTCCTTTGCTATTAACACGTGCGGGACAGTGGGATTGGAGTCTACCTTTTCAATAAAGTCCAGTTTATCTCGCACAGATAATGCCTTACTTTTTTTCCGCGTTTTCACATTTTTTTATGTACGTATTTCTTATTGAAGCACATTTGCAGCTTAATAACACGAAATTATTTTTACCGTCAAAAGTAAATAAACAAAAAATAACGAGTCTGGCGCATCAAAAATCACTACGTATCATTTAGTATCGCAGTTGCTAAAGCTGGAACGAAATTTTCTTACTTTCTATGGAAAAATTTAGTCCATAGAGTTCTATCTAGTGGTAGTCTTGCGAACTTTACTCAATCAAAATGTCCGAAACGTGAACGATAAAAATGAGACGTAAAAATATTGAATTTGCTGCTATAATGTACATACGTATTTGTGTGGTGGTAATTTATGTTTAATTTTGATAACATATTAAATGTACACGCATTCGCCCATTCTTTAACTATGCAGGGAAAACTATTTTTTATTTTCATCTAACTGATCACCATTTATGGCTACACGTAGCCCACCGAGGCCACTCGAATACGACTTGTTTATAATATGAACAGTGGACAATCGAGTAGCGTATTGCGGAGAAAATCTTTAATGTGATCCAGAATAGACGTTTTGTGAAAAAACTTGTAATTATATGAAAATATTTGAGATAAATGTGCATTATGTCGGCAAAATTTGTTCGTGGTACACGGGAAAACGTATCGACATTCACAAAAGTTGTGCGCTATATCCAATAAATTAATACATAACCTCACATCATTTTGCCGGGACTGAGACGGAAATTCACAATAAACGGGAATTCATTATAGGCGGGTTCACTATAAACGGGTTCTACTGTATATTCAAGGTTAAAAGGCCAAATTGTGCTAGAAATTCAAGGTAGCGTAACTTGAGGGCAATGAGCATGCTTTGTAACATTATAGAAGCTGTATATGTTAATTTATGCACAGAAAATGCAACAACGCAATTAGATTTTTAAAATCACAAACAACCTTTTTTTCTGAGTATATTATTCTGTTGAACATTGCCAGATAAAAATTAAGGAATCAGAATCATATTCAAAGAATCGACCCTTTAATTTTAAGAATCGAAAATGGAATCGGAATCGGTATATTTTAGGAATCGGCCCAACACTAGTTGAAATTTTTGACATATTGGCAGATCAGACTTGCAGAGGCGTATAAAACGCATCATTCAACTGCATCCAGGAAATGACAATATTCCTCGTGTTGCGACTGTCCGCACCTCTAATGGGATGGTAAAGCATCCTGCTGTGCGATAAAGGGCATATTTTGAAGTATAGGTGTAGCAGTGGGTCAATCAGGCTAAAGTGCTTGTTAAGACCCCCCACCCCCCTTTCCGGCACAATTCCAAGGAACCATGAGGAGTTGTAACGAGACTTTTCTTCATTTGTTAATCTAGACCATATTCAAATCAAGTACATTTAAAACATCAATATAAAATTTTTGTGGAAATTTTTTTTACTCTGTGCATAAAACTTTGTGACTTGTTTCCCGTCACTTGGGCAAGAGGTGCGCAGGGGGCAGGTACCTGTGTCGGAGCCCGCGGTGGCCCCCGTCTGCACGCTGCGCTGCGCCGACGCGGCGTCCTGGTTGCTGTGGTTGTCGTCGCTGTCGCTCTCCGTCTCCGCCAGCAGGTCCAGCTCGTTGTCCGACTCCCCGTCGCCGGGGGGCTCCTCCCCGGGGCCGTTCACCAGGTCCACCACCTCCGACTCCATGGGCTCGCCGCCCCCCACGCCGCTGCCGCCCCCGCGCTCCGCCTCGTCGGGCTCGCTGCCGTCCCCGTCCCCGTCCTCCGCGCCCATGCCTGCAACAGCACGGCGCCGTGCCATCGCTGCTGGGATCTACAAGAGCACACTTGTATCGAGCGTATCACGAGCAAACATAAACAAATAAATATAATTTCCACAAGTAATAGTGTTACAATGAACAACACGTCCACATTTTACATTCTATTTATCTTGCTGTAAAATCTTGTAACATTAACAGTAAAGATGTGCAAATATTCGGTAGTGCAAACAATTATGAAAATTTAAGAACATGCATTTCAGAAATTCACTTAATGTCAACAAAATAAAGGTTTTGAAATTAAATAAGAGTATATTTAAAATAAATAAATATGTAACTATCAATTTCAATTTATTAATGTTAATCTTCAATTTTTTTTCCAGATGTATAGAACAACCAGGAATAAGAATGCCCTAAAATAAAATATATAATTTGACTTTAGAATGACATTTAATACAAAACCACCCCAAATATACAAAAGCAACTCTGAACACAAGACAAAAATGAACATACATATTCTGATCTCAAAAGACCATGAATTTAAGATGATAACATGTATATTAAGCTCAAGTATAAAACAACTCCAAATATAAAGATGATCTGGAATATACATATATTTTTTTCATAAATTATTTTTGTACTTCGGCAACAAAATAAAATTTTGACATGGCCATAATGCTGCAATATAGCTGTTAATACCTAAACCATGATAGCAATTAACTAATTGACTATCTTAGCTCTCGCACGACACATGTAATAAAGAGAACCTTCGACGGCATCGGTGTCGTCCAGCATCATGACGGCGGCGACCGCGGCTCGGGCGCGCGCCACGTTGGCCAGGTCCATGTTGCGAGCAGAGTCGGTGCTGCGCGAGGACCCCCCCAAGGTACCAGAGGAGGAGTGGGCGCCCGGCACGTAGCTGCTGTGGGGAGCCAGCGGCTCCACCGAGAACAGGTCCTGCTGATGAGCAACCACACTGCTCCAACAACCAGTCCCACCCCCCACAACCACACTGCTCTCACAACCACGCTGCTCCCACAACCACGCCGCTCCAACAACCACACTGCTCTAACAACCACGCTGCTCCGACAACCATACCGCTCCCACAACCACGCTGTTCCAATAACCACACCACTCCCACAACCACACTGCTCTCACAACAAATTGCTCCCAAAACCATACACGATAAAACCTCTTTTCTCAGAAGAAAACACTAGCACAGTATTTCAACTGTAACTACCCTGTTATATTGCATAATCGTCGCACCAATATTTTAGTGCGTCATAATTTGGATATAAAAACCTCTCGCGTAAACGTCACATGATTGATTATACCTTGGTGTGCAAACATTGCTATATACACTTAAAGAAAAAGGTTTAAGGCCCATCAAAGCAGGTGAAAAAGCAGAAATATATAAGTGAAAGTATGTACAGTGTTTTATCACATAATCGTTGCACAATTTAAACTAACTTCAAGTTTAAAAAGTAGGTTTGCAACTTTATAAGAATTTTTTTTTTGTTATGTAAAGATATTTTAAAAACCAAACCCATTCATGAAAAGTTTGTTTATTTAAAAAGTAGAGTATATAAAAGCACACCAAACTTTTTAAATTAATAAGTTATGCAACAAAAACCTTTCGTCATCTTTAAATAGAAACACATAATAAGTGACCTGAATGCGAGCCTGAACTAACACATAACTTTTGCTGTAGTATACACCACGAAAGAGATCGGGCCATCAAACGTAGTTAACTTGGCACTCGACAGAGAGAACGTGTTGCATGCAATCGGGGCGATATCAATATTAATATTCGACTACGTGTGCGCGCTCTATACAGGAAGCAACATAACCAAACAGGAATTATGTCAACTAGCGCTGGCTACATTTTTATAAGCAGTACAACGCAGCGACGCAGACTAACAGATAAAGGTTATATCGTTTAAAAACGCCTTTAAAAGAAAATTTACAAATCAGACAACTTCGCATTCCCGTTAATTAAATAAGTGGTGTTGTCCGAATAAATATTAGATTTCTACTTCAAAATACATCGTTTTATACGGAAAAAATATCTACACAAAGCGCTCGGAATCTAATAGTGGGACTGTTTTGTCTAGAGACGTACGAGACTGTAAAATCCATAAAACAAAACGAAACAATTAATAACGATTCACTCGCGAACAACTCGATTGGCAGCAAGCGTGCACGATAGCACAACTTACCGCCATGATGGTTCAACAACAACTGTTGCTTCGTTGCCGGAAGCTGCAGGGCTACCTGCCTTGGCAGGCAGCCAACTTGAAAAACTTGGCGCTGCTAGCAAGCAGCGCGGGAAGTTCAAAATTCAAATGTTTCAAACACTATACACTAAATTACACACAATATTTACAAGTCCAAACATTACCGCCCGCCTTGAAATGTCCCATTTCAACAATCATATGGTAGCGGGCAGAGCTTCACCACAGGACGCTTCAAAGTTCCACTAGAAGTCCGGATAGTAGCCACTCTGGCAACACCATCTTTCCCAGGATAGAGCTCCACGATGCGCCCCAAGCGCCACTGTAGAGGTGGGAGTCTGTCGTCTTTCAGGAGCACAAGTTGGTTGGCAGTGGGACTAACTCCCTGCTCGTTCCATTTCTGCCGCTGCTGGAGCGTGTGTAAATAATCCCTGTGCCAACGATGCCAAAAGTCCTGTTGGAGGCGTTCCACAAGTTGCCAACGTTGAAGGCGGTTCAGCCGTACATCCCTCAAGTTAGGCTCTGGTAATGTGACCAGTGGCTCCAGGGTTAAGAAATGGCCAGGGGTTAGAGCACTGATGTCATTGGGATCAGAGCTCAAAGGGCACAGGGGTCTCGAGTTTAACGTAGCTTCCACCTGTACTAGAAGGGTGTAAAGTTCTTCAAATGTGAGCACTTGTTCACCAATAACTTTACTTAAGTGAGTCTTGAATGACTTTACCCCGGCCTCCCACAAACCACCAAAATGGGGAGCAGCAGGAGGGTTAAAGTGCCACATGACACCGAGCTGGGACAACGCATCAGTGACAGCCTGCTGGTGTGGTGCCGACGACATAAGTTGCTGAAGTTCCTTAAGACGATTGTGAGTTCCGACAAAGTTGGTCCCGCAATCACTGTAGATATCAGATGTTCTCCCACGCCTGGCAAGAAAACGTTTGTAGGCTCCAATAAATGTATCTGTGGACAGGTCTGAAGCTAGTTCTGCATGAACGGCCTTTGTCGCGCAGCAGACAAAAATACAAAGGTAAGCCTTCAAGACCTTTGCCCCACGGACCCGACCAAGCTTAACCATAAAAGGACCAGCATAGTCAACTCCTACTTTGGCAAATGGTTTAACCTGTTGCACTCTCATAGAGGGAAGATCGCCCATGAGAGGTGCACTTGCTACGGGTCTTTGCTTGAAACATGGAACACAGTGACGCAAGCAGCGAGAGATGGCAT
This sequence comes from Bacillus rossius redtenbacheri, assembly GCF_032445375.1. Lineage (NCBI taxonomy): Eukaryota > Metazoa > Arthropoda > Insecta > Phasmatodea > Bacillidae > Bacillus > Bacillus rossius. The sequence goes on along the minus strand of NC_086336.1, from coordinate 3,079,084 downwards.
CCTTATCTGCAAGAATCCAGAATTGTTCTCTAAGAATTCCTCTAAGAGTCTGAACTCCAGGATGATGATTCTTTTCATGATAATGGTTAATAATGAGATCAGACAGATGGTGAGATTTTGGAAGCAGCACTGGGTGCTTCTGCTCAAACGGAACACTGGAGTGAGCTAAACGACCACCTACCCTTATCAGGCCACTGTCATCAAGAAAGGGTACTAGTTTGCGAATCTGAGGGGAAATGCACTGTCCCTTCTTCAGAGCACTTATATCCTCTTTGAAATGATGTGATTGTACCCAGAAGAGCCAAAAATGTAAAGCCTTATTCAACTCATCAGGAGACATATTGTCAGTCTTGCGCTCTTTCAGTGACACGCGACAATTGTGGGCAAACCGCAATAAACAGCATGTGACACGCAGAAGCCTGGTTAGTCGACTGAATCGCGTTGCCAACTGGCCAAGATCATCAGAGGACGTTACAGTGGTCAAGGTGACAGTCTTCTTCTCCATCACGGCGGGATCCACTTCCACTGCATCTGGTGACTGGGAAGGCCACTGTCCAGGTGACTCTATTAACCACGGTGGGCCAGTCCACCACAAGTGATGATCCAATAGTTGAAGAGGGAAGAGACCACGAGGGGCACAGTCAGCAGGATTGAACTCAGACGGTACGTGTTTCCACCAACTGGGACGGGTAAGCTCTTGGAGTTCGCTTACCCGGTTAGCTACAAAAGTCTTCAACTGATGAGGAGATGAGTTAATCCATGCTGAAACCACTTGTGAGTCTGTCCAGGCTGTGATGGAAGATACGGGCAAAACTTCTTGGTAAGTCTCAATCACATGATTGAGCACACGAGCCAACAGTAGTGCTCCACAAAGCTCCAGACGAGGTAAGGTTTGGCTTTTGACTGGTGCAACCTTGGACTTACTGATCAGCAGACGAATGATGGTTCGATCATCCGGGCACACTATGCGCAGGTACACCACGGCCGCGTAACCAATCTCAGAACTATCACAGAAACCATGCAGTTGATAGGTAGAGCCTTCTGGACCCTTAATGAACCGAGCGACAGCAATAGAGGACAACTGAGGGAGCTCCCGGCTAAAATGATCCCACTGAGAAGCAAGATCAGGGGGGAGGTGATCATCCCAGTCAATGGACCGGACCCACATTAGTTGCAATAGATGCTTTGCAAACATTAACAGTGGAGTAAGCCATCCTAGAGGATCAAATATTCTGGCTACATTGGCAAGGATGCTCCTCTTCGTAACAAGACTCGAGTGGCCTCGGATTACACAGGAGAAGGTGTCCGAGACTGGGTTCCATTGAAGTCCTAAGACCTTGACCACAACTTGACTCTCAGGATCCAGATCAAATGATTGGGGCATATCAACATCTTCAGGCGGAAGCCAGTCTATGAGAGCTGTATGGTTGCTCATGAACTTCCTCAACTTGAAGCCCCCTTTGGCAAGAAGAGCTCGAAGGTCCTTTTGGATGGCCAGAGCAGATTCAAGAGTGTCAGAACCGGTAACCACATCATCAACATACACATCGGATTGCAAAACTCTTGAGGCAACTGGAAAGTGGTCTTTCTCATCGACCGCCAGTTGTTGAAGAGTTCGAAGGGCCAAGAACGGAGCTGAGGAGACGCCATACGTCACCGTCTTCAATCGATAATCCTGCACAGGTTCCGAATCACAAAAGCGCCAAACAATGCGTTGGTAGTCCTGGTGCTGGGGCAGAACAGATATTTGACGGTACATTTGTTTAACATCTGCCGTAAACACAAAGGCATGTAGCCGAAAGTTCAACAGTAGATCAAAAATGTCTCTTTGCAACTTGGGGCCGGTTAGCAGTGTGTCATTCAATGAGACACCAGATGAGCTCTTAGCAGACCCATCAAACACTACCCGCAGCTTTGTGGTTGAACTCTCTGGCTTCACGACACAATGGTGGGGGATATAATAAGCTGGCGTCACATCAATCTGATCATCAGGAATCTTTTCCATGTGACCCATGGCAAGATAGTCTTCCATGAACTCTGAGTACATTATTTTGAGCTTTGAGTCACCTTTCAAGCGTCTCTCTAGGCGCATCAACCTATTTATAGCTTGGGGTCTGGAGGTGCCCAACTCATGTCTCGAGTGGCGAAATGGCAGGGACACACTATATCGGCCTTCTTCATTTCGGACGTGAGTTTCGGCAAACATGGTTTCGCAAAAAACATCCTCAGGAGACTTGTGTTCTACCCGTGGGAATTCTTCAATTTCCCAGAACTTTCGTACAACATCATCTAATGGAGGGTAAGAAGTGAACAGTGTGACACAATGCGATGACAGGCAGGATGGTGGAAGTTTGGTGTCCACCCTTCCCATGAGAATCCATCCCAAAACAGAGTCGAGAGCCACTGGAGACACTTCAATCTTGCCTCCAGTTACGAGAAGAGGAAATAGGTCAGCACCAATAAGCAGGTCAACAGGACCAGGGGTGTCGAAAGAAGGATCAGCAAGCTTCAGATGAGCCACTGATCGCCACACATCCGATGAGAGTTTGGCACTCGGCAAGTTATTGGTAATGCGTGGTAACACAAATACATCCAGGGCAAACTGATTATCTGGATTGCCCACTGGGGAGATGACAACTGATGTGTAGGACTTAGCCACATTCACAGGTGTACTGGACAAACCATGTATCGGAAGATGAGCCTGTCTGCGAACCAGTCGGAGCCTTTGTAGGCACTGTTCGGTGATAAAGCTGGCTTGACTGGCAGTGTCTAGTAAAGCACGTACAACACAAGGCACACCAGAACGATCAAAAATCTGTACTTGAGCAGTTGACAACAATATTGTTGTTGTTGAGGTAGGTTTAGCAGCAGTTACTGCAACAGTGGCAGGATTAGAGTCAGATGATGGTGGTTCCTTGTCTGAGTTGGATGGGATGGAGTCTTCCTCTGATCGCTGACCCCCAAAATGCAGCATGGAATGGTGACGTGCCTTACAATGGTGACATGAGGACTTAGATGGACACCAATTTGATCGATGTGATGGGGAAAGACAATTCAGACACAACTTATGCTCCTTTACTATTGCATATCGTTCCTTGGGGCTACCCTGCGAGAAGATAGGGCATGACCTAAGCACATGAATGTCACTACACAAGAGACAACTTTGTGACTGTGGAGAACTTACTAATGTGTTTACAGACTGACCTCGAGACTGCCTCCAGCTGTTTTGGTGCCCTTGAGCCGTCTGTTTGGGAACCTGATTTCCTGAACTCCTAGAACGGGAAGCTATCACAGCCTCATGCGCACGACAATGTTTTTCAAGAAACGAAGTGAAACTACTAAGAGTGGGAAACTCGTCTGTTAATGTCATTTCCCATTGTGTTTGTAAGGCAGCATCCAACCGTTTGCATAGAATGGGCAGCAGCATCAGATCCCACTGGTCTACAGGGACAGACAAGGCCTTAAGAGCAGACACATTCTCTGTAACAGTGTTCAACAGTTGGCGCAATGCCTTGGGAGAGTCAGCTGATGCAGAGGGTGCTTGAAGTAAAGCCTCCACATGCACAGACACAATGAGCCTCTTGTTCTCGTACCTACCAACAAGTAGTTTCCAAGCCACATCAAAGTTTACTTCAGACATGGGCAAGGCCTGAATCATGCTGAGGGGTTCACCACTGAGAGCAGTCTTCAGATAAGCCAGTTTCTCAACAGATGAAAGGTCACTATTGTTAGCAACGAGAGTGCAAAATAGGTTGGAGAAGTTAGGCCAATTTTTAATGCTACCCTCAAAACTTGGAAGCGTAATTTTTGGTAAAGCTACCCTAGAATTGCTCACCTTCGGCCTTGACGATGTTGAGCTCTCCATCGAACAACCCTCCAGGGCACTTACCGTCGCCATGACTTCAAAATATTTCTCTTCGAAATCGTCCATTCGTGCAGTCAGTTCTGAGAGATCGATGTCAGAATTTTGCGTTGCCCCAAGAACCACAAAATCCGCCTCGAACTTATCACGAACTTGGGGTAGATCACGAACTGTGGCACGAAACAATCCTTGCTTAGAAACATCGTCAACAACACTTTGAGACAGGTCGACAGCACGTTTGAGCCGAGCCTCTGCTAGTCGGATACGCACGAGTGCCGAGCCTATATCTGCCATGGTCACACACAGACGCAAAGGACGAAATAACCAAAAAGACACAACAAAGAAATAAACACAACGAAGACCAATATAACCAAGGTAAGACACAGCAAATCAAAATTTATATCCAGCAAAAAACACCTAACGCAACGAAAAACATGAGCAGACGCCGATAAATAATACAACATAACCCCAACACGAAATATATTCCACGAAAAACAAAGAAGATATAACAGTTTCTTAGATCGCCAAATCTCTGCGAATTTCTTCTAAAACACGTTGCCGAAGAAATCTTGACCATGAAAATACTCTAATTAACGAGAGTATAGCGCACGAAATAACGTGAAAACGAAGTGTAATTGTTTACCACGTGCACACGAATCACGTTTAAAACAACACCAGAAAAAACCGGAACTATCCGGCCCGGAGGACCAAATGTTTTGTCTAGAGACGTACGAGACTGTAAAATCCATAAAACAAAACGAAACAATTAATAACGATTCACTCGCGAACAACTCGATTGGCAGCAAGCGTGCACGATAGCACAACTTACCGCCATGATGGTTCAACAACAACTGTTGCTTCGTTGCCGGAAGCTGCAGGGCTACCTGCCTTGGCAGGCAGCCAACTTGAAAAACTTGGCGCTGCTAGCAAGCAGCGCGGGAAGTTCAAAATTCAAATGTTTCAAACACTATACACTAAATTACACACAATATTTACAAGTCCAAACAGGGACCAAAAACCTTCATGGTACGTTTATGCGAGAGATTTTATTATCCAAATTTTGACGCCCTAAAATATCGGTGCAACGATTATGCGATAAAAAAAACATAAATTAAACTTGTTTTGAAATCAAATAGTACAAAAATGACCAATATTTCTGTACCTGGTCAATTTTTTTTTAAGAGGCCGTGTCACAAATTTGCGCTCCTATCTATATCAATGTTATTTTAAAAGGCAGTTTTTCTCAAAGTCTATAAGAGGTAGGGGCCGGAAATTTTGCCTACTGAAAGTATACAATACATTTAACATAACCGCTTTTTTCAAATTTAGTTATCATATCATATATTATTTCTGTGATGAAAATAATATTATCAATATTTTGATTTGTCCAGATACATTGAAATTTTGCTTATATTTATAATTATTTAGCAAAAACTGAAAACGCCATTGAAATGTATTGCACATTACCTTCCGATCAGTGTCTTCATGATCATGATGGGTTTATAAACCTGGGTGTAATCAAGTCTTTAACAATTACATGACAACATTTATACTTAATAATTTGGAGATATGCCTTTTCTATCCTCAGCCCCTGAGCTTTCACTATCTGGTCTGGCGACCGACCTGACACTCTTCAACCACCCCAGGGGTCTCCGATTGCACATCTTATCAAAAAAAAAAGCTGTTCGTTCATTTGTTTTTGTGTTCGAGCGAAGGTTTACTTCTCCATAAGTGCCACAGACTTCACACATTTATGCCAAGGGAATATTCCGCTGATGTGACGCTATACGAATGTATTATTCGCGACCATACAACTTTTTTGTTTGTTATCGGGAAAATGACGCCGCAGTTTGATTTTTTGTGGTGATATAAAATAAATTTTCTTGCTAGGGAATGTTCATTTTGAATTGAGCATTTTTAAATGTCAGCGTAGAATATGCTTATCTGCCCATTTTGTTTCTTTCCATAATAATGAGTAAAGTTAACATTGTCATAGACATTTTATTATATTCGTTTGCCGTCCAAGTACAAATGTCACACTATATCGCACGTAATTCTATTTTTTACTAATTTGTTAGTTGTCATTTTATTTAAGTTATAAATAACAGTAATAAAAATTATTACTTAATAGTCCAGAATAGAGATTGAGTTATTATTCATTTAATAGGAGTTTAAAATATGGTACTACATACATATTTATATTATCTTGTTGTCTTCTTTGTAACTTTACTGGAAGAATGGCATTTGGTATGTATGTTAACTCACAATGAAAATACTTCAGAAGTACTCAATTAACAGTGAACAACCTAGGGCCTATACTAATTTCATTATGTTCATGAAATATAATTGATATTACTAATAATGAACTGTATGTGTTTTGCGTAGAGATATCGTACGAACTGTATGTGGTACAGACCAACATTAGCTAAGACTCTGTAAATAAGTAATTTCAGTTAATGTGTAGAGAATATTAAAAGTTAGAAATAATGATATATATATAAAACAATGCAGAGTAATCAGCATAAAAATAGAAGTTGTTTTTACGTAGCGCCTACTGGAATGTATATTTTGTGTTGAATTATGTGGTATGATTAGTATTCTCTTATTGTAAGATGTGTTTTGTTAAAATCTTATAAAACATCACTTACTGTTGAAGGATTTTCATTTTTTTTGTGATGATCTTACTTAAACAAGTTTTAATTATATTACACATGTATATTTTAAAAGCATTTTAATGTATACTTATAGAATTGTAATAGGCTTTATACGGACTCTCACGATGCATGTGAGCATCTATAATTAATAGAGACCGGAAAAATTCGGCGATAGGCTAGAAGTCAAATACATATACCTTTTAGATGATTTTGCTATTGGCTTACTGTTCATCTGGACGAATCTCAACCAATTATAAAACACCAACCAAAGAAGGATCGAATCACAGACAAACAAGCTGAGACGACTAACAAGTCAGCAGCAAATGAACTGCCGTTATTTGCCCGAGTGTACAGGGGAATGTGCAGTCTATCCTGAAGGCCGTCGAAACCGCGAATTTTTCCGGTCCCTAATCTACATCAATATTATGGCCGTTTCACAAGATCAAATATTTATTGAATTCAATCTGTTGCATTCATTGTACATGATTTTCGATATGTACATTGAATTCAATACAAATTGAAGATGTTACTCAACTAAGCTTATTCTTATTAACTTATAAGTATTTTGTTTGTTCAGTACATAAAAGTAAAAGATTCGTTATTATTTAAATAATGAGCATCTTTAAGCAATAACATTTTCAAAATATTTACATAAACATAATGGAATATATTTTTTAAATACTTTATATCTACGATCACATCAACGGCAGTATTATGTAATCAATGAGGTAATGAAATATCCTGAAAGGATATTTTCTTCTCTGTAAAGTAAATTTGTAATGCAGCCCTCTTAATGTTAGTCTTGTGAGTTATTTCGTCTTCTAATATGCTACAGCAATGTATAAAATTAAGTTTTGTTAGTGTTTTAGTCTTGTGTAATGTGATAAATTCAATATTTTTTTTGTATGTTCGTATTCATAAAGGTAGGCTACATATCGTATTAAGATAAATAGTAATATTTGTAAATTTAAATTCTTTGAAACAACGTCGATAAGAGGTTCACCTACCTCTGTTAAACTGTATGATGGTGCATTGTAAAAAATTAGGTAGTCTGACTTAAGTGAGATTGTATTTAGATTGTGTGTGATGCATATGCAATATCTAAGCATATGCATTTATGTTATTATCCTTTTAAAACGTTACATGATGAATTTCGTATACTTTTTAATGTCAACTAACATTATTTTTCACGGACTATTACATCCAGATAAAGAATAATTACCACATGTTTGAAGATTAATTGTATTCCGATACGTTTAAAGTATTAAAATTTTTAGTTTTAGTTTTAGATACGACTCATACTACATTTGTTAAAGTGAGGTTTCTTGATTCTGAATCCCTGCATCTGCAATTTCCTAGTGAGCCGCCGGTCAGATTGTCATCCTCTCAGATTGTCGAGGAACCAGATACATTTTTCGTCGAGTAAACTCGAGCTGTCAACCTTCCCACTAATCCTGTGATAAGGGTATAGTAGCTTTATCACGCGCTGCGGCTACAGTTCCTTCGGTTGAAAAAGCCACTAAATCTCACTGTTAAAAGAGAGAACTTCTAGAGCAGAATATTGGAAATAAACATTTACTGACACGGCCTCTTAAGGAAAAGACTAACTGCTTGATCAATCCCCCTCTCCCTCTTCGTGGCAATCAAATTTGATTTTTCTCTAGACGTAAAAAGGCAAAATTACAACTTCCAAAAACTAAATCATAATTTTTGACATTTGTTAGCTGCCATAAACAGTTTGCTTAGTAATTTGGCACCGATGCAATACAAGCATGCAATGCCCCAGCCAAGCTGCAAGGAAAACTGGACCAAATGAGAACAGTTAAAGGTTGAATATGCAATGTCACACGGTGAACGTGAGCCAGGGTGGGGAGCGAACAAGGTACAGCAGCGAGGCAACTCACGTTGATGACGTCTGCAGTTGTGTTGGCCAGGGTGAAGGGGGCGGTCGGTCTAGCCACACCGAGCCTCACCGGAGCGACCAGCGAATCAGCAGTCTCGCACAGCTCTTCAATGGCAATCTTGATCAGCACTTGGAATACACGCTTGCACTTCACCAGCGGCTGGGACAAGCTGCCAACACTGAATAAAATGTACAAACAGACAGTACCATGACAAGCAAGTTAACAATTGTATAAACACTTTGCAAGGCACTCTCAACAATAAATAGTAAAACTAAAACCACTTTCCCAAGGAACTTCATTACTGAGGCATATTAAACACAAAAACAACTTCCTAAAATCATAAAATGTTAAGCAACATAATGTTTAAGAAACTAAAAAAACTATTTGGTATGTAAGAATTAATATATTCACAAATAGTTGAGGTAAAATAGTCAACCATGCTGTTTAAATCACTAAAATTATAAATATCTGACCAATCATGCTCTTTATTGGCATTATATAAGCTAAAGACATCACCATTCCTGTAATTTCTGATAGTAGATGAATTTTTTGTATTATTAAATATTAAATCTAATTTAATGTTTATGTTTAAAGCAGGATGAGGCGAGACTTCTTTGACTAAAAGGTCCAGAGCTTTGGTGACTGTACACTGGTGGAAATTGGAAAAGCAAAGATACAAAAGGTGATTAGAAACCAACAAGTCATTAAAATGGGATAAGTCCCGACCAGAGATGAAGATTATCAATGCCTGAGCTTTTTGCAGAATGCCTGAATGAGAGGTACTTACATTTTTCCAGTCCATACCAGACACATTGAAGTCACCATTATTAATATATAATCATGGCAGTTAATAAACTTATCTCCACGATTTTTGAAGTAGACAAGATAGGTTGCAGATGTTCTATTAATTAGGGGGACTGTAAATGTTTCGAGCATTAGAGAATCCAAGCCTGTCTAGTTGACCAGGGTTGTGGATTTAATTCCTAGCGGCATCCGCCAATTTTAACTTTGTGGACATTTCCTTACCAGGTTCAGCACTGGAAGCTGAGTTATCAGCTCCATAATGCAGAAAGCAACAGCTACAGCACCGCAGAACGATATCATGCTAACCTTGAGTGTGTCCAGGTTTCAAACCACATCCCTAATAGGGTTACCAACCAGGAAAATGAACGAGAACTCACAAACATCATCTAGGTCAGATTAATTGCCTCTCAGTGTGTTCAGCAGGATCCAATCTGAGTACAGTAGAATCCTGCCGATGCGACCCCCCTTTGATGCGTCCATTCCGTTTATACGAACGTTTTTTGAGAAACCGTGAAAAAATTTAAGCAGAGAAAGTCGAAAATTTGAGTAAAATCGGCTGAAAAACAAGTCTGTTACACTTTGTTGGGTGCTCTGTGTTCACGTTTATTTTGGCGGGAGCTGTACTGTAAGCAGGCAGGCATACAAACGACGGCTAAAAATAGATACCAACCCTCTAGACTGTCCACGCGGCAGACTCTAGCCATGCTCGACGCCTCCACTATCGCACGAAAAGCCGTCTCAGCTGTCATGTTATCTTACCCGCCCGGCGGCTTGGCGTCATACGTGACGTGACGCTTACCTCTCCCATCCCCTGCTAATTAATTCTTCAAGGCTCATCCCTCCCAGAGCCACGAACATTGTAAAAACCACCACCCCCTCCTCCTTTACCAAATAACATTTCAACACATTCCCTCCCTTATTTCAACCTTCTGCGTGAGAAACTGTCAGCATCCTCCTCCCCTCCCACACCGCGTGCGACAAAAGCCAGGTTGTATAGTCCATTCTCGGTAAAATAAATATTTTTATGGGCTTATACATCTGTCATTCGCCGTTAATAAATACTTTATAAGTTTAAGTTATTATGATACTATTTGTTAATTAGTCACACAGCAGTTTCTGCTGAAAAATCACTAACACCTTGAATTTTATTGAATAGAAAAATTTAGCAGGGCCATAAATATATTTATTTTACTGCATAGTTACTTTTCCATCTGCATTCAAACATTTTTTTTTCTACACTGCGAAGGGAAGAGGAAAAGATAATTGCTTGAGCTGTCAAAATAAACATCGCTGACGGCAAGGGCGGGAGCGCATCCTGTCGGTCTGTCGCTGTGATTATCTACTCCAAAAACATGTCACAGCATTTCAGGATAGCATTGTTCTTATATCTTTCGTTTATAGCCAAATGTTTTCTACCTGATCCACACAAGTTCCTTTGCCACGTTTGGAACGAAAATAACAACCAGCCGGCTAGCATAGCCCAACTCGCGTGACGCGAATTCCTTTAGCGAGAGTATTTTACGTGTTTGGATATATTTGCTTGAGAAGTGGTGGTGGGGGGGGGGGGAGGGGGGGTAAAAATTGTCCCGAATGCGACCATTCCGTTTATAAGTCCGTTTTTCCGGGAACCGTGAGGGGTCGCATCAGCGGGATTCTACTGTAATTGCAATCCGTCAATGCTCTATAGCAAAAAAAACCTTTCATAGATCAATGGCTTAGATATCATTAATATCATCAAATTACTAAAAATATCAATGTTAGCTATTATGGAAGTTAGTAAATGATAACTACTTTTTTTCAATATGAAAATATTTTCTATCCAAGTAGCAGCCATAATGGAAGACTAGTTTTTATTGTGATGCTGTCAAGAGTCACCAACATTTTAAACTTATGAAATGTCATCCGTAAATCTGAACAAAAAATATGTTGATATAGTAGGCAGGAAATTTTGTTTTAAACTGGTGGTAAATAATTTTATTATTTCATTCCAAAATTTAATTTTTAATTTTTCAAAATAATATTGTACGTATATTCCTAAACTGTCATTCACTGCTATATTTAAAACAAATGGAAGTTATTGAATGTTTGTACAATGTTTTCTTTTGTAAAATGAAGTTTTTTGGTTTAAAAATAAAAAAAGGTACAAAGATGAATGTTATCGCCAATGCAAGCTTGGCAAGCCCCTACACATTGGGAACTGACCTTCGCCTCTTGCTGGTGTTGGGGGCCATCTCCACGCTGAAGATGACGAATATGCGAGCCACCGACCGAACGAACCGCCGAGCCACCACCTTGGCTTCGTCGGACCGGCCCGGCACGATCTCGTTCTGTATCTCGCGCACCAGAGTCGTCAGGAGCGTGTCCAGCATCTGCAGCAAGGAGCACTCTCGCCTCAGTGCCAGCCAACCAGCACAACAGGGCTAACACAACATGCGCAAATAAACAAGCCTGTCACACTTAAAAAGGAACTATAAAATATATTTTAGTAAATTATGTTTAGTAATTCCCTGCACTTTAAACCAATATTTCTATGTTTATAAACAATGCCACAAAGTAGCCGAAATTTATCTTATTACAGTTCCCCATACTTTAACAATTACGCCAAGACTAATAAAGTACAGCTATAGATTATTACTGTAATATACATTTAGCAAAACACACAAGTGGCAAGTCCTAAAAAAAAACTGCCCAGCCCCACACTTCTTGGTGACAACTAAATTCTCAGTAAAATTCCCACGATAACTTTAGCCCTAAATGACGGAAACTGAGTTCTTATCATTTACTGCAATCAACACTCTTCGAGACGCCATTCTTTGCTTTGGCATGTTTTGTAAGTCAGCACTGGAGCACACTCCCGGTGGATTCCCGTTTTCTAGCGAGCTGATACACGTCATGTTTGCACACCACAACTGTGTACATACAGTGTACAGCCATGGAGCTATAGAACAGGGCGGTGTCACTCACCTCGGGGCTGCACTTGACCAGAAGGCAGTACGTGAACTTGTCCAGCAGCGTGGTGCCGCTCTGCGACTGCAAATACGCTTGGTCCTCGTACACTGGCTGCTGGGTCGAAGGGTTGTCCTTCACGCCTGCAACCACACACACTTCATGAGCGCTAACACCGAGGTCTTTCCTGCATCAAGCCGCTCTTCTGGGTGACTACTACTACGATGATAGCTATGAGTTAGTTCAGGCTCTCATTTGGATCAAAGATTTTGTTTTTCTATTTAAAGTTGAATAAAGGTTTTTGTTGCATGACTTATTAATTTAAATTGTTCAGCAAGCTCTTTATACTTTTTAAATAAACGTACTTTCAATGAATGGGTTTTGCTTTTATGATTAACTTTACATTGCAAAAATTTTTTTTTCTTTGCATAAACGTCGCACCCCTACTTTTCAAACTTGATTTTAGTATTAAATGTGCGAGGATTATGCGATAAAACATGGTACTTCTGTGGCTCTTTACCCCGCCTTTATCGTTCCCGTAAATACTGAATACTGGCGGAGGTTGGGGCCACACACCTGACATGATCATGCCTCGCACGGCACGCCAGTCGTTGAGCAGTCTCTCCAGCGCGCGCCTGCTGAACCGAGGGGGCTCCAGGTCGTGGTCGGGCATGTCCAGTTCTGCAAGCCACACAGCCAACCATCAACCCATTCACTCACCACAATCAAACACATCTGCTACCAGATTCTGCATACAGCACTTGCTGAAAATATTTACTGACCAGTGTATTAAAATTTCTTGCAGTATATAAGATGACATGGCATATTAGACCTGATCAAACTTTTTATTATTGAAAATTAGAGAGTAAATTTGCATATTCATGAAAGACGTGAGAGAGTTGGTGACAAATACAGGCATTGGTTTGATCGCTTCTGTAGGGATTAAAAATGCAGTCCTTGTCTACCACACATCCAAGTGTTTGGATTACCCAATTTTCCTTCCTCACATATTTTACTTAAAATATATTTCCTAAAACACAGAATCTTTCAAATCGACCCGACGGTATCGGAGGATTTGATCGGCCCGTCAATAGTAAATACAGTGATGACAGTCAATGTGGTGGAAAGGAAGGATATAGGGTTACCTATGTCTGAAGAAGGTGTCTTCCGACTGGACGCAGAAGCGCTCCTCGGTCGAGACGCCCGATACTGCCGCTGCTCCGCCGACTGTCGGCCCACCGTCTGGACCAGGAACAGCAGGATGCTCTCTCCCCTGCAAGCAAACCAGCCGTGTATTTCTTTTCACACACACAAAACTCAACATTTAATTAATTTACATTAAAAAAATTCCAGCAGATAGTAGAGTAGTACCTGCTGTTTGGCTGGGACACGAGGTCCGTCTCGGCCACCATGCGGCACAGCAGCTCGATCCGTGCGGTCTGCTGGCCCGTGATGAGGGCCTTGCACTTGCACTTCTCCCAGCAGTCGCAGTAGGCGGTGGGCGAGGTCTTCTTCAGCTTGCAGTCGTGGCCCTTGTGGCACACCCGCGCACACTCCGTGCAGCAGCACAGCGAGCCCGTCAGCCCACACGTGCGGCACTCGAATATGTCCTGCCGGCGCCACACGCCACAGCCCGGTCAGTGCACACCGACCACACTTACACGTCACACAACACAAACAGAACCTACAACTAGTTAATCCTTTTATCTTTTTGGCCTTAAAAAACTTTGGTGGACATGGTAATGAAAGCAAGTGCTTTAGAGATGAGATGCTAGTAGTGTGCAGGATGACCACGACCACAACTGCCTACAGACGGGTGAAACCAGAAGGGTGTGCCCAGGCAGCTGGGGAAAGGAATTGGGTGATTGGGCCGGGGGGGGGGGGGGGGGGGGGGGAGGGGCAGCTCAATATTATAACCTAGCCGCATCAAGAACAAGCTAATTTGGTTTCTATACATCATTCCCCACCAATTTTGGGCGATCCACGCATACCTCTTTCTAACTTCTCTTTCAAGTCTCTTGAGACACAATCACAAATAAGACTACAAATAAGACTTGAAAACTTGAGCAAAGTCAAGAGAAATTTTTGTTTCGCTTACAATGCTATGGTAGCACAATATAGTCAATAGATACTTAAATACATCCAGATTTTGTATAAGTTTGTACATTTGTTCAGAAACCCATTAATAAACAGCAGGGACCTGGTTGATGTGCTCGGCACCCGTCCAGGTGAAGCTGCAGGTGTCGTTGCAGCAGATGACGTGCAGGGGGGAGTCGTCGGGGGCAGAGCCCGCGGGGTACACCATGCCGGCCACCAGGGCCCGGTGCTGGGCCTCCCCGCCGGCGTCCGGCACCTCTCGCTGGGTCACGCGCTGCACCGAGTCCAGGACCACCTGGGCCGCCGGGTAGGCACGGCACTGCACGGCCAGCATGAAGGGCGTCTGCCCCTGCGCGTCCCTGCAACCACCGCACACGCTCTAGAGCACTTCCACTGTCACACCAGTGGCAACCAGCGATCCTTCAATCAGTCACATTCCCGTGACACTTGATGGTAAGTCATATTTGCGTTATACTTGATGTTTTCATGAAAAAGTTGAAATTACCTAGAAACTGAAAAAAAAAAAAAAAAAATTAATAAGATTTTGTTGTATTTTAAGCTTCATTAGTTCTTGGTTTCTCAAAACTACTGTTGTTGCCATGGTAGAAATTCACAGTATATACGTATGTTTATTTTTTGAAAGAAAGACATGTTTTACAAATTTGTCAAACTTAAAAAAATTATGGTTTTCCTCTTAAGCTTTCATTTTCAAATATTTTCTAAAGCAATACTATGTCATAATCATGCCAAATGTAAGAAGGTTGAGGGACCGGAACCTACTTGGCGCTGAGCAGGTCTTTGAGGTGGGGCTGCAGGGCCGGGCAGTCGCACATCAGCCGCAGGGCCTGCAGGGCGTTGTTCTTGCGCTCCACGGGGTCCACGATGTAGGTGGTGCTTCCTGCAAGCACCAGCACCGGGCAGCTCAGCCCCCCGCCCTCCGCGCCAGGTGCGCCGACATGCACGCCCGCGCCGTACGTACTGCTTGTCGCTGGCTTCGTGTTGGGCGTGCTGGAGGCCCCCAGGCCCATGAGGCTGTCCTCGTCGCCCGACGCGGGGTCGTACGTCTCCGGCGGCCAGCTGATGGTCGGGATGGGCTCTTCCGCCGCCGCCTGGTGGCTGCCGTTGTCGCTCGCTATTTCTCGTTCTGGCAGGAAAGGAATAAAAGTCCTCGCTGATACACACAACAAATCAAGTTAAACATGCTATATATTATTTCTATAACATTACAATACACATTGACACATCATTTTTGTAGCTTGCAATAACAGAACTTATAATAATATTGACAGCAATTGTAAAATTGCCAACTAAATTATGTATTTGCTTTAAGGTTCCCCGATGTGAAATAATAATAAAAATAATACAGGCAGCAAATCTAATGAACTAAAAGTTATTTCATTAGCTGAGAATGTCAAAAGTACTTGTGTTAGCTACGACACGAAGCGGAGAGCGAGGGCGTGGGACCTGCCCCTCTGGACGTCCTGGGACTCACCAAGGGACTGAGCAGCTGCCGTCGCCCGTCCCATCATCTCGCGCAGGCAACCCGAGCGAGAGCGCAGGGCGCTGGCGATGACGTCTACAGACTTCACGCCACAGCCACCCTCTGCACACATGCAAACAAATGTGCCGTGCGACAGAGGCCCCTAGCCCGTCGGAGCTCTGGGCTACGGACGCTTCCTTCGCGACGGGACCAACTGGACCACCAACAATTTAGATGTGATGAAGACCCAATTCTGAATTCATGAAGACAGCAACCATCAGAGAGATAACGAGCTGACTGTAGAACATTTTAGTTCCCACGTACACACATTCACATGAGCGTAACTTTAAGACATTATGCAGAACTTTCAACTTGTTTTCTGTGTTTAGTGTTTAATTTCATGATAACTGCAAAGCTTCCAAAATTACAGTTGAAAACTGAAACCACCCAAAGGGGAACAATTCTGGATTCTATATGTAACAAACCTTAATTACTTATGTTATTGCAAGCTACAAATATCAATGTAAGAATAATCACTTATCTAATGTCACGAATTAAACAAATTCAGATTTGAATCCTCACCCATCAAATATTGCATAATGCCCTCTGTTCAGTAATTACTTAACAACAAACTTCAATAAATACAATACATTGCAACCCTTATTTCAGACATTGTTTTTGTCATTCAGAGGGATCTGCTGATTATATAGTTTAAGGTTATAGTGAGCTAGTATGGTGAGTGTATTTTACCATAAGTAATATTCTGGTAAATTTTTTTGTTAAAATGTTTGATATAGAAATCTTTTTACAACTATATTTTTACTGGTTTCACATTGTATACTAGGTTAAAAATTTTGGTAAATGTGTATGTATTCTTATGATGGGAAAGTTAAATTTGTGCATTTCCCACAGCGTTTATCATTTTAAGAGAGAGAGAAAGAGAGAGAGAAAGAGAGAGAGAAAGAAAGAGAGAGAGAGAAAGAGAGAGAGAAAGAGAGAGAGAAATAGAGAAAGAGAGAGAGAAAGAGAGAAAGAGAGAAAGAGAGAGAAAGAGAGAAAGAGAGAAAGAGAGAAAGAGAGAGAGAGAGAGGAATGCATGGACTACTAGAAGTTTTGTGGTAGTGAAATATGTTGTGATTGGTTGTTTTGTGAGAGGTGTGTTGTAATTGGTCGGTAAAGTTCCACACGTGCCGCCTCCCTGCGTGGTGATAGACTGCTGTATAATCTCACTAGTTATCTCCTCGATGTTAACAGAATAAGTTACATTCGGTATTGGCTCACGTAAAAAAGTAATATGTGCAAAGTAACAAACTTTGCAGGTGTGGTCCAGGCTGCGCCCGTAATCAACCTTAATTTTCAGGAACTTTGAATTAGAATTTCAACAACCACAATCGTTGGCATTAAGCCCACAATGGGGTTTCAGTAATTTCTAGCCGCCATGCCAAGGACAACTATGTCCTTGGCTTGTAACATTGACGCCAAGCAACTTCGGGACTTATTTACAAAATGCAACATGTATGTTGTATGCTAGTATTCAGAATGTTATAGATATTGAAATTAATAAACATTTACGCTTTTTGAGCAAGGAAATTTTGTCTATGTTGCTGTGGACACATTGGGTATTGTGCAAACATCATGATTTGTTTTTGTGCAAGATAAAAAAAACTAAGTAACGGTTCTACTAAAACATTTTCTTCAAAAAGGCGGCCTAACCAAATTCATCCTTAACATAGAAAATAAAATATCTACAATGAACTTTCACGAACACTTTCTGAACTGAATGAATTAAGTGTTTTTTTGTAAACGACACAACTTAGGGTCTTTTAGGCAGGCCGACCACAGTAACATTATATAAACATTAACAAGTGTATCAACCCAGGTTACTACCCTTCCCACTTATCAAATGGTGCCTCCTGAAGTTCAGTGCATTGGCTAGGTTTTCTGATATCATATAAATAACAGCTTTTGATTCCTTTAAAGAACAATTCCTATGTTTGCCATGTTGTTATTCATAATTTAAATTGTTTCATGCTTTTTAAGGTGTTTTGATTATCTGTTTGCTTTACAATGAATAAGCCCCTAAAGGTTATTTTTACCAGTTTCTTTATTTATGTAGTTACTTTATGTACTTTAAAATATTTTTTAAATATTGATTGTTTTTGCTTTGTTCGTGAGCATGTTAATGCAAGTTACTTCGTACTGTAGCACCCTGCTTACACTTTACGTACATTTTTTTTTTACAATCATTGTAATACCACATACGTATGTAGATTTTTCAAATAGGATTGTATGCAAAAACAAAATGTAAGTGTTCCAAAACACCAGTGCTACAGGTTAGTACTGGCTAACGTAGTGTATATGATATACTGAATTAGCATACGTTCACTATTACGTGTCTGTTGGTACCCTTGTCTTAAAACAAAACAACAAATCCTTATGTTACTTGCAATTCTAGTGTGTTTGCAGAGAGATGTACGTAAGTAGTCCTACAATATTTTAGTTTGCCAATTATTCCATTGTAGAGGTTACTACAACTTGCTCTGGACACTACTATCTACGACTCCGTACATCCTGGTGGGAATAATGCCCTACAGTAGATCACTACTGTATGTATATAACATGTGTAATTATATGCACATCTATGTGTACACAGTCTTTTGTATGTATGTTTATAATTTATATTAACACTAGTGCAGTTACTCTATGTGTAAGAATAAACAATTAATATGAATGTTATTCCTATCCATAGTACTATTGTCACTGTAATGACCACAAGAATATTAAATATGTAAATTTTTGTTGTTCTGAATTTATACATAACTTCCTAAGGAATAGGAAAAACATCTAACACAATAAATATACACAATACACAGCATTATATTAAAAAAATGCACATTAATAATCATATTATATAAACATAGGTACAATTTACCAAAGTAATCTCTGATCCTATTGCAAGAAACGAATGTAAAACCCCTAAAAAGTATCACAAGGTAGCTTGGGTGGGCACTAATTCCATCAGTATAACTTATGTAAAAGGGCACTAAAACGTTAAGTAATTTTTAGATAGTGATTTTTATAGTTAGTAATGACGAAATGGAATTTGGAGTACCTTGTGAAAAAGGCTACTTAAAAACAAACCTGTTCTTACAAAATGTCTGGCAGAGATAAACGTTGACCAACTTGGTGTGTGTGTGTGAGTGGCAACATGTTAAAAAATACATAAAATTATTAAACCAATGCTGAAGCCACAGAAGAATTTTCTGGAGAAAGGATACCTAAAGTCTCAATGATTATTCCAGGTTGTATCCGAATACATAGGGATGCGTCCTTAGCACACACATCCCTACATCCCTTAGCAAATGCAGCCACAATGTAGAGGACGCATTTCTAATGGATGGATAGTACCCGAATACTTTTACTGCTAGCACCACCTGTTGACTGTCAGTCGTATTAATGTTTACGCAGCCATTTTGTGTAGGGATATCTACGAATATTCAGCAAAACGTAAATAATAAATACCTACCAATTAAAAAATAATGTAACGTGTATGTTATACATGTTAGCGATCCAATTAAAATACATTTTATAAATTGTAAACTTTAAAAATACTTATGAGTTTTGAATTATACTATAAGTTTAAATTCGTATTTTTATGATATTTATTAACGTCTTCATTTGTCTCTGTTTAAGTTATCACTTTCGCTTATAATGTTTTAAACAAATCTTATGCTGAAAATCTGAAGTAATATTATACACAAACAAAATAAAACCCGATTCCGAAGCTAATGGATGTAGGGACGCGTTAGTGGATGCGAGTGTCGCATCCCTAGAAATCTCGAATTAGTGGATGCGTGAAGGGATGCATCGGCATCCCTTGTGAGAATTCGGATTCAACACAAAGATGGCCGCGTCCACTACGATGCACTTTTAGTGGATCCCTTAGCTAAGGGATCCATTAGGCCAGTATTCGGATACAGCCCCAGTTTTGTTTTCAATTCAGGCATTTTTGAATAACTACACTGAAACTCATGCTAATGAAGTTGGGCCCGGTGTCACATTTTGTAGGGTACTGATTTTTTGACTGAAGGCATTCTTTCCTTAATATCAAAGGCAAAAGCCACAATTTACAGCAATGTTGTTAGAACCATGATTCAAAACTATGGTTGTGTCTACCAATGACAAACTCGCTGTCAACATTTTGCTGCAAAAAATTGACAGATGACTAAAAAAAAAACACTGAATCAGGTAAAGTTTTAGTCTATTAAAATCATAATTTTTAAAAAGGCTGGTAAAACACTGAAACACACAGGGTGTAATTTCTTACTTTGGGCAGCTTTTGGTAAATTTAATATTCTTTGGATGTAAAATTTATTTAGTGGTATTCTACAGTCCATAGCAGTATATAGGCCTATATTATGTATTTTCCACTATGAATAGGTTAACTTACCTGGTTTGATACGTCTAGTTAGCATCTCAGATGTTCGTTAATGGTTTCGGGTAATTTGTCTGTGTTGCAGGCACTCAAAAACATGAATTAGGCTAATGACTTTTTTTTTTTGGCATAGTTCAATTATGTAGGTACAAAATATCTCACAGGAGCTCATCAGAACACGTAGGTGATGACATATTTAAATATGCCACTACTAGAGAGAACTGGAAACTCACTGAATTGGTGTAGACAAAATGAGATTGTATTGCCATATTCATACAAGTTAGCTGTGGCATATCAGGGAATACCAGCAATTGAAAGTGCCTGTGAAAGGGTTTTCCCATCTGCTGGAAATACAGTAGACTGAAGAATATCCATATGCAGGTTATACGGTTTGCGAATTAACCATGCCATAATCCACAATTATAAACCATAAAAACAAAACAAAAAAAATTGACTGTTTATTTCTGTGCGCACAATGGCAACGGCACTTGTTAAGCATTACATACGAACTACGAAGCAATGAAATTGTAATGCAACAAATTAATGTGATGAATAAACAAACAATATTTTGATTTCCTCAATAGCTATTCGCTTCCTTCATCGCAAAATTATTTCCGACGACGCCCAAGCAAACATTTATATTCCACCATCCTGCGTGTCATCAGCAGCTATGGAGAGGAAAGCCAGAAGCTTTCAGGGCTAGTTTACCTTGCAATACTAGGATGCACTAGTGGCAAATGCGCTAGTTGCAAATCATGGCACACAAACATTTAGTAAAGTGTCAGGAATTATAACAGGTTAATAATTTTTCGAATAACAGAAAAAGTTTTGTTTATGGTTTTTAAATTCTTATTAGAACTGAAAATATCTCCTATCAATAACATTACTATTTTGTAACTCAGAAATATTGGAAGTGACTACACAAAAAAAACTTTATTATGTAAACCACGAAAAAAAATATTTTGATTAATATCACCTCTTATGGAAAAAGGTATGTTACTAGCCTCGTTTTAATTAGCACTCTGGTCATTGTTCAATACGAAGACAATAGTTAAAAGTACTTCGTTTGAGTCACATATGCTTTAGTTAAATGTAGAGGTGGGACGATACCACACTTTCGATACTCGATTCTGTATTGTTTTTTCAGTTCGATACTTTCGATACTCCAGAGAAAATATTTTCCCATTAAGTAACAATTATTACAAATAACATAAATTAGTTTTTAACTATATAAAATCCCTCTTTATTACAAAAATACAAACTGCAAACAACTTTAAATACTTGAGTATAAAAATCAATATAAAAGATAGAAGCGAAATACAAACTATCTTCAAAAGAGTTAGCCCTTTATTTTCCAGTACACTTTTTTTTACCGTTAACAAATGTAAATAAAAAGAAAAACAGAAATTTTTGCTTGTTTGTTTCAATTTACAAACAACTTTATGCAACAGAACAATTTTCAATAAAATTTTAACGTGAGAAACTTAAAATACAAAACAATCCGATCGTAAGAAAACAATAATGGGTATATTCAGTTCAAAGATAAATGAATGCACAAAATATGATATCCGTTACTTGGTAAAGAGGGTGCACCATTTTTATAATCATTGCTAGTTAGCGCCACTATTCTCGCTTGGTGCTGACCATAGATGCTACTAGCGAAGTGCACAGTCTTCTTAATAATAGGTATCTATATCTATGGTGCGATAAAGTTATTTTCTTACGTTTGCAAAGGTAAACATAAACAATTACCGTTTTTCAAAATTTAAAGCATTAAAACGTAGTTTATCAGGAGGAATATATATAATAAAAAAAAAGAGAATTTTATGAATTTTTCGCTTCGTAAAAACGTATGAAACTGTAAATTAATGATTTTATAAGTGTATGTTCCGGGAACGTAAACCATTGTAAATATAGTACTTTCGGCAGGACCAAAATTAAACGGCGTATGACACGGGAAAATGTATGAAACGGGAACGTATCATGGAGGTTCTACTGTAGTTGTATTTTGTAGAATGGTGACTCAAAACTTAATTCAATACAAATGAACAAGCATTCCGGTATCGAAAAAAAGTATGGAACTTACAGTTTCGATACTAGATACTTTGCGATACAGTCAAGTATCGAAGGTATCGAGGTAACTAAGTTTCGAAAATCCCATCACTAGTTAAATGACTAATTAATTTTAATTTTTTGATGCGAGGTTATTTCCTCTGCTTATAATTACCGTGTTTTATCGCATAATCGTCGCAACCATATTTTAAGCTGTCAAAATTGGGATAAAAAAACTTCTCGCGTAAACGTCACATGATGTTTTTGGTCCCGCTAGTAGATGCCGAGCACTTTGTGTAGGTATCTTTTCAGTATAAAACGATGTATTTTAAAGTAGAAATCTAATATTTATTCGGTCATTACCACTTACTTAATAAATTAACGAAAAAATACGAAGTTGTTCGACGTGTAAATTTTCTTATAAAGACGTTTTTAAACGTTATTTCCTTTATCTGATCGTCTGCGTCGCCGCGGTGTAGGTATAATCTAAAATTTAATTTCGGTCATTACCACTTATTTATTTAATTAACTGAAATACAAAGTTGTCTGACGTATAAATTTTCTTTAAACTACGTTTTTTTACGGTATTTCCTTTATCCGATTGTCTGCATTACCGCAGCGTACCGCTTATAAAAATGTAGCCAGCGCATCATTCATGTTTGGTTATGTTGCTTCCTGTATAGAGCGCGCGCACGTAGTCGAATATAGATATCTTGCCGATTGGATGCAACGTGCACTCTCTGTCAGGTGCTGAGTTAACTACATTTGATAGCCCACATTTTTTCGTGGCAAGTGTGTACTACGACACGTTAGTTCACGTCAGATTCAAGTGGCTTGCGTTCGCGTTAGAGTTTTGGATTTTCTATTTAAAGTTGAAGAAAGGTTTTTGTTTGAGGAATTATTAATATAGATTGTTTGGCGTGCTCTTGTACACTCCACCTTTCTTTAAATAAACGTACTTTCCATGAACGGGTTTTGTTTTTATGAATAACTTTACCCAACAAAAAAATTTTTTTCCGCATAATCGTGACACCCCTACTTTTCAAACTTTATTTTAAAATAAAATGTGCGACGATTACGAGAAAACACGGTAAACGTCATTTCCATGAGTGTTTGATATGCTTTTCACGTTGAGTCACACCGCTAGTTTTCACACTTAATTTCAGCATAAAAAGTGTGATGATTATGTGATAAACAGTATTTTATATATTTTCCCTTTTCCCTCTTGCAGAGCGACAACCCGACGGCGGACATCCACGGAACTTACCGGCCAGGTAGCCGCCCGACAGGCGGCAGACACATCTTAACAGTGCAGTTGATGTTTTACATGCACTGCTGAGCTATTTAAACTAAACAATTTATACTTACTGTAACATACCGTTTTTTATCGCATAACTGTCTTATTATTATTTTAAGGAATCCAAATTTGGAGGGAAAAAAATTCTCACACAGGTAGCATGATGTTTTGGTCTCGCTCATAGATTACGAACGCTTTGTGAGGGTAGTTTTCCTGTATAAAACCATGTATTTTAAAGTATAATTCTACTATTCATTCAGATATTACAGCTTATTTATTTAAATATCAAAAATACAAAGTTGTCTGATGTGTAAATTTTCTTTTAAAGACATTTTCAAATGCTATAACTAGTGATGGTTCGAATCCCATTTTTCTCGAATCCGAATCTCGAATCCGAATCCCAAACAGTACCTCGAATCCACCCCTCGAATCCGAATCCAGTTTTCAAGGGTTAATTATAAAATAATTTATAAGTTAAGAGAAAAAATTAAACATTATGCAGAATTATTTACCCTTTAAATTTTTATTTAAAAAAACAAGGATTTTGACACGGTCTGGATCAAGACGATTCCGTTTTTGGTCACATATGTTTCCTGCAGTGCTGAACAAACGTTAAGAGAACACTGTCGCAGGTGGTGAACACAAATATTTTTTGGACAGTTTATGTAGCCTGGGTGAACACGCAGACTGAGTTTTCCAGTATTCGAGAATGTTTATTTATGGGTTAACTGTAGGATCACGTAAGAATCTGGTCACTTCATCAATTGCTGTAGAATCCGACTTGGTGGATTTAAGGCATTCAGGCATTATATGTGAGTACAGTGATTCATGTATCCACGGAAATCGGAAAACGAAATTCAACATCCGACGAAACAATATTTTGTAGTTACTAACTTGACATTTGTTTAAAGTCCCAAATGAAGGTAAACGCTTTCCTGAAATATTTAATGGAAACTGAAAGGCGCCATCTTGGCTTCAATGGTTTTAGGCCATAAGAAATATTGTCGTGCATCTTTTAAAATTAAGCCATAGTGATTAATATGCCCGAAGTTAAAAGTGACGGGGTGTTTTCTCTAGTTTACCCATTAAAATTTGTTATATTAATAATAGTTATTTTTTATGTTGCTCAAAATGATTGGCTAACAAATTCATTGGTTGGCCATCATGGAATTCTCAGATAATACATATTTTAACATTGGTAGTCTACACAAACCAAACTTGGTCCTAAAAAAATTCATAAATAGAATGTGTATTAGAATATTTAAAATTGAATTGTAATTAAAATATTAATTGTATAATGTATTAATTTTTGTCATTCATTATTTCATTGTTATTACTACATGTGCGACCATAACTTGTGATGAAAGTCGGCATTATTGTTTTATTACTAAGTAACAGATTTCTCGGTAAAGTTATTTTTAAAAAAAACAAGATTCATATTTAGTCTAGATCCTAAATGTGCTTTATTTTCTTTTTTAGCATATTCTGAGAATACATATATGATTTATGCCTTATTAAATGCCAATGTAGCGACAATGCATCCATGTTCATGAATATAAAGTAAGTTTCCCAAATCAGTACATGCTTCATCATTTTTTTTATATAATAACGAATTAAAAGTACAATACAGTAGAACCTCGTTAATCCGTGATGCGCTAATTCGGTAATCGAATAATCCGGGACGATTTAAAATAAGTAAAACTTGTCAGCGCTTAAAATTAACGTCACGCGGGCCGGCATAGAGAATGCACATGTAGTCGAATATCAATAACTCATCGATTGCAAGCAATGCGCATGCTCTGCCTAGTGCTGAGTTAACTCCATTTGATAGCCCGTACTCTTTCATTGTGTGTACTACGATGATAGTAATGCATTAGCATGGTTGCTACAGAAATAGAATCTTAGAATTCCCTGACTTTTCCCTGTTTTCCAGAAATTTAAGAGAAAAATTCCCTGACTTTCTTATGAAATACATACCATAAATATTAACGTGCATATGATTAAATGTAATATAAAAATTTCAACATGAGGTAAAATAAGTTTTTTTTTATTGTGTTATTTTGATGGCAGAATTGCGAATGTGTTTTGTTTCCTTTGACATGGCTGGTGAGAGCTCTTCGGCCCATATTGCTGAGTTGAATACTTTTGTAGCACAAAGTACAGTACGCAGAATTTATGTTTTTAGCGGAGGGTTTGATATGCTGAAACTGTGACTCCTTGAGCCAATTCTCCTTAAAAGTAGTTTTATTCGACATCTCTAAGCTAAAAAAAAACGTACATATTAATATTTTCAGGTTAGGCTAAAAAATTACTGTTTATGAATTCTTAAAAAAATATTACTACACAAATACAAAAACTATTACAAATTCACACCTAGCAATATAACGGGCCTACTTAGAGAATTACAATAGCAGCATTACAACATGCAATACTCTTACATTCTTACAATGTTAACTAACGATTCTGGGGAAAAACATGTTCAGTTATGCATATTTTTTTATACACAATGTAAGTGTCACGCAACAGAACTCACGGATTATAACGGTTGAAAAAAAAAGTAATTAAAAAAATAGTTAGAAAAAATGAAAAAACATAACAGCGCACAAAATCCACGTGTTTTCGTATCAGCTTGGTAGTTTTTAAAATGAGAATTGGTATTGCTTCTTTATCAAAATGCACTTTATTTTCTTATGATCGCATCAAAAACTAACTTCACCTGAAACAACGCCTTTAAATTCACGTAATAAGCTTTTTACTCATCTTATTCCACGTGAAAATAGCCTTCAAAAGATAAACGACGCCATCCCCGTTCTGTAGTTCACTGCATGGAACGGAACAAAACACAAAGTCTCAAGGGCAAATATAAAGGATCAAAACACGAACAAATGAAGGCCGGGTTCGCTAGTGAACAAACGAGTGCCTGGATTGGCCAGAAGTTATGGTGGGTGGTTGTAACAGCCTATTGCAACGGAAAGTCGTAGACCAAGTAAAAAAAAACGTTGCAAATTCCGTGTGCCTTAAGCAGCAGCCTTTTAGCGGAGTCGTTTGGTAGCGGTACAAGCGCATCAAAACAAAGCTTTGTTTGAATTATAAGGCCGGCCGCACACCGGATACGGCGCGGCACGGCACGGCGCGGCGTTTTGCCGTAAGGCGCCGCATGCGATGTGGTTTGTATTGCTATCAATGGAGGTGCCGCACACTGCATCGTGCACGGCATGGCGCGGCGAGGCGGCGCCGCAAGGCGCCTTGTACTGCCTTGTCAAGTTTCGTCTTTCGGGCAAGAGGCTTGATGCAAAGCGTTCTGCGCATGCGCGAGAATCGTAGTTGAGAGGCAGTGGTAGTGGCGTGTAGCAGTTGTTTGTCTGTCAAACGAAAATGGCAAGCCAGGAGGATGATGTTGATGCAGTTACTAGTGTTGATGTTGACAGGTTGTTGTTTTATGTACAAAACAACCCACCAATTTACAATACATCGTTAAAGGAACACCATAATGTGGACGTCATCTCACAAATTTGGAACGACATTGGCAAAGAGCTGAGTGTACCAGGTAAATGTTGTTATACGCCTGTCTTTAGTACTATCTGTTGTGCGAGTATTTTAATAGTAAGATAGTTCAACAACGAAATAAGCTAAGAATTTTCCCTGTAAGTTTTAAGCTAGGCCTAATATTAGCACTTGTTATTGTTGCATAGGCCAAAAATGGCTACAAGAAACTTCTGTCTGTCTGTCTGTCTGTCTCTTTGTCCTACGATAACGGCTAAACGCGTTGACCGATTTTTATATTTTGTTGCATGTATGTTCCTTATACCTAAGCGGATCGATGTAGATATAAGACTTTTACTTTCTCTCGTCCGTTTTAAGATAGCGGCCAGTTTTATGACGTCACTACAAGAAAACATCACCTTAAAATCACTGAAACAATTAAAAATAACCCACTTCCCGATATCGTAGAAACTTGAAATTTGAAATGTGGGTTCTCCTCTATATTTGGACTGGAAAAAAAAAAATCACAAAATTGAACATTTTTATAGTGCGGGCTGTTATGTGGGGCTGAAAATACCCTTGCATCCTTAAGATTACATGTTAATTTTGATACTACTGTGAGTTTTAGGTTCCTCAATAAATAAAGCGGCAAAATTTTACCAAACTGAGCGCTCACACTTGTAAACCCTAACACTTATTTACGACATAAAACAATATCTTTTTTAGTGACCCTAGTTTTCAAAAAACCAATATGGCGGCAAAAAAAACAATATTTGTTGTTTGTTGACCGATTTTGATGAAACTATGTTTCACGCTGTATTTTTGGTCGCTAAAACGAATATGATGTAATTTCTTTTGAAATTTCAAAATTCAATCTGCCAAAATCCAAAATAACGGCCGAAAATCGATTGTGGCTACCGAAATTCAAAATTTAAGTATGTTTATTGACCGATATTGATGAAACTTACTGCATATTGTAAGACATTAAGAATAAAATAACAGCAACATTAATTCATTCAGAAATAGTCATACTTTATTTAACACATCTTCTATACATAATACAGTCAATAACAAATCATGTTGTTTATACAAAAGCCATTTGGTCTTGCCATGGTACTGAACCTTCAGTGTTGAAGTATTCTTTAAAGTTCTCTCTGATGTTGTAAGCAGCTTTAGCTGCTCTTGCCCTCGAAGTCTCTTGTTTATTGTCACACTCAACTTCAATGTTCATCATTTCATCATACACCTGACTCATAGTACCCTCTTTTACTCTAATTACATTGTGGAGAACGCAACACGCTAACACAATGATTTTTGTCTTATCTGGATGAGTTAACATAGCCAATTCGAAAACACGAAATTTCTTCGCCATCATACCGAAAGCACATTCAACAATTCTACGTGCTCTAGATTGTCTATAGTTGTATATCCTTCGTTCTCGTGTCAAAGAATTCTTGTTGAAGGGGGTCATCATGTGTCTGCTGAGGGCATAGGCTTCATCCGCAACAAAGACATAGGGAAAATCAGTTGTCTTTGTCTTAAATAAAGTTTTGGGCTTTGGTAAGTTCAGTTTTTTATCGTTAAACAAACGACCAAATGTTGAAGAATTAAATACACCTCCATCACTGTGTTTTCCAGCTTCTCCAACATCGACTGCTACAAATTTACCTTCCGCGTCAACAATAGCTTGTAGAATAATAGTGTGGTATGATTTGTAATTAAAGAATAATGAGCCACTATTCCATGGGGCTTCAATGCGTACGTGCTTGCCATCAATAGCACCGCAACAATTTGGAAAATTCCATAGCTCTTCAAACCTCACTGATATTTCCTTCCACTTCTCTGGTGATGGATCAGTCATTAGGAACATTGGAGACATTACGGACCAAATGGCAGTACATGTTTCTGCTACAATCTTTCCTGCAGTAGTAGCGCCAACTCGATGGTTGAAATGCATATACTGGAACCGATCACCGGTTGCAAGAAATCTGTAAAAAAGGACAAGATAATAGAGTTGCTTACAATTTTTCCCACAATTAAATATTACAAATAATATTGTTAAGATGTGGAATTGATTTGTTTCAGTATGGAAAATAAGTTTACCACTTTTATTTTATTTAGTGCTCTTTCGTAACTTCTGGTTTCTTTTTAGGTAACACATGCAAGAAAAAGTGGACCAATCTACGTGGCTCATACGTTAGATACGTAAAGGAGTTGAAAAAGACACCCAGTGGTTCCAAACAACAAAAGAAAAAGTGGCACTTATTTGATGCTATGAGCTTCCTCCAACCTTGGATTGGTACTACGCGGAAAATGACAGGTAGTTTAGATGACTTTTTGCAAAATAACACCGATGTGACCCAAGACATATTAAACGAATCACAAGAACAGGGAGAGGTTGAAGACGATCCTCAACCACTTATTGAAAAGCAAAACAACTTTAACCCCTCAAAAAAACAAAGAAGAACTACAGCAGATATAGTGGCTGCACCAATGGTGGAATACCTAAAAACTGTCACAGAAAAACGTAAAGCTGGAGAGGAAAAATCTGATAGTGCAATGTTAACATTTTTTAAAAGTTTAGTGTCCGAAGCCGAAACGCTTTCTCCAAAAAGACAACGCCTCTTCAAATCATCGGTCATGGCAAAATTGCATAGCCTGTTGGAGGATCAAGATAGTGAGCAGAGTCGCTACACTCCATCCCCTGCTTCAGTGGCTTCGTCCTCAAGCTCAACGTTGAACCATCAGTTCTTTCCTCTGATTAACCAGTTGCATGGCGTAAACTATAATGATGGTACAACTCACGGTGAACAATATCATCAATTTCCATGATTGACCACAAATATTTTGTATTGTTTTCTCAATAAAAATAGCATTTGTAACGTTTGAAACCTGGCATTTTACTACCCGAGGTTGTCACAGGTTATTTTATACATTTTAAGTAATTATTTGTTTTTTAGGGGATACTACATGAACGAATTATAGTTAACAAATTGAATAATGTGCAGTTAATAAAAATAATCTTACCTTAATGTGATCAGTAGTCGTTCTTCTGGAGTTATGCTCAGCCTATAGTTGGTGTTTTGTTTTTGGATGGATGGAGAAATTAATCCAAGAATGAAATCAAACGTTGCCGGTTTCATACGACAATAATTATAAAACTTTTCCGGATCTGCTCTTAGCTCAGCAATAAACAGTTTTATGTTACGTCTTTCATTGATAGGATGCACCCAGATTTGTCTCTTGGGGGAATCATCTATTGACTTTAGGAAGTACCACAACGCTATTACAGTCGCCTCTTCTTCTTCTGCGTTCATTTTCACGTGTCACAGACTGAAAACTGATTTCACGAAATATGTATCAATCTATCAAACACACAAGTTCACTTGTCTGAATTCTTCAATCCACTGAGCGTCTGCTCAAATTGCTTTCCCGCGCCGTGCCGCGCCGCGTGCTGCTCTTAACCATCGGGCGCGGCGCGGCAAGGCAAAACGTCTCGCCGCGCCGTGCCGTGCCGCGCCGTATCCGGTGTGCGGCCGGCCTAAGCAACTTTAAAATTTCCAGAATTCATAGAATTTTCCCTGACATTTCTCAGAATTCCCTGACCATTTTAATTTCCCTGACATTTCCCGGTTTTCTAGTCCTGTAGCAACCATGATTAGTTCCGGCTCTCATTTCAGTCACGGTT
Organism: Bacillus rossius redtenbacheri; assembly: GCF_032445375.1. Classification (NCBI taxonomy): domain Eukaryota; kingdom Metazoa; phylum Arthropoda; class Insecta; order Phasmatodea; family Bacillidae; genus Bacillus; species Bacillus rossius. Next base: position 3,048,382 of record NC_086336.1, on the reverse strand, counting down.
TCCGTTTTTCTATTTGAATTTGAACAAAATTATTCCTTTTCTATTTAAAGTTGAACAAAATTATTTTACTGCATGATTAATTAATTAAAATGGTTTACCATACTTTTGTACACTCTAAATTTAAATAAACGTACTTCAATGAATAGGTTCTGTTTTTATGAATAACTTACCTAACAAAAGTTGCACCCTACTATATTTTAGTATAAAATGTGCTCCGATTATGCGATAAAACACTGTATTTATTAAAAACCAAAAGAGGCTAGTTATTTATGCAAATATATTTGACCACACAGTACATCGTTATTTCTTATTTAACCTAAATGAAATAATTTGCATAAGGACAGCAGTATTTGTTTTTAAACAAAAAATCAGCATAAAATGTTAGACCCATATGCGGGCGAATACGATATCTTCACCCCCCCCACCATTTTCACTGGTAGAGCAAAGTCAAAAGAACAGCACACACAGAAAATGACAAAGCAAAATGCAGCTCCAACTATGATGTAATTGACATTTTTTTTTTAATATTCTCCTTAGGATGCAGTACTTAAAAATAGCTAACATGCACTTTCACTGTTTTTTTATCATTTCATTAATGTGTTGAACTTAAATGTTAAATTATTCTATATTTTAATATTTATTTTAAATGCACAGAGTAAGTACAGAAAGCAGATTCAACTCCTACCTTGGTCCTCCTTATTGGAGGAAGGAGTGCACATGGCAACACAAGCGTGCAGGATGTTTCTGTTGCCGTCGCAACGCTCGTTCAACACGAACTGCAGCACAGATGTTGCACCGGCATACGGCTCTGCAACATGACGAACATCGCACTTGCAACTGCAAACAGCCCGTCCATTACATCCTTCAATCAGTTCAGAGTACTACTACTAATGCCACTATCCCTTGTAATACCTAGTTGCAAGAAGGTTACAACCCCGCTGGCATGTATGTATTCTACAACAAAAATTCAGTTCAGCATAAAAAAATCTCAACCATGAAGCTGTAGATATTAACTTCTACAAACGTAGATGTTTCTTACTGTTTCCAAAGGATTATTCATATTCATATATTGTAGTTTCCTATGTATAAGACGGGTATTACATGAAAATTCAGATAGCTTGAAGCCACCAATCATAACACTGGACAGGTTGTCTCTAGGTGTGTGCAAACACAAATTTTTGGATGTGTAGCTAATTCATATTTGCTATAGCTAGGCGGATCATGATGCTCTGTGATTGGCCTGCGACACACACACCCCGTGGAAAAGGAGGTGGGCTCATCAGTCACCATTGTTCAGTGTTCACTCGGTAGTCAACATAATCCGTCACGTTTCAGGCGATGACTCACAAATTTATTATTTCATGAGAATTAAGAACCCGGAAATACTCTGGATCATGGAGGTTTTTTTTTAAGGCTGGTAAAAAATCTCAAAAAATGTTGTAGGACTTCATCCAGCCCTGTAAATTTTAAGAAGATTAATACAGTAAAGCCGGATTTAACAGAGTAATTTGAAACCACTATTAACACCCACATTATCAGCTAACTCTATTTACAAAGGTCGTTAAAAGTATATTTAAGGTATTAGTATACAGATAAGGATAAATACGTGTCCCTAAAAATCATACAGCCTGAGTGTTAAAAAGTTGACAGTTATAAGATCAAAGGGTAGAAACACGGTGCTGGCTCAATGATTAGTTTTGTTCAGAACGTCGTGAAGAGAAATAAATTTATACAGCTCTAGTGGAAAATATCTGGCTGCATACTCACAACAAAGACTCCTAAAGCCTAACAAGCTATGAAAGAACCATTTCCCGGAAGATAATAAAAATTGAACGACTGTCGACTGGATACAGGCCCACACTCACACTTCTAGTCTATTGACAGTTTAGGCAATTATGTCATCCTACGTAGCCCAAAAAAAAGTCGCACTAGGAGTAAACATTGCTGAATTGTAGTGATGTAACAATTTTTTTTTTAAATATAAACAATCTAAAATTTTAAAAACTTTTAAATTTTAAATGCCAAAAATTTTATAATTCTATACTGATTTTACAGTAAGTGATGTGGTGTGATAGATAAAACATTTTTATGGGATTGCAAATATTTAATTCTTATTATTTGAATGCAACATTTGCATCCGGGAATAATTTGTTAATCAAATTTGATTTAAAAAAAAAAAAAAAAAAACCCACACACACACACCGGCCTAAAAATAATACATCATCGAGACAAGATGGCTACGAGTACCAAGTGAACCAACCGCAAGAAACTTTCCGGAACTTATGCGCATGTATAATTAACAAAAAAAATATACAAAATAAATCTTAACAATCGCAGGAACGACACATTTTTTTTTGTGTTGGAAATGATGATTACGAAGACTTGGGTGCCTTAGAAGCCCGCGATATCGCACCGAGTGGATATATGCGGCAGAACAACGGAGCCGAGAGGAGGGAGAGGGAAAGGGAGAGGGAGAGCGAGAGGGAAAGGGAGTGGGAGAGGGAAAGGGAGTGGGAGAGGGAAAGGGAGTGGGAGACGGAAAGAGAGAGGGAGAGAGAGGGAGAGAGAGACACTCACTGTTGTCGCCGTCCAGGCCGGCCAGCACCTGCCTCACGCCCTCCAGGTCGCAGCGCAGCAGGCGCGGCATGAGCAGCTGGCTTTCCAGGGCCAGCACCACCAGCGCCACCTGGTTCTTCAGGTTGGCACTGCTGGCCACGCTGAGCGCGTGCGTGCCGGCGCCCATGCAGCGCACCGGGGGCAGGTCCAGCCACAGGGGGTCCCTGATGCTCTCCACGCAGTCCTTGGCCAGCGGGTAGATGGTGCCGTTGCCGTCCCGCAGGATCAGCACGCTCTCGCTCGTCTGCCCGGCCACAACACGCACGCCACTGGCTCGTCACAACAACCCGGCTCTCTCTTCCCGACACCAACACCTTCGTGTGGCATTTTGCATTACATTGTATAACCAGCTGATGCACTTCACTTATTGTATATTTCCTATGAATGAACCAAACCAAACGGTAAATAAAAGATGTAGATTTTATCACACAAAACTTTAATTTTTTGGTAAAAAAAAAATTGTTAATTTTTCTAAAAATTTTCTTTATGAATAACATTTAAACAGTAGAATATAATTTTAACTTCCGTGTTTAATTGCATAATCATCGCACACGAATAATATTCGCTAGATGTTTTTGGTCCCGCTATTAGATTGTGAACGCTATGTGTAGGTATTTTTCCCATATAGAACTATGTATTTTAAAGTTGAAATCTGCATCGCTGCTGTTTACCACTTATAAAAACGTAGCCAGCACCAGTTGGCATCATTTGTTTGGTTATGTTGCTTCCCATATAGAGCACGCACACGTAGTCTAATATCAATATTTGTTATCTAACCGAATGCATGCAACGCGCGCTCTCTGTCAAGTGCAGAGTTAACTACATTTGATGACCCGCAATCTTTCGTAGTGTACACTACGACAATAGTTACGCATTCGTTCAGGCTCGCATTCAGATTACAGATTTTGTTTTTCTATATAAAGTTGAAGAAAGGTTTTTGTTGCATGACTTATCAATTTAAATTTTTGGTGTGCTTTCATATACTCTACTTTTTAATTAAACGGGTTTTGTTTATATGAATAACTATACCTAATAAAAAAAATGTTTTTCCCCGCATAAACTTTGCACCCCTACTTTTTCAAACATGATTAGTGTTAATTGTGCGACGATTATGCGCTAAAACACGGTACGTGGCCAGATGCAGAACAGAAGTGCAGGTCCGCCTCACCTCCCCGGCGTTGATGAGGCTGATGTTGCGCGGCTCCAGGCCCATGAAGGAGGCCGTGTCCGACGGGAAGGGACTGTCCTGCTCGGGCCGGCCGCTGCTCAGGTTGTACAGCACGTAGCTCAGCTTCATGCCCGTCTTCACGATGGCGTGGATGCCTGCACAGCACCAACAGCTCCGCTCAGCACCAGCAGGGGAGAAGACTTTGTTTGTGCGCAATATATTACGTATGTGTTTACAAATCATATGCTGGGATTTCAATTTCTCTTAAAATACAAAAAAAAAGTTTCACAAACTTATTTTTTGTATTATTAAATTTAGAAATGGTTACATATGTATTTCTTTAATTTCATTTCCATTTCTTACTTATATCTGAATTAAATTACTATTCTTTAAGCAGGAAGTGAACATAATGCGACATCTATTAGACTTCAAAACCATTCTATTCAATGTGTGGCAGTTACCCTGGCCGTCGACGGCGACGGTGAGGATCTGGCCGCCCTCGGGGATGCTGACCCGGCGGGGGATGCGCTGGAAGCAGTCGGGCGCCCGCGAGGTGGCGCCTGCCTTGATCACCTGCAGCTCGTCCTTCCTCATGAGGCGGCAGTCCTGCAGGAGGTTCACGGTGTCGTCCAGGGACTGCTCCTTCTCCTTGCCGTCCTTGGTGCCCGGGAAGCGCACCGCCACGTGGGCCCCGTCCACCTTCAGCACGCGCCCTGCCGACAAGCCCCCGCTCCGCTACTCGTTACCTTCCTTACAGCGCGGGCCTGTGTGCCGTCGACTGCCAAAGAGCGCATTAGAGTGGAATGTAAATAAGGAGGAAGTCTTTGTCAGTAAACAGAAACGTACAATGCACACTGCTTTAGTATTTGACATTTTCACGATAAATTATTCTCAATTTTATCCTCTTTAAAAACCTATAGATGATTTATTATTTGTCATTTGATAGAATTGTTAAAAAACACGTACACAAATAAACTGTAAAGTTACCATAAAGCAAAATATAACCAAAAGGTTAACATAAGATTAGGAAAACATAAATAGCATATATTTTATTTTAAGATCTAGAAGTTTTATAAGCACTTATAATTTTTTAGGCATTTCATTTTACTACACTGTTTTAATATACTTCTACGCCACTTACCAACGGGAATACTCTTAACGTCTTCAACAAACACTACATCTTTCAGCTGCCACTCCTCTTCGTCTTTCTTCTCCGTTTCTTCGCCCTTCGGCACCAGTCGTTTCTGCCTCTCTGCAAACAGATAATGTAAATGTTACGAACAGTTAATGGATGAATGTATCATGATTCTGCAATCAACAATCAGACTAGATGCTCACTCAATTCAACTGATACAACTGCAGTGAATGGTAAAATCTTTTCTACTAACTCTTTTTAACATGGTTGCTACAACCTTGGAATTCCAAAATTCCCTGACTTTTCCAGGTTTTCCAGACCTCAATTGTCAAAATTCCCTGACCTTTTAGACATGACAAGTCATGCAGCACCACTTGACTTTCTTCTGCAGGAAAAGAAGGTTATTACATGCCGTTAAAATGTCACATTTTCATATTTAAAAATATGCCTATCATAAAAAACAATTACATAATAAAACCTCCTGTTTGGGAAGAAAACACTCGCAAAGGACTTAAATAGGACCTATAATATGTTTTTTACCCAGTATAACTCACCCTATTGAAATTAAGTATTGGTAATTATGAAAGAAAGGTGTGATCCTTATGTAAGTTTGACAATATGGGTGGAAATAAAAAATATATATATATTTATTGCACTGTGTAGTTGAATGTGTGCATAAATAACTAACATATGTTGGTTTATAATAAAGAAAACTCCATGAGTTAGTAAAACTATCTGAGCACTAGTGTGGCACGGCCGAGCACTCACTGTGGCTGGTGGTGATGCTGCCCGTGTCGCTGCAGGTGCTGGAGGCCGGGGAGGGAGGGGGCGGCATGTCCAGGCGGTCGGCCGTCTCCTTGTGGCTGTTCTTGCCCGCGCTGCTGCCCCCCGGGGCGGGCAGCGTGCTGGCGGCCGCCGCGCCCACGCTGTCGCGCCGCAGCTCGGAACTGGCGCTGCTGGGCGGCAGCAGCAGCTTGAAGCGACACACGTCCGTGAGGTTCCACGCCGCGTTCAGCAGCTGGCCCACTCGCGGCACGCCGCCCGAGACGGTGAAACCTGCCCGCACAACACGCTGCCCTAGTACTCTCAAACAATCAGGGGGCAATTCTCCTCATGCACGCACGTACACACACACCCGCGTCACTTCCACTGCCCTGATACTCTCAATCAGGGGGCAATTCTCCTCATGCACGCACGTACACACACACCCGCGTCACTTCCACTGCCCTGATACTCTCAATCAATCAGGGGGCAATTCTCCTCATGCACGCACGTACACACACACCCGCGTCACTTCCACTGCCCTGATACTGTCAAACAATCAGGGGGCAATTCTCCTCATGCACGCACGTACACACACACCCGCGTCACTTCCACTGCCCTGATACTCTCAATCAGGGGGCAATTCTCCTCATGCACGCACGTACACACACACCCGCGTCACTTCCACTGCCCTGATACTCTCAATCAATCAGGGGGCAATTCTCCTCATGCACGCACGTACACACACACCCGCGTCACTTCCACTGCCCTGATACTGTCAAACAATCAGGGGGCAATTCTCCTCATGCACGCACGTACACACACACCCGCGTCACTTCCACTGCCCTGATACTCTCAATCAGGGGGCAATTCTCCTCATGCACGCACGTACACACACACCCGCGTCACTTCCACTGCCCTGATACTCTCAATCAATCAGGGGGCAATTCTCCTCATGCACGCACGTACACACACACCCGCGTCACTTCCACTGCCCTGATACTGTCAAACAATCAGGGGGCAATTCTCCTCATCCACGCACACAGACACACAACAATGCACACACATTGAGTTTAGTTTTGTGCAGAAAAAAGGACACTGACCTTTTTTTTCTAATTTAAGTCCAACCTGGGTACCTAGTTGCTTTCCCTGAACAGCTTTTAAATTCTGTAATTCCATATGTGCATCAGCTTAAAACATGCATACACATAAATTGTATGAATGTGGCACCAATGTCAAAAACTGTTTAAACAATACATTAAAATGATGAATAAACAGTGATTACCGAGGATAAAAAAAAATTCTAAAGGACTAATCACAAGACACTATAATATTGTCATAGAAATTACTTACATTTATGTGAATACCAAGTAAAATAAAAACTATTTTAAGTCAAATCAAAAATATATAGCCTCTTATCGCATATTCGTAGCATGCATATTAATATAACTCATATTTTTGGAAAAAGGAGATACTCTTTTTTCAAAATAATGTGAGATGTTTTTGACTAGCCCTCCAGCAACATTCAGACATTTCAATTTTAAAAATAAGTTGACGAGGACTAGCCAGCAGGGTGGCGCAGTGACGGGCTGTGGGGAACACAGTCGGTCATGATACTATCCATCCCTTCACTCCTAGAGGGGATGTGGTAGTAGGATGTTGTAACATAGTAAACATTTGCCAAAAGTTCCAGAAACCTAGCACTTTCTTCAACAAAACAACATAAATAATACCCCACCCCCGGATGATTGAACACTTGGATGCAGGTGACTCACCAATGGCACCCGGCTGGTACATGGGGCTGTTCTTCATGCACACTTGGCTGCCACACACGATCTCCGCACTCGCCGTGGAGGGCCGGTGCTTTCGAGACTTGGCGCGGTACTTCTCCCACAGACGCTTGCGCTGGCTGAACGGCAGCACGCCCCTGGAACACATCGGCCCGCTCACACGGCTGCTCTCCACCCCTTACAAACAGTCCTGGGAAACTTAGTTTTTTTTTTAAAAATGGCTTTATTTTTATTAAAAACTTCATAACAAAATAACAAGGTTACTTTATTCATGTGTGCCATAGTTTGATGAATAATAAACTTGAATTAAAAAAAAAATCATAATGAACTGCTTCAAAGAAATTCTATTAAGTAAATGAATTTCTTACTGCATTTAATACTTAAAATGCAGAAAAATTAACTCTCAATGCTAAATTCAGTCATCAAAAATAAGAACAGCAAACACTTCAACTAGCTTTTTTCTGGCTTCGCTGTACAGTAAGAAACACTTAAGAAAATTAATGGAAAAACCTAACTAAATGTGCTTCTGAAGCAGTCAAATTTATTAAAAAGAAAAAATTAAGTGTTATTTTCGTGGGTTAAAAAGTTGCATGTTTGTAAAAAGTACAGTATTAAAGTCTACATAGAATTAAATACAGTAGAACCTCGATGATACATTCCCGTTTCATACATTTTCCCGTGTCATACGCCGATAAATTTCGGTCCCGCCGAAAGTAGTATATTTACAATGGTTTACTTTCCCGGAACATACACTTATAAAACCATTAATTTCCCGTTTCATACGTTTTTACTAGGGATGGGGCGACCGAATCCAATATCCGCCGAATCCGCCGAATCCTAGGGATTCGAAGGTTCGGCGGGTCTGATATAGGATTCGTCAAAGGATTCGGTTTTTACTATTTACGGGAAAAAAATACAGTAAACTCGCTTACGAGGTCCCGCATGGTAGGTTTTTCCGTATAAAGCGTTTAAATTGCCCGAGGTCTCGTCATTTACGCCATTAAATGTGTGATATAATGTCCGTTAAAATTTTTTCTGAAACTTCTTGTCTCAAATAATGGCACACGTAAATATGAAGAAAAGACAAATGAACAACAACATACGAAGAAATATGGATGATGTACCATAACTACAGTACAAATCCAATAGTTATTTTAAGATAATTACCATAAAAATAACTAAAGATTCTTTGTAGAATACCATAATTACTACAGAAGCATGATAGCTACCATATTTGCACTATAGTTACCGTAACAACTGAGATGTATATTTACCGTGATAGTAATGTATTATTTATTTATGACATATTAAATTAAAGAACATTGTTAAAAAAAAAAAAAGATGTTAAACTTTGATATGTACGGTTGGCACATGTTGCTAAGAAATAATGCGATCTGAAAGAATGCAGTACTACTACGAAAAGTGAAAATGGTACTCGTGGATTTTTAGGTTATGATGGCAGTGTCTTTCGTTTTTCAGTAATATCGGCCAAAAATTAACGAGCGTACTGTATCGGAAGTCGGCAGAAATGCTGATTCAACTAAATATTGGCAAAATCGGCTTCTTCAATACAGCTCTACATTTAATGACATGAGTAAACATATTTCAGACTTCAGGATATTGAAAAAGACTTTAATTTCCATGTAGGTTTATTGTGTGTATGTTTTTTTTTGCAAGTGTAAATTGAATGAAGTAAAATGTTTTTATTTTTATTACTTTCAATTGATTAAACTTTAATGACCAGTTACAGATATTTATGACACTAATTTTGAGGTTAAGCAATTTTACTAACGCATTCCAGCCAAGCAGGCTGCCAGCGAGAGATGCTTCTCTTTTGCTGGAAACACTATCTCCAATCGTAGAGCTAATTTAACTCCTGAACGTGCAGAACAAATTATTGTTCTGAATGATAGATTAAAGAACAGAATTTAATACTCTGTGACAATCTTTCTCAGAATTATTGTGCTGAAAAGTGGAAATGTTGAAACAATGTGAATGTACTTTTCAAACAACATGATTTTTTGTGCAAGTTTGTTGAAGCTCAGTAAGGACTCCAGAAAAATTGACAAGGGTGAAATTTTTCCAAAGATATGTTACATTTACACAAACATATACTTGGTTATGTTGGATGATATCAGTTACTAATGAACCAATGGAAACAGGTAAGATTCAATGGAAAAAAAAAATGTTATTTTTTTCTAGCAGTGCAAAATGTAAACACACACTGTCAATACTTTCAGAAAATTAATAAGCTCACTTCATTTTAATACTTTATTCAAACATTATACTAAGTTTAAGATAAAAATAATTTCCCAAAAGTGTAACTGTTCCACAAAAGCTCGAGCTCGGCTCGAAGTAAAATTCTTAGGCTCACAGACCTCTAGCTTATTTATAGAAAAAATCCTAACCGCTAATCTGTACAAAAACTGAAATTTCTCAAGAAAAAATTGTTGTCTTTATATACACTTATACCAGAAATGTACCAAACTACATGTGATAAAGCCAAGGGACTTTTAGTGCAAGCAGAATACATCTCACTTACATTAGATATGTGGACATCATCTATTAAAAGATTCGGGTTTGGGTTCGAGATTCGGCAATTCTAGTCGAGGATTCGAGTTAGGATTCGGATTCGAGGAAATCAGGATTCGCCCCATCCCTAGTTTTTACGAAGCGGAAAAGTCCTAAAATCCACAATAATTTTTTATATTCCTCCTTATAAACTCGGTTTTAATGCTTTTATTTTGAAAAACGATCATTGTTTACATTTGCAAACGTAAGAAAATAACTATCACACCATAGATATGGATAGTATCAGGAAGACTGTGCACTTCGCTAGTAGCATCTATGGCCAGCACCAAGCGAGACTAGTGGCGCAAACAAGAAATGATCATGAAAATGGTGCACGTGCTTTACCAAGGCACGGATCTCATATTTTGTGCAGTCGTTTATCTTTGAACTGAATATATCCGTTTGTTATTGTTTTTTTACGATTGGATTGTTTTGAATTTTACGTTTCTCAAGTTAAAATTTTATTGAAAATTGTTCTGTTGCATAAAGTTGTTTGTAAAATGTAATAAACAAGCAAAAATTTCTGATTTTTTTTTACAATAGCCTAATTTTTTTAATTTCTAATTTAGGCTTGGTGACTTTTCCCCCCCTCCAAGAAAGGACTTCATAACATTTTTTAAGGCCACTGTTTCTCATGTCAGCTTTACTTGATTATGGACTGTATTTTACATTTCTGGTGGTTTTATTATATGTATAATATAATGATGAATTCATATCTTTCATTAATATAATGCAATTATTTACACATACAGTAAAACCTCGTATTTACGTTCTCGTTATTTACGTTTTCCCGCAAATAACGTCATTTTATGTAGGTCCGTTTTATTGTACATTAACTTTCGTGTTGCATTTTCCCTGAAATTACACCGCTACGTAACCAAAAAACCCGGAATGTACGTTTCAAAACACGGTAAAAATGTAAATACTCGTCACGTTAGTCATAGATGTGAAAAGTTTGAAGTAGTTCGCCTATTGTCTGTAACCTTTCGTTTTGATGTATCGACAAGTTCTATGGTGCCTCTCCTCTACTAACGTTTTAATCTTTGCTGCCATAGAGAACTTTCGTAGCAGAACCACAAACGGTTTTATTTATGGTGTCATAGAGCACTCTCGTAGCAGAGCATAGTCCGAAGCGCTGAGCTATCGATACTACCGGAAAGCGCTCATACACAGTACGTATATTTAGTAGTGCTGCATTATGTACAGTACATATCTATGATGGCTTTCATTGTTTACATTAGTCAACGTCCGTTTTGGTTAGTACGTGTTTTTTTTATCGTTCACAATATTATTTATGGCAAGATTTTGATTGAAGATGGATAGGTATAAAGTTCCACGAAATACTTTATCTATTGAAGATAAAATTAAAATTATTGAGAAGTTTGACAAGCATGTGGGTACCCGAGTGGTTTTGGCCAAGGAACTGAATATTCCTGTTAGTACTTTAAACACAATAATTAAAAATAGGATTTCAGATTTCTTTAAAAGTGTTGAATTTATACTAGTATGTACACCTATAAAACTGTACTAGAGAAAATTTAATGTAGGCTTTATGTTGCATTGTTTTTTATATTTTATATTTAAGAAAATTATATTTTTGCAGTGCCCTAAATGTGTTGTAAACAACTATTGTTTGTCTTGTAGCACCAGTAAATGCTGATACATTTTTTTAAGCTAAAATTTAGCATTAACTGCCAATAAAAGTGCTTTCCCACAATTTACACTTTCCCGCAATTTACACTTTTTCCTTGGGGTTCCTTGAAAAGTGCAAATAAGGGGTTTTACTGTATATATTTATGTTTAATCTGGCACTGTGCTGATATGCTGGATTGGAAAAAAATTTCATTATTGCCATTCCCTTTTCATACACTTTCCCGCATCATACACCATTTTTGTGCCCTCCGTTGAAAAGTGTATGACAGGGGTTCTACTGTACAGGGAAACAATAAAACATTAGTAAAACCTCACTGGTACAAACCTGAAAATATCTAGGATTATACTTAGTAACTGTGATATATTTAGTTAACTTTTCGGAAAATATCTTTAATTGATGCAGAAACGAAAAGGCATTTATTACAAATAAAAGACTAAAGCATGTAATGCTACTTCGTTCTACCCTCTTATTATTCAAGTCTCTGGTTGGGATGTGGTTCACAGGGGTTAGGCCACTGTGAATACAGTAAAACTAGCTCAAGACATTCCACATAATACCTTTTCCTGTATTTAAAGTTTAGATAACTATTCCCTTGATCACTTCCAAATATCCAAATGTTAATTTTCACCATTAAAAACCTTTGCATTTATAGATCCCATCCACACATAACGTTAAATCATTTACGGAATAAAATAATGTAATAATTAGTGTTGGGCCGATTCCTAAAATATACCGATTCCGATTCCATTTTCGATTCTTAAATTAAAGGGTCGATTCTTCGAATCCGATTCAGATTCCTTAATTTTTAGCTGACAATGTTCAACAGAGTAATATACTCAGAAAAAAAAGGTTGTTTATGATTTTAAAAATATAATTGCATTGTGTTTCATTTTCTGTGCAGAAATTAACATTATATACAGCTTATATAATGTTAAAAAGTATGTTCATTACCATCAAGTTATGCTACCTTGAATTTCTAGCACAATTTGGCCTTATAACCTTGCATATAGTTAGACGAAACATGTGTTCAAACACTGCCAATAATCAAAGATGTCTTATGAGTTTATGACGTATTTTGTAAATAATGTTATAACTTAACCAACTTTAGATACCTTACATTATCAACTCAATTAATTAATTGTAAAAAAAGAAATTTGTATGTTTAGGTTAAGAATTTTATTTTCAAGCACAACTAAATAATGATCCAAATAAAATGACAATATAACCTCGTTGATACATATTTCAAGGGACCTGGGCGAAAAAAAATAAAAAGGGGGAAATGTAAAAATAAAACTTTATTATCTCATTATGATGGAAATGACAAGAAACAAATATGCACCACACTAAAATAAAATGTCAGAGATGCTTAAGTTTTAATATATTACCTAGAACTTAATTATCTCACTTGGTGAAAAGAATAAATCCATCCAGTCTTGCAGTTCTTCACAACCGTAAAGAGAAAATAAATTTTCGGTTCTTGACTAAGAACATTCTGTGCATGTTTTAGCATCTCAAAATTTCCACATTTTATGGTGAGATTTTCTTACACAAAATATTTAAACTCTTGAAATAATCGCGTGTTAACATTTAATTCATTTCAGAAATTTATCGGAAACAATTCTGTTAAACACAACTACTTTCAAAAGATTGTTTATGTTTGGTAATAAAAATTTACGAACGTTTCAGCAGCAATGTTTGGAAATTCAGATTAGCCAACCGCCTTTCCAAAATATATCTAATGTAAAAATACAAAAGAGCATCGCTGAACACGCACAAGAACGCCGATTTACAGCAATTTGGTTATGTTGCTTTTAAACTTATTTTAATATGGTCGCCACTGTGAATTTGGGTAAAATCTCGTTCAAAAATTATTTCCTTTAATTCTTTAAAGTTTAAAGTGCAGAGATGTGAAACATCTTAATTTTCACGTTCACGTCACCAAAGATTTGGTTCATGGCCGTATGGTTTACCATGGCCGGTAGCACAAACAAAAAATTAGGTTGTTTACAATGGCAAATGTAGCTGCCATGATCAAATAGTTCACGTTTACGTTATTTTACTTGCCGTTTACATTTACATAATTTTCTTTACACATTTATGGTTTTGTCTAGTTATTTTTGAAGGTTTACTATTAAATGCAGTGCTGCTGCAACGTAATTTCCGAAAAATGCTTTCGTTTAAAGCGGGAAAGTAGATACTGCATTTGTACTATAGGGAAAATGGCGGTGCAAGGAAATAAATACGTTAATTACCGTAATTCGTAAATCAGTTCCGTAAAAAAGATTGTATTATGTAGTTTAAAAATTATATTTGCATTCATTTTAGTATTTTCTTACGTTGCGTAGGAGATGTATTTTGCAAACTTAAAAACAATGCAGGAATCGGTCATGGTCGATTCCAAAACCATTGTATTCTGAATCCCACGATTATACTGGAATCGGTGGGACCGACCGATTCCGGAATCGGAATCGACCCATCACTAGTAATAATGTTTATCTTTACACTCTTAACCTACATTCATCGTTAAACCTTTGGACAATAGTTTCGAAATAATAACAAACATGACGGTCAAAACCCCTGCTGCACGTTGTTTTCATATTAAAGTAATGAACCCATTTTTTTTTAAGTTCACACAATGCCAGAGCCAGCAGAACATTATCGTCGGAATCAACACTCGAATCCCACGGCATGCATCTCTCGGACATCGCTGACACAGATGGTTGTAAAACTGACCACCAGTAGAGGGCGCCGCTGGCGAGGCGCGCGACGGTGTACAGCAGGCAGGTGTGCAGCGACACCACGTGGTCCAGGGTGAACTCGGTGAAGCTCTGGGCCGGGTGCTCCAGCTTGGCCGAGGCGTGGCTCAGCTGCTCGTCCAGCCAGGTGGCGACCTTGCCGCTCTCCGTGGCCACCGAGCAGCGGATCACCGTGGCCGAGATCTGGACCACCTGCTCCGACGTCAGCGCCAGCGCCACCGCCTTGGGGTGGTGCACCGCCGGGTTCTGCCGACAACACCCGCACTGCCTCTCCAGTCCCTTCCATCAGCCTGAACGCTACCTTATGGAGAGGTTTGGCCAAACTGTAGCAAAATTATAACTCATCAGTAGAGACCTGCAATATTCGCGGATTCATTCGGTGATAGGCCAGAATTCAAACACATATACCTCTTAGATAATTTTGCTATTGGCTCACTGTTCATCTGGACGAATCTCAACCAGTTATAAACCCTCAACCAAAGAAGTATCGAATCACAGACAAACCAGCTGAGACGACTTACAAGTCGGCAGCCAATGAACTTGCGTTATTTTCCCGAGTGTACAGTAGACATCTGCGAATTGTGATTTTTCTGTTCGAATCAAATTCGAATCGAATTTCAAAAAAATTCACGAGTTTCGAATTTTTTTCGAATCGAATTTGGGAATATTTATTAAAATAACATAGATCATTAAAAATTTTTAACATACCACCTTGTCACATAATTCACAGTTTAAATCAAGTAACTAAAATTAAAGTGAGACTATATTGAAGTGCACAACCAGATTCTCTAAAATTAAAAAAAAAAAAATTAAAAATTATATGTCTATAGCACTAACATAAATCACTTCGCAAATTATTTCAAATTGTCATGGAGAAATGTGAGTTCACCGACATGGTGCGGCAACAACAATTCTCTGTGGCTGGTAAATATGTTGCCTGCTGTAGAGAAAACTCTCACACTTGCCACCTTATTTAGCATGTTTGACTTTCAAGGATAAAAATATTAATAAAAATTTCACAGCATAAGGAAGTGGTACAAAAATAAAAAATAAAAATTATCGTTTTTATCGTGTAAGCATTGCACATTTTATTCTAAAATCAAGTTTATAATTTAGGGGTGAGACCGTGGGTTCACTCTTAGCTGAGTTTTGAAATATACAAACACCGTCGTATCACTGCGCCGCGTCAGCAAGTGATAGGCTGAATTAATCTTGCGCGCCAAGCACTAGTTGCAACACACTAACTTCAGTACAGTCGGTGCTAATAAAATAACGGAGAAGTAATATAACAGGAAGCACCGTAGCACTTTGTTCAGCGTAGGTGGTTCATTTGCGAAGAAAAAACTATGCACTTTACGCCTAATAGCCGTCTTCACAAAATCATCACAAGTTTTGATAACAGGATACTCAAGTTTCCTTTTCTTCCCGGGAGTTGTTAATGTCCCAGTGTCCTGTAATTCTTTCCTTGCACACTGCTCTTCGAAACACTCGTAAATTCCGCAGTTAAACTCGCGATATCGTGCACACAACAATCCGGATATTTGTCTGAAAATGTTTTAAAAACATTCAACACCATAGTTTTCTGTGCACTTTTCAAAATCTTTTCCGTTCTGTGCTTTACAAAACTCAGTCCGGCGTCAGCCATAACAAACCGTGCGCGCGCGAATCCTAAATACAGTTGTTGCGCCGGGCATCAACTGTACACGCGGCGTCTGCTAACATAATTGTAAGTAAATACTTGCTGACACATTAAACTGTATTGGATATTAATGGTGAAACGCTATAATGCTATATAACAACAATTGTTATAAAAAAGGCAGTGTAAAAATACTTACAAATGGTACGTAACCAAGGAACTATTTCTTGCGCACAAATAATGTGCGCAGCGGCCGGCAGCCAATGAAAATGTTTGTTTACAAGCGGCTTTGTTTATTCCAAAACTCAGGTAAATGTGAACGGAGAATACTTTTATGCAAAAAAAAATGTAAAGTAATCCATAAAAACAAAACCTATTCATGGAAAGTACGTTTATTTAAAAAGTAGACTTTGTGAAAGCAAGCTAAATAATTTAAATTAATGAGTGATGCAATAAAACCATTTTATTCAACGTAAAAAAAAAAAAGAAACCCGTAACAAGAACGTGATTTGTAACTATACGCATAACGATCGTGCGGGTTAACTCGGTTCCTGACAGAGCGCGCGCGTGCATGCAGTCTGCGAGCTATCGATATCAATCTTAGACTACGTGCGGGCTCTCTATAAGATATACAGGAATCAACACAACCCACCTGCCGCTGCTTACGTTTCTTTAAGCGGTATAAAGCGACTCCCGAGACGTTAAAGATGAAGTTTTTAACTTTTAAAAACGTCTTTAAAACACGATTTACACATCAGATTACTTTATTATAAGATTAATAAAGTTAGTAAGCAGTTTTATCAGAACGAACGGCATAAACTGCGTAAAGCAATAGGCGCGTTGTAAACAACGGGAATTCATTGCATTACATCAAATGAAGTTAAAACGGGACAGAAATAAAATGGTTAAATAATGTGAAAACGTAAATAACGGTGACGTAAATAAGGGGTTTCGATGTATAATTTTTTCTAAGTGGAAGATCTAATCGCCCATTTACATTTCTTTTAAAAATGGGGGAGGGGGATGTCTTATATTAGTGTACCCGGGCCAGATTTTCCAAGTCGAATTATTGTAAAATGAATTCGATTCGAAATTACGAATCGAATATCAAAAAATTCGAACTCGAATTCGGAAATTTCGAATATTCGCAGAACCCTAGTGTACAGGGGTATTTGCAGTCTATCCTGAAGGCCATCGAAATCGCGAATTTTGCAGGTCTGTACTATCAGTTACTACAGATTTCACATACTAATACAATGAGTACTACAGTATAATCTTATTCTCAAGTACCCAAGGATTCACGAATTCAACAAATGCACAGTTTACCTTGCGTGTTAAGTTAAGAGTTGTCAATAATAATGTACGCCTCACGTAAATTCGATAATGGAATTGTGAAACATAATTCTTGTTGAAATAATTTGATAATTTAATCATTTGGAATATTTGTGAATGAGGATTTTTTTTAATATTTTTAACATGCAAATTTATAAATTAAAGTCCTTTCATGTTGAAGTTTGTTTTGGACGACACACGACTGCATGTACTTGGTTGTCGTTCGTATCATTGCAGGTGCTCGTGTGAACAGTGCTTTCTGCGGAAAAGCCAGAGCGTCAAGCGGCCGGGGTTCCTACCGCATGCAAGTTCACTGAGCGCAGTTTTAAAAATGCTAATGTTGGTGACCCAATCTGGAGAAGATAATTATGTTAATAAATGTATGCAGTTACTTAAAGCATTCCTTGCATTGAAACCTTCCTTCAGCCTAGAAAAAGGTAAGAACCCTGTAACAGTAGGTTATTCTTCATTAAATTCGCAAGTAAACATTGAGCCCCCCAGTGTCACACATTACATAGGTAGTTTTAAGAAAAGTTTTGGCAATTTAACATGTATATTACTGCAGTAAATTTGGGAAACACGAAATACTGATTTTCCACCCTACGTTTCAAGAAGGGAGAGTTCCCATTTAAAAAACATCAGAATTTGTAGTATCAGATCACGTAATAAATTTTTTTTTACATAAAACCACGCATTAACATAAAATGTGCAATACCATCTCAAAAAAAATAGTTAGGTTGAGATATCAAAATATATTGTTCTTAAAATTTGTGCTCTGTGTGAAAATCTATGACATGCCACATGATTGTTTCAGGAATTACATCAATGATCAAATGGAAATAACAGTATTTTATGCCAAACTTAATGTTTCCAAAACCTTTTTTAAATAATGAAAAAAAAATTTAAAAAAAATGAATTTTATCAACTTTTCTCTAATTTCACACTTCTTACCTTTTATTGGTGTCCCCACATATATTGGAAACAAACACAATATTTAGTTAAATAAATTCTACAAATAACATCAACCATTTTCCTACAAAAAAAAAATTGAACGTAGACTTAAAACTAAAAACAAAATTTTAGGGTTTGAGTGTTGTTCTGGTGAGTAAAAATTAGTTGAAATTCCTACATCAACCCATTCTAAATAATGACTTAACCCTGAGAACTACAAAATGTGGAAGAATCATGTGTTGAGGGTACTTAACCTATGACTGTGTACCGATTCCCTCGTGGTTATTTATTTCAAATTAATTTTTTCCCCCAATTCGCAGCGCATCACACGCACCTCGGGGTGGCGGTAGGGCTCCGCCTCGTTCCACTTCCACTGGTAGAGCTGGCCGCAGGCCGACACGGCCACCAGCTCGCTGTGCAGCGCCGCGATCATCGCGAACTGGGGCAGCGACTCTGAGCCGCGGTCGGGCCAGAACTCCAGGTCGTCCGACATCCACAGGGGGCTCTGCGTCGCGTACTCCTTCTTCTTCGCATCTGACACACAGGCAATTACTACACCACCGACACCTCATTAGTGCCTACTGCGGAGCCATTCGCTCACATCACATTGTAACACTTACAAACAAACAATGACAATTATATTTGAAACTTAAAATAAGAAAAAAACAAAGAAACATGTAACTAAATATCAATATATAATTCAAAACACATTATGCATACCTCTTAACATTTTCGCAAGAAAAATTGTTTCCAAAATTTAAATATTAATTTTAAATTTAAAAAAAATTAAATGCTAAAATCAAATTAAAAAACCCTTGGTATTAATATTCATAACTTAAAAGCCAAATTGGACAAAACCAACAACTGAGGGCTTGTAGAGTAGAGTATAGTAGAGTAGACTAGAAGAGAACAGAGTAAAATATTTGCACTGAAACTTAAATATTTGTTTTGCTACAGCAATTTTATTATTTTATTACCAAGTGTGCAAAAATTCATAAATGAATACCAATATCCTGTATAAGGGATGGGACAGGGCAGACAGGGTGTTATGTGGATAGAATGATTGAGTAAGCCATTTTTAAATAGGATGAAGCAGTAAATTTTCTCTTGTTTTTAACATAACTAAGCTTAATTTTATTTATGTGTAGCAAACTTATGCTTTATGGAATGAAAAAGTGAGATGGGGTGGTTTTTCAAAAACTAATGTAGACAGTGACCGATCTTCTAAAATATGTTGAATGTCAAGTGTGCAAATTTTCATCAAGCAGTACAAAGGGCTGGAAGGGGGACGGGGAGTAGTTTTAAGACATAACCCCCTTTTTTTAAAAAAAAAAACCAGTTGACAGTAACTTCCCACTTAATTGAAATGTAAGTGTGCTAAATTTTATCAAAAATTATAAACTCTGTTTTAAGAGTGAAAAAGGGCAATAAGGGTATTTTTTTTGTGTGTCATATCAACAGTGACCCACCACTTTTTTAAAATCAATTATAAAAAGAAATATTCCCCTAATTTGAATGCAAAGTGAACAAAATTTCATCAAGATAGATTTGTTTAAAGGAGTGGGAATGTAGGTTGAGTGTGGTTTTTCGAAATCTCACCCATACCGTGACCTTCGTCGTGTTTCGATGTTCAAGTATGCCAAGTTTCATCGGAGTCGGATGAATGGTTTAGTAATGCAAACGGGAAGAACAAACATTAATTGAATTTATATATATTTTTTTATCAGAGAAGGAATGATAACACAGCAATTCCAGGTCCAAGTGATCCTCCTTCACGCCATCGAAGAGCCGGGGGGAGAGGGGAGGCTCCTTAGTTATTCACCCTCCAGCTATGCAAGAGAAAGTAAAAGATGACTGAACAGTGGTGGCTTCTGGAGGCAGAGATAAGGCACCAAAAATAAAATGGGATTGTTTTCACGTTTTAAATGTGTGTTCCTTAAAATTCTTATTACTTAAACACACAAATTACCGGCACTCAAATAAAATCACATACAGTTCTCATACTATTCCCAAGCAGATAAATATCTGCCAAATAACCAAATATGCTACTTTGTTCACAAAAAAAGCTCAGCAGTTCGTACCAACAGTTCACAATGACCAGTGTTGGCTACCTGGATCTTTGTCCCACGATGAGTCCCTGAGCGCGCTCTCCAGCCAGCGCCGCGGTCCGAAATACTGCCGGTCGCGCCAACGAGAGAAGCTGTCTCTCTCGCGGTCTCTCTCTCTGTCCGCCTCGCGGTCCCGCTCCAGGGTCAGGCGCCTGCTGCCGGAGCTGCCCCGGCTGCGGACACGGGACACGCTTCCTCACCACGGGAGCACCTCGGGTGCACTGCGACGTCCGCCTCTCCGAGATGAAAGTACGTCACAGCCAGACTGCTTGAAGAACTACCTGTCAGGAGCCGAGTGCCGGCTTCCGTGCAAGGCAGTTCTTTTACCGCAGAGCCATCGCAAAATCCCTCCCTCCCCGACTTTCAACAATATTATTAAGATACTTTTCAGTAAGGCATAATCAGTTGATTATCATAGTTGTCTTTGAATTCTATTGTCCTTAGTAGGTTTATAATAGCCTCCAATATTTTCAATTAAAATATATTTAATTAGAACGTTTGAAGGTATCTAAATGCAATCACAATAAAATTGCTTGCCAAGTAAAAATATTTGTATGCCAGAATTCAATTCTTACAAAATAAAAACACAATCACACAAGCCTACCAAACAATCATTCCTGCAGATGAGTTGACGGCATTGCTTACTTCCTGATGGCGGAGTATCCGAACATGTCCTCGGAAAACATGGCGTCGGCGTCGATGATGACGGAGTGGTCTGCGTGGAAGCCTCCGTCGAGCAAGGATATCAGGTCCTCCGGCACGTACGAGTCCGGGGCGTCGTCTGCGTCGTCCCCTTCCTCGTCGTCGCGGCTCAGCAGGTTGTTCACCGCCAGGTTCACGTCCAGGTTCGTGCGCTGATCCAAGAACAACAAGTTTCTGCTTCGTGCTCATTCATACACACTAGAAATACTTCACAAGGGCAGCAGAAAGACAAGACTGTATCATCCATCATCAGAACTTTCTTGTGAATATTCAGTTATAAATGAAAGCCAAAAGGTGTAGCATGCCTTCTCTAGAGTAGAACACAACTATATGATTCTAGATTACTTTACAAATTGTGAATTTTTTACAACTATTTATACTATTTCATGAGTTATGTGATAGCTCAGATATCAAAAATTATAAAAAGTTGGAAAAAAGAGTGTTTTTCAAATAAGCTGCATTTCAAAACTATATAACGAATTCCGCTCTTTTTTTTTTGTAGATATTATATTGAACTACAGAGTGGTATAGTTCCAATGAGCCCCATGACAATACATTGAAGGAGGGAAAACTCAAAATTTTAACATACAGTAGAACCCCTGTCATACACTTTTCAACGGAGGGCACAAAAATGGTGTATGATGCGGGAAAGTGTATGAAAAGGGAATCGCAATAATAAATTTAATTTTCAATCTAGCATACCAGCACAATGTCAGATTAAACTTAAATACATAATGTGTAAACACCAGAAATGTAAAATACAGTCCATAATCAAGTAAAGCTGACATGAGCAACAGTGGCCTTGCAAAATGTTATGAAGTCCTTTCTTGGAAGGGGGGAAAAGTCACCAAGCCTAAATTAGAAATAAAAAAAATTAGGCTATTGTAAAAAAAAAAAAAATCAGAAAATTTTACTTGTTTGTTTCATTTTACATACAACTTTATCCAACAGAACAATTTTCAATAAAATTTTATCTTGAGAAACGTAAAATCCAAAACAATCCGATCATAGGAAAACAATAACAAACGGGTATATTCAGTTCAAAGATTAATGAATGCACAAAATATGAGATCCGTGCCTTGGTAAAGCGCGTGTTCTTAATCATTGCTAGTTTGCGCCACTAGTCTCGCTAGGTGCTGGCCATAGATGTTACTAGCGAAGTGCACAGTCTTCCTGATACTATCCGTATCTATGGTGCGATAAAGTTATTTTCTTACGTTCGCAAAGGTAAACAATGAACGTTTTTCAAAATAAAAGCATTAAAATGTAGTTTATCCGGAGGAATATAACAAAATTTTGTGAATTTTAGGACTTTTCCGCTTTGTAAAAACGTATGAAACGGGAAATTAATGATTTTATAATTTATGTTCCGGGAAAGTAAACCATTGTAAATATAGTACTTTAGGCGGGACCAAAATTAATCAGCGTATGACACGAGAAAATGTATGAAACGGGAACGTATCATCGAGGTTCTAATGTATATTAATTTTTTTTTGGATTTTCAAAAAACAAATTCCATGGAATAAACAATTTTTTTAAAAAGGAATTCTGGCAATATGTAGAACTATTACAGTATTTTCACAGGAAAAATGGGTTTTATTTCTATGATGCAGGGAATAATTATTAACATTTAAATTTAAATTTTGCAAAATTTGACAAAAGTACCATTTTTGATTCACAATTACTCAAAAAACCCATTTCTTAAAAATATGAAAATGTCAGTTAGTCCTAACCTTTGTTAATAGCATGCACTTTGTTGGATAGTGTTTTTTTGCCTGTAACTATTTCTAGAATTTTTTGAATCACACTCTGCATGGGTGTGTGGCGAGGTGCTAGGGGGAAAATGTGTGTGCCAGGCTGGGTGAAGGAGTTGTTGCTGTGAACAGGAGATATCTGGTGACAAGTGACTTCAAGCACCTCAGGTGATAGCAACGCAAAATGTGTTGCGGCGCGAGTAGAGGCGGACAAGTGTGTGGACGGTGGTGAGAGTACCCGGACAAAGGGTGTGTGCATTTATTTCATTAATTAGGTTTCTATCATTTGACATGTCAACATTAAAATAAGAGCTGGTTGGGCATTGTTGTGTACTGAAAAGAAGGTTTATAAAGTGGACTATTATTTCAAACAAACATTTACTCCTGGTCATTAACATTATTAATTCAATAAGAATTGTAGTTACCAAAATATGAAATAAAACATAATTGTTAATGAGCAGTGAATATCTAACGGTACAGCTACACATGCGCAGTGGTATTCACCTGCAGCTCTCGGATGATGAGGTTGCGGCTCTTGCCCTGCAGCACCACCTGCGCCTGGGACACCAGCTCCTCCGGCACGTAGAGGGGCGGCACGATGGGGCGGGGCCCCACGCTGCTGCCCCCGCCCCCACTGCCCCCGCTGCTGGCCCCCATGATGACCCCCGGGGCCCCGCGCCCCCCCGAGCCGCTGCTGGGGACGCCCCCCGCCCCGCGCAGGGCTGTGTTGGAGCGCATGATGCGTGCACGGGCGCGGGTCAGCTGGCGGCTGCCGGAGCTGGAGCCCGCCCCGCCGGCTCCCCCCACCTTGCTGCTGCTCACACTGCGCACACCACGCACGCTGCCGTCCTATCACACGGCTACAGCACTTGCGCAAGTTCCGTTCAGATACACCTCTGCAAGTGTTTCAAAATAACACTTCAATGGGCCACGCACACATAACCACAAAACTGTCAAAAGGTTAAATAATACTATTTTACCTATTCTAAACCCCATAAAATAAAACAGAACACAAATTTGGAATTTGCTAGGCACAAATTTAATGAGAAGCAGAAAATGTTAAACAAACATTTTTAGTGAGGGAAATACGTCAGGAAACTGGACCCTGCACAGTTACAGGCTCAAACAGTAGCTCGCATCTCGGCGCCACACGATCGCAGCGCTGTGGAGGCAGGTCGCTCTGTGCAAGTGCAGTCTCGCAGTAACATACATGTCTCACCACAATGCTGGCATTACAGTGACAACGGATGTTGAACATATGGCACATCACCGAGAAGTTCGCAACCCGCCGTTACACGTTGTATTCCACAACCATCACAACCAGTCACGTAGGAAGCAGTTAGATGGCACAGCACGAGTTATTGTTCCTCACAGCTAGCAAGTCATGCTGGCTGTTGTAGTAATGTACATCGTCCGTTGTAAATCCGTCAGGTCAGAGCGGGCATTTCACACAAAAATTTATGTCTGGCTTCAAGGGCTTTGCTTCTACAAGATGTCTGAGAGGAAATTTAGAATAATTTATATAATCTCAAATATCACAGTGCAATACATTAAGTATATTGATTTTATGTGATGTGTCAAGAGTTCTGCTAAAAAGTCTTATGCAAATATCACATTTGAACTCGGACATCATGCAAAATTCATCACATAAGAGCTATAGGTATAAAAACTACTGTACACACAAAAAAAAAAAAAACTTCCAGAACCACTGACGTTGAAATTCCTACAATAAGCACAACAGTAGTTTGCGACTTGCACTTAACGTTAGTAGATAATGGTCTTATCGAAACACAGACAATGAAAGATTCGCAACAAAACCTACAGTAAGGCAACTACTAAAGAAACCGAACCACAGGCCTATTACCAAAGAAACTCAACAGTAAACACACCAACATTCCCACAATTTACTTCCACCACCTCTTCCTCATGGTCAGTGACGCTAACCCTCCCTCTTCCCAGGTCCGTTTTTTTTCCTCCTTTGTCAAGGTCACGGACGTGTTTAACCCTCCCCCATTACGCTGGGCCACTTTCTTTCATCATGAGTGACAAGGATGGCGACCATAACCGAGGTTGGCCGAAGGTAGTTGCACAGTGGTCAGCTAGACACGAGCGTGGACGACAGCGAGAAGACATAAGCGCAAGCAAAAAAAAATAACGGTTTTGATGTATCCTACATTGGCTTGGAACACAACAAGCCTCTTCAGGTGGCAATGGCAAAAAAAAAATTTCATTCAGTAGCAGAGGCTACATTTAATAATGTTCACAGGCTTTCACTGCCATTGTATGAAATAGCTTGGCTTCTGGGTTGTAGCCCTGTCCTTGGCGAATAATTCACTGATGTTTCGGTCGACATTGCAGTCGCCATCATCAGGGAGCAGTTACCTACCGAAGTTCTTACCAGTTGTCCTGCTTTTATATACTCTCGCCTGAGGGAAAGGTATATAAAGTGCAGAGTATATAAAAGCAGGACAACTGGTAAGAACCTCAGTAGGTAACTGCTCCCTGATGATGGCGACTGCAATGTCGACCGAAAATTCAGTGAATTATTCGCCAAGGACACTGCTACAACCCAGAAGCCAAGCTACTTTACGACATTTAATACCTGCAATCAGTTTGAGCACATATAGTAATTTTATATGGTAAAGCAATACTAAAAGATACACCATGAACCACTTATATTTATCATGACTATTGAAGCAGTATTACGTGAGTCATTCTTGTAACTACATCCATGCTGGGCCTGAGCATGAATATTATGTGATAGCAGCTTTTAGTGTTGACACTAGTCATGACGTGTTGGCTGAGTTTGACATGCAACAGTTTTGCCTTATTCTAGTTGATCTTCTCTCTTAGACAAGTCACGACCAGTTTCAAATAAATTTGGTTCATCTACATTTTCACCTGTGTTTCCGCTAGGCCAACTAATTCTACTCATTGAACGTAATGTGGCCCTCACATGAACTGGCCCAACTTAAATGCTTTTTTATAGTATAGGTTTTGCTTGTGCCAACATGAGAAATGTTTTGTTTACAATACTTACAAATGGCACGCAGGGATCTTCAATACAAATTGAAAAATGTTTCCACACTTCATTTGTCATTTTGTTCATGTTGATATATATCCACAGGACTGCAAGTCTGACTAGCAGAATAAATTTAGTTTTTACTAACGTGACACTGAGTACCAGTCAGGAATGTAGACTAAATTAGCAATTTTCTGAAACATCAAAAGAAGATTGAAACCAAAACTCATTTCAACTGTTTTTAATCATTTTCTATTGTTTAAGTGTCAAAATTAGGCTTCGCAAAAATTTTCACAGGTTTTATATTGGAATTCATTAATTTTAAAGTTAATATGAATGTATGTCATTATTTAGACAATGATAATTAATGGCTAACACAAAATGTGCTTGGCCATCCAGGTAATATTCTAACATTGGCAGACTATAAACAAACATGGACGTAGATGGCTGTATTTCTGGAAGATAACATGTTAGCCATTCAAAAATTGATTCGTGATTAAAATTACAGCTTAGCATGAATTTTTTTTACTAACACTGAATGTGCTGTTGTGACTTGCGATGCAACTGGAAAATTGTTGTGATACATTTCAAATCGAGACTCTTATGTTTACAGATGGAAGTGAGCAGGAACAGCGACCGCACTCACTTCTTGGCGGGGTCGTTCTTGCTGAGGTCCAGCCGGTCCGACAGGATGGAGAAGGACACGCGGCAGACGCGCCCGTCCTCCAGCAGCAGGGCGAAGTGGTTCGGTCCGACCACGATGCGCTTCACCGCCACCTTCAGGCTCGCCACCGCCGCCGGCGTCGCGCAGCCGAACCGGTTTATCTTCTCCGACACCTCCTTCAGCCTGCGCCGTCACAAGCCATGAAGGTTTCAAGTGCACACCACTACACAGCAACGAGTACCCTTGTTCTAGACCCAAACCTACAGATTACGAAAAAAAATATTGTAATTTTAGTGTGCCCTCAGCATCTTGGTAAAACTTAAGTACAAAGTAAGTGAAAATCATAACATGAAAGTAAAAAAAAAAAATTCCATAAACTCTCACTACAGGCCAATAAATGATGTAATAATCTGGGTAGTTGATAGCCAGGCAAATAACTTAACTGAAACAAGATAACATTTTTGTATTGTATTATTATTATTAACATTAGCTTTTTATTTCCTGTTGGACAATGTGTAACAACACTTAAGAAGAACAACTTGTCCAAGCAGTTTAAAGTGTTGTGCTGCTATCACCCAACACACAACCACAAAGAGAGTTGTTCATCTCCTCCCGCCCCAGCCGCCTCGCACACTATTGGCTACATCTTCCCATGTCTTTCTTTATTCCATTTCAAGTTATCCTTAACTTCCAGCTGTTCACTCACTTCTTTTTACGTAACCGGCTTATTGCTTTGACTTTGTTACCTCTGTTTTTTCGTAATTTGTACAACTGTACTTTTGTGTTTGGCTTTATTCTGCTGGTTTAGGGTATATTTGCAGTTTTAACTAAAAATAATTTAAGACACAATTGATAAACATGTTTGCAATTTACTACATTATTTATTGTATTTCAGTCTTTGGCTCTTTTTAAAATGGTGGCTCTAACACAATTGATTTTTCCATTTTTTTTATTATTATTAATAAATGTTAGTTTTTTTTAACATTATTTGGAGACAGCTAAGGTGTGAGAGGAGTGGTCCCAGCACTGCTGCCGGAGCGCCAGGAAGAACGTGAGCAGCACGGCCCCCACATTAGGTCACGGGCCCTCAACCCAGGATCAGAGACGCCCACGTGCTACATTATAACTGCATGGGTATTTCTTACCTACACTCTTTTTAGAATGTTATTTAACCTTAAAATACAGGGTAAAATAATGGTTACTATTTTGTGGGTCCAAACTAAGCTTTATTTATAAAATTATTTTACTTTAAAATAACCGCAGCGAGCATGTATAAAAATAAACAGGCCCGGGCCTGGGCCTGGAGGGGACCCAGGGGTCCACCCAGCCCCGCCCTCGTGGGCGCCGTGGTGAGCGGAGAGGACGTGTGTGTGCGGAGAACACACCGCGGCGATGGACCTCTGCCACGGCTACGAGAGCTGCTGGAATGTAAGCTGGTCGGATGGAGATCCTCGGTTGCATCAAGTTTCTGCCGACACTCCTGTGTGGCGACCAAAATTTGTCAACATTTGTTTGCGGAGTGGTTAGACAGAAGGTTTGAAGGTGTTTGTGCTTGGAAAAACTTAAATTTTTGACTGAAAAAAGTTTCAACGTAGTCAAGTTTATTGGAGTGTACAGCCATTAACTTTTGAGTTGAGTTTGCACAAATCCTATGCGCAGCTGGACAGAGCAACTTCAGAAAAAGACTTTTGCATGTGCTTAGACCGGAGTTCAGCAATAAGTTATTTCGGTAACAAAGTATTTTCAAATACAGCTCTAGTAAAATTTTATAATTCCGCCTTGCACAGCAATGAGGACGTGCTGGCTGATAGCAAACTGTCACTTTCAGCTATGGTCAAATTACACACATGTGAAGGTTGTGTGTCTGTGTGCATGCAGAAATTGCGGAACTGTGCTAACATTACTCTGGGTGGAGCTGGAAATTTTTCACGATAAATTTAATGCCAGTAAATGAACATAAATATTTGCTGCAACTTCTAGACAGATCTATGACATCAATAAGTTTTGGGCTTTATCTATTTAAAATAACAGACCATTAACTGTATTGTTTGTAAATGTTTTAGATGGGCGAGGAAGCTTTCAAGTTATAACTCCTGTATTGGATTTTATACAGTAAGGCCAGCTACTAACTTTATAAACAATAGTATATATTTAGTGGAAAACAAGTTAGATTTCGTTCTGATTGTGTTGAATGACAAATTTTTGTCCTTTTTGTTAGATATCATGTCATGGGGCCTTTTTGGTATAGTCTTTAGTTTTTGTCTAAAGCAGACTAAATTTAAGTTAACTTTCTATTATATTATAAATCTTCTATAGACTATTAGGTATGTTAAGAAACGTGCACCTTTTGAAGAAAGATTTTACAATAGAGATGAATACATTTTGGTGTAAAATACAATTCATACAGCTAGACAGTAGTTACTTTTTGTTGAATATAGTAAAAAAGTTAATTTTCTGAGCATGATTTACACATTTCCAACCACCATTTGGCATTTGGCATTTTGTTTGTAATCTTAAAATTCTTATATTTTTTGAAAATTGTTGCCACAGTAGTTTATTTTTGCCACAACCTGGTCCCAGGTGGACATTTAACATCTTAGAAATATTATGAATCTTTCTTTTATTGAAAAGGTACTTGCTCTAGGATGAGTAGGCACCCAGTAAGAGCTATAGTACTAATGTTCCCGCGTGAGCATTGCCTCCCCCCCCCCAGCCCTAGCTGGTGCTGCTAGTGCCTTGTGGGTAGCGGTGGCTTGGCGTGATAGCTTCCTGATTCTGCGCTGCCTCATGATCCCTATCCCACGGGTGACCTGCACTCCCGTATGGACTGTGCCACATCCCATTCATGTTCGTCGTAACATTTGTGCCTTGTCATATCACCAACATGTCTGGATCTTCGGACTGCCTCCGGTGACAGCTTTTCTCTGCTTCTAGCTGCCTTCACCCAGTGCCTCTAGCCTTCACACAGGCAGTCATCTTCCACCTCAAAGGTACAGCTTTGGCATATCATTCTCTGTTTATTAGTTTATCTTGGTTTACACTGTTCCCATGGACCATCAAATATCTAAGTTATACACTATGAAAAAACTGTGAGTCTTACAATAAATACTTGCTTTGTAATATTGTTATTACACTACCTAGTAATTTATTTGTCACATATTTGGCATTTGTAAGTGAAATGTGGTACATGATGTTGACGTCAACCAGAGCTGCGCCCTCCCTTGAGCCAGATGTGTCCCCTGTTCCGCCAGCGCCACCACCCTCCCACCATCACCCTCTGTTTGAACCGCCCGCCACCGTGACGTGTGTGAGCCGCAAGAGGCATTAGAGGCACGGCGACGGCCCAGAAACGTAAAATATTAATTAATAAGTAAAGAAATAAAGGGCTATGTATTGTGTTTTTTTATAATTTCGCTCAGTGTTTTGTCTTAAGTCACAGGAAGGACGGCGCAGCGCCACAACTGCCGACGAATAATCTTTAGACAATATTTAATTAAGTATACTGTTATGAAATCAGATGGAAGTCTTACAAATTGTCATTTAATTATTACTAATTTTTAAAAGGGTAAACTATGTTAGTAATTAGATTAATTATAAGTTAACAAGCTAACGGGAACTCGAGGGTTGGGAGACGCCATGACACCCTGTTGACGAGTCAGTCTTGTTCTTCCGCCGCCCGGAGTGGGACGCTCCCGCACCTCGTCGACTTCATTGTTTGTTATATATCTGATCCGTTAGCATCCCTTTCGCATATATTAATCTAAAACGCTTTCTTTCTGTCTTCGAGGCCTACTCCGGGTGGTAGACTGTTTCAATAATAATTTAAGCTCCTCGAGCATTTTAAATTTAACATTGTTACGTTTCTTTGGTCAGGCCACGTGGTGACCTGGCCCAACTCCTAAACTGATGGTTTGCCGTTGGCTTTTTATCCGCTTCACATGAACAATGTAGAGACGAGAAATGGTTGATAAATATCAGGTGTGAATCTCGAGTGAATATTATTTCGGTCACGGGTGCCCCGGTGTAGTTGTCTGGCGTGTGGGACGCCTAGAGCCCACCTAGGTAAAGATTAGGGCATTACACGAGTGTACCAGCGTGCCCGCCGCTGAGAGTGGGTGTTAGGGGCCAACGAGGCATTATTAGGGTTGTGTGCCTCGTCGCACTTGGGCGACGTCACGGCCCGAGAAAGGAGTCTCGCCGGGTCCACGTGCCCACAAACCACGTGGTGGCGCCCAAACTCAGTATCCGCCACCTTAGACAACCCTGTGCGATAGCAATGTATTGAGTTGTATGTTATAAAATAATTTTACAAAAACAGATGAATGTTTACGATGAATTTATAACTTGCACTATGTTTTCTTCTGTGGTTGAAATGTAGTTTGTCACTATCAGCTGCTTTCGTCACTGGAAAAAAGTTTTAAGAATATTGTTCTACTTCATAATAAACAGTCATTTTCCTAAATGTTTGATCAAAAGTATACTCAATCAGGGTTAGCACATTTAAAACAAAATGTTTAAAACAATATGTTCAAAATTGTTTAAAACAATACACTCTGAATAAAACAAGTTTAAAACACAATGTTTAAAACATTATGTTCTAAAGATGCTTTTTATATGTATTTTAAAAAAAGTTTTATTTCTTACGAAAACGAAAACTGCATATTTACATTTTCATCGCAAGCATCACTGTCTCATTGTAAGTCACCAATTGTGATAAATATCCAGACTAGGATGAGAAGTTTTGAAGTGAAACACATTCCTCACGTAAACATAAAATACCAGCACTGCTTGGGGTCAAACCAGTCATACCTTTTAGGGTGCCAGTTCCACTAAGTTCATCTAACCTAATTAAAATTTGTTTTTGTTAGTTAAGTGCACGGAAAACAGTTACAAGTTTGGCAGCCTTCTCTGTTCCTAGCCGGTTCCTTACAGTACTATGCACAAACCCGAATGTGGAGAAAAGACGTTCAATACCAGCTGACGAAGCTACTGCACTGTGTAACTGATGTGCCAGGTGCAGAGTTGCATGATGAGTACTTTTCTCCAAAGCCATCTACCATACTAGAGGTTTAATTTCTTTTAGTGTTACAGGACTGAATAAGTACTCCTTGAAAGGTGAACTTTTTGCCTTGTACTTAATAATATCCGGAATGGCTACAGTCAGGGAAAACCGGGCAATGTCAGGGAATTCCATATTCAAAAATGTGTAGCAATATATGTACCTTACAACTGATGGGACTTCTGCTGAAACCATATGTGCAAAACATATTGTGGTGGTTTTGATTAAAATTAATATTAAAAACAAAAAAAAGTTTAAACTTAAAAAACTCTTTAAAACATGACAAACTGTTTAAAACAAAAAAAAACAGTTTAAAACATTAAAAAACATGTTTTTTTAATTTTTTTTTTTTAAAAACTGTTTCCCAACCCTGTACTCAATTCTACACTTAATTTTAGATTGATGTTACGACTTCTACCAGTTGTAGCCAAACGTAATTCAATGGGGGAAACAACACATAAAATATGTTTCTTCTTGACCCACACTTTATCACTAGATGTGAGTTTGAAGGATGTGTTGGGGCCTGCAGGATGGAAAAACAGAATGAAATATTCATTTTGGTCAGGCACAATTTCTTCCACCTTCCCTAACCACCACTGTGAATAATAAACACATGCTACATAGTCTTTTAGTTTTACATATAATTTTGTATATTCTTCCTAAATGAAGCAAACTTGATGGTCCTCAGACAAGGAAGTAGTGAACACTTTAATCTTAGTCTCATTTATTGGAATGAAAGCATGTGAATCTCTTGAATTACGAATAACATTTGCTTTAGAGAACCTTTGGAATAACATGTCTTTTTCGCCCTCAATATCTTCTTCTGATACATATAAGAAATTTATTCCAGTTACATTTGCTGAACAATAGTTAAAACATCTGCAGAGGGGTGGTTATTGGTTCCGCATTCACACGCTGCAGGCTAGCTTTGGAAACTATTCTTTTCACTGTACCACCTATCCCATCGCAAGCATTCTTACCATGGGATGTGGCAAAAAAAAAATGCCATTCCGCATCCATCGCAAAGTCAGTTTTGTGATGACATAGGTTTGTTTATTCCTCCTGTTTTTATATTGGGCTGTGCAGCCATCTGAAAAATAAGTCACTTTCTCTGTATCTGTGTTGAGATTTGATAGTTCAGTAATGAGAGCTGCTTGAAAGAAATATACAGATTCAGTTGTGTGGTTTACAGAACTGCTTATAACAAAAGCTTTTAGATTTTATTGTAACTTCATTCTCCATGTGAGACTTGAAATATGCCACAAAGGAATGTATGTATGGTAACTTGGCTATTTACCCAATGACAGCTTTGAATTTTATCAGAAATGTAAAATTTTCAGAAAAATCACCCACAAACAAAAATTAATTTAATTTTAACCTCTCTTTTCTTAAACTCAGATATTCTGCCTGTTTTTCTGCAATTAAATGGTGTTTCTACAAAAAAAAAACTCAGATTATCAATTAATGTGTCTATAAATTCATTGTATAGCTTGCACACTGTTATAAGTTCACGCCTGTCTACAGTAACCCACAGATGATATTTTTAGTCATCAGCAATATCATCATTTTCATCTTCTGCCTCCTTTACATTTTTGCACAAAACTCGTTTGACTTCTTTTCCAATTGGGCAGAACTCACACTTATTGAACAAACACTTTTCATTGTTAAGAGCACAAGTGAGTAATTGTAGGAGTTCTATGTAATTGAAAAAAACCACTTCTTACAGCACTGACCATTATTTTGACATTTTGATGGCTCACACACATGCACACACATTGTGAGTTCCTTTAGGCCCTGCTAGGATACACCATTTTGGTCGCAGTTGTGCAAATTTTGAAAAACCTACACATAAAGAAGGGTGTACTGATTTGAATTTACTGTACAATTATTTCAAATTGCACAGAATCAGTTGCTTCTGCGTGTGGATTTTGGGTCCATCTTCTGTCCTAACACAAAATCTTTCTTACCTGGACATATCCTGCTGTTGTCATTATTCTCATAGTATTCAATGACTGACTGTGAGACAGTTATAGAAAAAGGTTTTTTATTACTTTTTTTCAGGTAAAATTCCATACTTCTTTAACTAGTTTTCTTGTACTATTGACCCAAGTATTCACTCACACCAAACTCAGCCATAACTCCAGCTCGAAGGTAACAAACTTAATATTTTGATTTTGTCCTTTACTGATGTAGCTTGTTTCATTTTTTACTTAAGTTTGATTATTAAAATACTGTACTCATCCAAATTAACCACCTCCCCAAATAAATCTTCTTCAACTTCTTCAACGTAAGGTACATCAAAAGACATTAACAATTTCTTTCCTAGGCTCTTTGATACTTTCTCTACTTTTCTTGTAATGAGTCATTCTTTTATCTGAACTCAACTTGGCTACTTTCAATGAAGACTCGCCTAACAACTGAAAAGCTACATTTACATTTTCTATGGTTTGTGAATTGGGTTCATAATCTAAATCACTGCTGTCACTTGCACAACTAAGATCAGATATTCTTGTCCAACAGTTTGAACATAGAGATTTCCCTGGAATAATTTATTATGTTTTTCACTTTAGCTTCATTATATTTTTCAAAAGTTATTTCTCCAAGAGATTTCCTAATACATTTCATATGTACGAGCAGTGAGTCTGAACAACAATTTCCAAATAACTTATTATACTTTTGCAGGATTTTTGCATTATGATAATCAGAAACACAATCAATGTTTCTGGTATTAAGTCTTACTTGAAGCATTAACTTGTCATCCTCTTCAAATTCATTGATCTGTCCGATTCTTTTAGACTCCCCATAAGCAGTCTTATGACAAGGTTCATTCAAGAAAATTCCTACAGAGCACTCCATTATAAATAATGTCCATAAAAATGAACTTTAAATAAATAGTTAATTTACATAATGCCATGGTGTGAGTTAAATCAGTTACTGACTACAAACACTGAACAGACTGACACTGGCTTGCTAACCTGCTCAGACCAGAGTACAGACATGCTCATAATGTGAGTACACAGAGAGTGTCTTCAACAAGTATAGCTATATAATGTGTGTTGGCAATTGAGGCACATTTATGCCAAATATGTGAAACAAATTACTAGGTAGTGTAATAACAATAATAATAACAGTTAATTGAACTTGAATACAATACCATTTTTATTTTTAGTCTGCTACAGAGAATAAACCAATTTAAAAAATATATTTTAGTGGCATGTTAAAGGTTATCATGGTAATGTTATGCCAAATTTTCAGACTTTTGCACTTACCCTTTTTTTTTAAAGCTCCTCAAAAAAATTGATTTTGTTTTCCAAAAACACAAACTTTAGGAATTTTTTTCACTAAGAAGGGATTGAGTACATTGTTTAGACAATATATCATTGTCAAGTACTCCATGTAGACTTACCTGCCTCAAGGTTTCATTGTGTTTTTTGAATTTTGAAAGAAAGTAGGAGCAGTTTAAAATTAACAATAAGTTGGTTTCAAGGTCAACTTTCATGTCTATAAATGAAGACATGTAAACAACATTGTTTATTTTTATGTGGCATTATTAATAGCCCTAAGCCTCCTCTTTGCAATGACATTGCACATGACTTAGTTCTTCTATAGATATTAAGTTATTAAACAAAACATAAAGGGTTGAAAATGTAAATTTTGGTACATGGCAGTGGCCATTTTGGTCTGTAAAATCAAGATGCTGACAAATAAAAATCAGTACCTTCAGGTTTGCACTGTTGGAATATGTACTTTTTATGTGACAAAATTTAAAAAATTTTTAAAATGAGACAGCAACAAAATTGATTGAAATTGGGTGATTTTCCATGGAATGACCCATAGGTTACATTACAAGAACTGTGTATTGACATGGTCGCTGCCATTTTTTGCTTTAATTGCCATGATCATCCTGTGATTATCCATATAAGAATGTGTATATTTTTTTATTCAGAGTTTGTGATGCAGTTGAAGGTAAATAAAAAGATTGTTAGTCCCTACTGTGCATCCTCAAATCCACTTGTCAACCCTCAACAGGGATTACTTTAGCAGTATGGAGGCGCGGAGTCCCAATTGTGTTGTGTGAGAGCACGTAATATTAACTATTTTAATTATTACTGTAATACCTATATTGACTTAAGTATTCCAAAACATACACACACACGCGGGAAACCCAAGATTCACAAAATTTCATTCAGAGATTGTGTTTGTGCATGTTCGGTTTTTTTTATCAGTTTTTTCTCTTTGTTTACCTATAATCAACATGTCTAGAATTTTTATTTTTATTAACACAGCATTTGATTATGAGTTTTATGCTGCTTGGTTAAAACTCTGGTAATTTTGAAGAAACTAAACATTTATGAAAATGTTAGTAGTTTACCATTTTAAGGTTTGTTGGAAAAAATACAAATTTGTGATATGAGAATGGTCAGGTTCGCTACATTAAAAAAAAAGTTAAAATAGTGAATGGTTGGTTGGGTGTTATTTTAATGTATTTGTAATGTAGTAAACATAACCTAACCAACCATGCACATAATTTCTCAGTATTTTCACTGTAGCAACCTAATCAACTGTCCAAACTATTTTAACGTATTTTTAATGTAGCTTAAGAATTCTCTAATTTCTCGATCAATATAACTATGAAAGACGATATTGACACCTTTCCCGCACATTTTTATCCTACAAGCGAGCTGCGAACTTAGGTGAACTGCGGAAATGTTTCCCTAGTTGCTATGCTAAAGCACAACGTTGGCAGCTGCGTCACTGTACAGGCTACCTCATGTAACTTAAAAAACTGTAATTTCTCTGAAACCAGTCAGAATTTGCAAATGCTGTTTGAAAGGTAAATGGAAAAAATATCTGCAATATTTAAAAACACCATTTTTGTATTTTATTATTTTATTCTCGGAAAAGCTGTGACGTAAGAATTTTACTGTGTTAACTTCATAAAATGTCAAGTCCTGTTCCATAATGGCATTGTATGTACACAAATAATCATTATTTTAATAGGTGGAAATGAAGCTGTTCGCTAACTAAATATCCTTTCTCAGGGTTAGCTGATTTAAAGCAAAGCTTGTAAAGCAATGCTCTAACTGATTTTTGGAGGACTTATTATTACACTCAATTAGTTACAAACTAATAGAAAAATTAAGCAAGGATTCTGCTTTGGTATTTATATATGAACGTGATGTATTAAAAGTATGTTTATTAATCCAATCAACACCGGGCACAATGAAGGTCACCAAATATTAACAAATCTTGGTAGATACATAGCAAGTGTATTTGGAGTTGTTTGAGGGGGAATATAGATGTTAGCAACTATTAGTTAGTGAATTTTTAATTTTGATCCAGAGGGCTTCAATTCCAGGATAATCAGATTTGCATTTGATGAACTGAAGGGAATTTTTGTAAAGTGATATCAAAATTCCACCACTTCTTTCCAACATTTTGAGTGTGGAGTAGTCTGATCTAAACATGAGATATTGAACCTAAGAAATAGTGAGAATTTATACTGCAACTACTAAACCATGTTTCAATAAGACAGGTAGTGTATTCCGTGTTGACTAAATTTTCAAAAACTTATGTAGTTTTGTTCTCAACCCTCTAAGATATTTGTAACATATTTCCCACTCATAGGTTAAAGGCATGCATGTTAATCTTGTGAGGTTCCTCCGGACACATTGTTATGTAATAGCAATGTTACTTTGGTTACAGAGCTTCTGTCTGATAGTACATGCCTTTTCGGTGGTATCATTTGGTAAGTTATTGCTGGCAATTTGCTTGAGATGCAATTTTACATAAAAGGGGCTAACACACAGCTAGGCCAAAAGACAGTGTTATTTATTCTGTTAAAATCTTCTAATACTGATTGATCCTTCATTACCACTTACAATAATTATTAAACTTTCAAGATTTTCTATTTGACTGTGAAGCATACATACAATCTTAGTTGGTATTGTATAAACTAAACACAACTGCTATCCATCCTGGAATAACTAAACTATAATCCATTGAAACGTAACAGTAAAGTAAAATAATCTTAAGCTTGTAAACATTTAAAAATTACTTTCGGATAACACCACCTCAATATGGTAAGAACATTAAGAATGTTCCAAAATGATAAAATTGCAAGGAAAAGAGGCTGAAACGCCAGTTTTGTTAATAATATATATGTAAAATGAATTCCAATTAAATTAAACAGTTACTTATCATTGCTAAGTATTTCCTAACATGTTAAGTTAAGAAAAGTACAGGCTAGACTATGTTTAACTTGAATGATGTGAAACATACTATATGTTGTTCAAATATTAGCTCAGTGAAGAGCTGTCCACACTGGCATGAACCAACCATGGTGTCTACACATACTTGCTGAGTAAATTTCACAACTATTTCAGCACCTTTTAAAAAACATTCCTTTAATTTTTTTTATAACACAGAGTCCAATTTTATACAAACAAAATTAAACCTCACACAAATTAAATCTACTATTCATGAGAACATCATGCAACAAAACATGCATTAGACAAATATTTTTAAGTTTATCCTAAATTACATCACGCACTCCCATACATTAAAGAGCTAATGCATCTACTAATTGATTTAAAAATTATTTTTTTTAAACCTCTTTACCTATTACCTATTCAAAAAACTAAAAAAGAAAATCAGGATTTATTAATGTTAAGAACTTAGCAAATAAGATTACAGTCATCATTCGATAATGCAGGATTCATATTTTTGGATTCTTAAATCTTCTTGGGGTATATTAGTTTATATAACACAACCCAAGTCGCTTCAGACGATGATGGAATTTGCAAAATAAATACAATTTTGTCATCTGTTCTATTTGAAATGCATTCAACTAAAGCAATCATTTATAAACAAAAATCTGAACTTTTCTAGTCTGGAATCATAGTTACAATTTATTGAAAAATCACTTGTAAATCTCTAAATAAAAGTCTTGTCCAGTCATAAATGGTCAAACAAATGTTAAGCTTCACAAGAAACAATTTATATT
The DNA here is from genome assembly GCF_032445375.1 of Bacillus rossius redtenbacheri. Taxonomy (NCBI): domain Eukaryota; kingdom Metazoa; phylum Arthropoda; class Insecta; order Phasmatodea; family Bacillidae; genus Bacillus; species Bacillus rossius. The sequence goes on along the minus strand of NC_086336.1, from coordinate 3,009,696 downwards.
TCGAAGTTTCAATTTCAACACGCCATTTAAGTTAGTACACATGACACTTTTATGTATTTATGTGTATATGCATATTTGTGAATTGTGACTACCATAAATACAGAAGCATCAAAACCACACGAAAGTGCCGTGTGTTATATACGTACCTATCATATACTTTAGGTTTAGATGAATAAAACAGCATGAACCTTTGTGTAGCTATCACAGAACCTTACCAAAACCACAGTTTATTGTTTAAATCTCACATAATTTAGTGGTGACACAAAAGGCAACACAACAGTAGCGACATTTGCAAGCCTTTAAGTGGCTCTCCTCCAGAAAAACCATTTTTCAAACTCCCACTGCATTACCCCAATTTTCAAGAGTATACTTCATTACCAAGAGAGTGTGAGAGTATTATAAGTGAGCATATCAAACAGTCCACAGGTCAAAACTACACAATACTGTACTTCTCTTGGTTGGAAAGAAAGTAGGGAAAACGTATGACGTCATGGATTGGCCAATGATGACAAACTTGAATGCAGGAATGAAAAAAAGTATAGTATGAAATAATGGTAACAGTGAAATACAAAATAGCACCAAGTGTGAGTTTTAGAGAGAAAGCAGAAGCATGGTACGAGTAAGAGTGAATTAATAAATGGAATAGAATATCTTTAGGAAGAGTAAATGTGTCCAGAAGAAGTAAATTTAGTTGGTAGTAGGAAATTTATTGGATATGTGTGGTAATGATTATAGAAGTCACAAGAGAACAAGTTTGTGATTATTTATATTGAATTAATATAGTCGTAAAGTCGTAAAGTATGTGTAGTAATTGTAGTAGTGACACCAGAAAAGTGACGGTTCGTGTTCCCGATATAGAATGAATTAAATGGAGGAATAGAGGAACTATATTTCACGTAAATTTACTATATACAAGAGAAATATTGACAGTAAATAATTATTACTGTAAAGTCAAGGAAGGTAATAGGTTTTTTATGGCTTATAAATTTTTTATTTGTGGTTGTGCCATGCATTTTGTTTTCTGTTACATGAGAGGTGTGTTCTTGTGGGTTTCACATGAGATGTCAAGTTAAATATTTTGTTTGGTTAGGCGAATCATAGAATTTACTGGGTAATATGTAAATTCAATTCGTTTTGCTGTTGGTTAGTTTCGCAATCATTAAAGTGATAAAAACATGGTCATCTAATAAAAAAATAATAATTATACGTTTACATTACAATATGGTATGGATATTGATGGCGTCGTAGTCAACAAGGTTGTGCTGAAAAAATTACGACCTCCAAGATCTTACGGATCAAGCACGGGAATGGGCATTTTGGATGGGGAAGATTCACATACTGTTTTACTTAAGATAGTGTCGACAAAATAAAATTGGAGTATGGAATATATTTTTTCAGTGTAATGTTATATACTAGAATAGGGCTGAAGTATACTTTACGATACCTGAGAAGTTAAAACTTAAAAAGAATAAAAAATTAAAATATACAAAATGTACTAAACAGAGTGTGACTGTAGTAAAGAATATGATAATCTTAGATATAGTATGAACGGTTACCGTTTTATGTATTAGAATTGGTTGGTATACTGCATACTTTACAACACCCGGGATGATGATTTATTTATTTATTTTATTTGTATTCCATTGAGCCTTCTTTTGGTAGAAACCATAAGGCTATGGAACATGTCATTTAGCTACATATTTACAGTTTTAAGTATGTTTAAATCAATTTAAAATGAATAGTTAAATTATAAAATGTGGTATCGCAAAATATACTAAACCGGGAGAGATTGTTGTATACAATATGATACCGTGAGAAATATATTTTATATATCCCAACGAAGGCAATAATAATACTTCATTTGATACTAAAATCCAATGGTCTGCAATCACTAACATGGATATCTCAATACAAATACACATCAGAATATTTTATTACAATTACACGCTCTTCAAAAACACACACTTTACGGAGAATAGCCTCCACGGGCTTCAAAGGCAAGGCTACCGGAACCATGTGCGAGTATCGTATAGTAGACAAATAATTAACAATGATAATCCGAAAAATCTTGAGCAGAAGTATTGGCATTAAAGCATAACAGTAGGGTAAAACCATTCATACGTTACACAAAAACAAGCAATCATCCGACAAGACAAGCAAACTTCTAGACTATTTCACGACCATGATGACAGATTTCCCAAACTTTAATAAATGTTCATAAAATCTGCTTTGAAATAAATAAAATAACTACATCCACGATGATATCAAATTTAACTAGTTTCGTAAATGCATACCTAATTTCGTGGCCATTTCCGTCATTTTGCATCAGCCATTGAATACACTTTTCATTTCAAGGATTGTAGTGTGGCACAAAAACCAATATTTACCTGTCATTTAGCTGATCCTCCGTCCCAGGAAGTGGATGAACAACAAAATGTAAAGAAGACATCTTTTAAACGCATGCGCTTACTACAAAATAAGCCCAAATTGTCACAAAACTCTCACTCATAATTTTATCTTGATACGAGACATTCCCAACGCCATGTTTTGAGAATAGAATAGAATCACAGATACTGAAAAAACTATTCTGTACTGCCAACTATTAAAAAGGAAGATAAATCAACAAGCATTAACAATCGATGATTAAATTTGAAAACGAGAAAATTTTCCATGTATAAACAATTAGATTAAGATTAAAAAATGAAAATAATATATTATTTAATCATATCAATTAAGTTTAAGATAACGATTACAAATAGAACTATAGTAAAACAAATTTCTCTTATGCCGTATTTATATTATATTTCAAACTATTGGTTTTTATTACATCACTTCACTTTTTTATATCCAAAAACCAAATAAGAGCATTTTAATTGAGATTTATCTTGTAAATGTTCTCTGTTCCTATTACACTCTCACATTTTTGTCTAACTATATATAACATAAATAATTGAAGAATAAGATTGAAAGAAAAATTCCTTCCAATTTTCTCTATCAAATATATTTGGACATATTGACGCCGACCGCCAATGCTCCTCTATGTCGCATAGACCGCTATGTCTCATCAACGTCTCGCAAAGGCATATGCACCGAACGCACTCGTGCGCGCACCAAAGTGTAGATCGTGCAACGAGGCGAACGCCAGGCAACAAGTGCTATGTTGGCGGGAGGATCTGGTCTGGTGTGGCATATCCCTCCGCCGAACTACAACAAATGTAATTATGTATATTTTTCTACAGGTTTTTATTAGACATTATTTTCATCATTTAATATTTCATTCCTTTCAAAATTATGATTCACTGTGCGCCTTGTCCCGAACCTGGCCGGTTCAGTTTCCCGCGAAATTCACACGTTTCCGCGGGAGGGCTGGCGGGCGAGGTGGGTCGCGCGCGGTGAGAGCGGGAGTATCCGTCTGGAGCTCGGAGAGGCCGGCAGCCTTCGCGCAACGCGGAACCATCAACGTTTGCTTTCACCAACATGTAGTTTCAATGGTTATTTTCTTTCTTAATCCTTTACGTACAGTTCCGTGGTCGGCCTCAAAGTTACCATGAGGTATTTCACTTAAATAATTCAGTGCTCCAAGATGAGTGTTCTGCATATTACGTAAGTACTGTGGGAAATCTACGAGACGTTACATCGGCGCTTCACGCAACAACCTAGCTTACCAGCTAAATAGTTTCAGCCCGCACGGGGCAGCCAGTAGGCGACACATGCCACCAAACTTATTAACGAGTCAGTATCTGGGACAAGTCTAAGAGTCATGTAGAGTCACAGGAGATACAAGCCTACGTGTCATTAGCCCAGTGTAATAATGTAATATGTAGTAGTAAAGTGTTTTTCGTCGTCAGAGTATAATATGTCATGTTAGGGTTTATTCTGTAACCGCCGCACGGTATCGTGCCACCAAACTTACTAACGAGTCAATATCTGGGACAAGTCTAAGAGTCAGGTAGAGTCGCCGGAGTTACGGGCCTATGTGTCATTAGCCCAGTGTAATACGTAATGTGTAATAGTGAAGTGTTTTTGTCAGTTAGGGAATATAATGTCATGTTAGGGTTCATTCTGTAACCGCCGCATCATGTACAAGAGTACGTCCTTCGCGCGCAGTAAAATCGTGAGCCGCCACTGAGGAAGTGGGCTGCGCGTGTGACTATTCGATTCGGGACAACCGTTACGGCCAGAACAGGCAGCACTATGTATAGGGCTGTGCCGTAATAAATTCATCAGGCATCAACCAGTAACTTTGTGTTCTTCTTCAGGCGTCCTGAGTGGCCGTAACAGCTCGGGGGGCCCTACTGCGTAAACCCCTACCTCTAGCCACAAGGCCGAACCCTCCCTGAGATCACGAATCATATAAGTATCACGTAAAATTCAATGGAGGTAGTGGGGATAGCGTCAATATAACCTCACAAATGTTTTTATCGTGTCACACAATTAAAGTTCATTTTTGAACAAAGTTGTCTTTAACAATTAATTTTTTTAAATTATTTTTGATCTCACAGGAGATAAACCAAATCCATATCACCTGCAGCTTTTACAAATTACTCAAAGGTAAGCCATCTTATAGTTCCGAAACTTGATCTAAGATATGTACACATTAAATAAGTGTTTATTTTTGGTTGAATCAGTTAAAGTGAACATACATATCAGATAGAAATCCTTTAATTGCCTTTACCGTTCTAAGCAAAACTGTAACATCAGTCACGGTCAAAGACTGTCAGGGAACAAAATGAACATGTGAATAAATAGAGGAAAATTCCATTACAAATGACAAACAATAAAATACATAAATATGCCTGAAATGACAATTGAATGGATTACAAATATATGACTGGTATTCATAGAAACGTATTGAGCAAAGATTTCTAACATCTTGGCAAAGATGGTCTAGTTTCTCAAGGTGGCAGTTTCAATACTCATGTTTCATAGAATGTGAACAAGTTAAGCTTCATGAAGACTGCATACTCAAACCAGAGCTTGTTTTACATAAATAAGGCTTGACGAAGCACTTACTTAAGACAGCCGAAAAGACATGAGCATACAAGAACCTGGCTGTAACGCCCCTCGTGCCTCAAAGTTGAATTATTTTAAATTAATTAAAAAGAGCCTTGGAAACTTGCTGGGTAAGAAAAATAAGAAAATTAAGTAATTGACCAGAGGTGGCACGAGGTGGAGAACAAGATAATTTGGATCTCCCTGACACAAGCAACTTGGGAGCGGGTGGATCTTTTAAGGGAAGAAGGTATATCATAAATAAATTAACACTACACAAGTAGCTTGATCTATAGGTTCCCTGGTTTATTATTAAGGAATTTTGTGTTCGTATTATTCAAACCTGACAATAAAAATCTTAGTAAATAACAAAGTTAAAGGGGGCGCCCCAGGATTAATTAAAACAATACATATTAAACCTTAAAAAAAATTATTACATAATCAAAAATTTAAAAATTGCACCAAATTTGAATGTCCCAACAATTACATCGATGATTAGTTTTATTGAATCTACATATTCTTGAGGAAAGCACTGTTCGCTGGTAGGCTATTCATTCGATTAATGTAGTTCGTAGCTAGAAAGTGGGGGGGGGGGGGGGGATGTTGATTTCACATTACCACCCGGGTCTTCAAAAAATAACGTCGGGACGCGGAAACCTCTCTTCTAACGTGACCCGCAGTGGAGGTGCAGGACCACGAGCTGGGAGCAATTTGTCTCTCCAGCACTTCGACCCTGTCTGAAACCCAAATCAAATCCAAAACGAATTAGACTTGCTTCCAGACAGTCCTATACCGTCGGCGCAAAAGGCCAACAAACGGGAATGGGGGGAAAAAGGCCGGATTACTCACCAACCAGGGTGTAGAGTTCGGAGCTCACTAGGTGTCCCGCGCCGACATCAGGATGCCGCGGACCGAGAAGTCAGGATGCGCGGACGAAACCAGAATTTTTAGAATTAAATAAGAAGAAATAAAAATTTAACTACGCATGACTTTTCTACAAACTACCTCTGCCTGGCTACTGTACAAACGGGATCACATCCCTTAAGCAAACTGACTACATTCTCGTGCACGCGAAAATCACCGTTCCCGCAAAAAGCCTCTTAGCGCAGAGGACGTAGAAGAGACGTGGTCAGTAGCCGAGGTGAGAGGGCTGAGTGCCCCGCAATCGGCCAAAGCACCTAATTAAATCGGGCGGTAAGGCCCCGGGTCAAAGGAGGGGGTAGGTTCGGTTCTAAGCCGAAAATTTCCGAAGGAGTACGAGGCGGTCGTGACAACAACACGACATGCGCGCTCTCTACCGGACCGAAACGAAAGCAAAGAACAATCGACTTCTCCGGGCCGCGAGAGGAAAGCATAGTGCCTTATGGCACCGCGACGCTGCCTTCTAGCGGCGTAAGGGGGAACTACTTGAGGTGGTGAGCAGACTTGCCACCAGGTGTCATGAGGGTAAGCTCTGCACGCTGGCGACCAGGCCCGCGGTTACTTTTTCCTGCCGCTAGGTTTCGCGAAGGTCTCTTTAGGTCTCTTGGCTAAGTTCATGTCAGGTCACTGCTCCTGGATTTCTCAGAACTAAAGTGATGGGGAAAGAGAGGAAGGGGGGGGGGGGCAGAAATAGCCACTAAGGTGGGAACGCAGCTCCACTGGAGACTGCTTCGTGACGAGACATGCTTTTCTCAGCAGGCCTCTACAAGGTAGCAGCTTGCAGCCCAGGAGCTGCTCGAAGCAGTTTTGGTCATGCAGGGAATTAAAATTACAAACTCGGGACGTGACTGCAGGCGAGAGAAATTTCAACCGGGCTGACCATGTCCACATTAGACAGCAAAATATCAGATTGGCCCCCTGGGAAGGGGCTTCGGTCCACTGGCACAAAGTTTAAATCGGTGGCGTACACCGGCCTAACAAAAGGTAAATCACCCCCATTAACCACCAGATAAATTTAAAAAAATGGAAACCCCAAAAAATTTTAAAATTATAGAATAAATTAAAAAAGTGACGAAATGCCTAATTTCCGGCACATGGCCGACTGGACTCATTCATTAAAAACTCTGCTACATTTCATACAGAGCACTGAAACCCCAGAATTTGAGACTATTTACAGTAGCTACTTTTCCTACTACTTTTCCTCATTAGGTAACTGCTCCCTGATGATGGCGACTGTAATGTTGACCGAAATGTTGGTATATCATCTGCCAAGGACACGGCTACAACCCAGAAGCCAAGCTACTTCAGACAATGGCAGTGAAAGCCTGCAAACATTATTACCGAATACTAACATGTCTTAATTTTAATTTTTATTTACATAAATTAATTTATAAGTATACACACATACATTTCCCTTTCTAGTTTAGTATAGGCTGACTGGCAGCCTGGCGAGAAACGACACCTAGTCGCCCCCGAACAAACCAGCTTCCCCCAAACCCAATGCGGACATAAAGTCCAAGTGCCCGACCCACGAATGGTAGACTCTTTCTACTCTGTCAAACTCTTCTTTCTGAACTATCCCAATGTTTCCCGTAACTAACCTGATGAAGTAAATGCATGAAATTTTGCATCTCGCATGTAAGTGCCCAGGGTTTCCCCTGTGTCTATGTAGGTTTTACCTGGGCCCAACTTATCTAGTTTTTAGTCTAGAGTTATGAAGTGAAGGAAGTTAGTCATGTCGCCAATCGCAGTCATGGCTGGCCAATACCCTCCTAGCAAATGATGCATGCTACCTTACCCGCATGGCTTAAACCCAGCATGAGTAGAGCATATAGGCTTCGGCCTGATACGCACTTAAACTCCTCTCTAACCCAGACCCCTCCTAAATATTTCCTGACTACTGCAAGTTTTCGGCTAAAGCAGTTGTTGCTAAATGCATATACAGAAAACCTGTTGAGCCAGCTAGAAAAAGTGAACAGTACATTTATTTTGACAAGCTTGACGTCGTCCGACCGAAGGCCACCCTAAAGCCCGACCTGCAACCGCCAGTATTCAACCCCGCTAACGGAACACGTCCCTAGCCATGGTCCACCCGAGTCAGGCGAGCCACCAGCAACCAAGGTAGAACCCGGCCCCCTAATAAACAGACCGACATTGCAGCCGACCACGTTGCAAAAACAAACACAGAATATTAAACAATATTATGTATAAATTATAAGTTGATTAACGAAAGTGCGACGTAGGAGTGCCCGGGCACTCACGTGTGTAAATACGTCGATACGTGTATGAGTGTCCCCCTGGCGGCCTTCTGCCTAGATTGGTTAATTAACCATGTGCCATAATTATTAAACCCTTGTATTCGTTATTAACCCCCACCAGAGCAGTCCGGCAAGAGACGAACAGTCGCTGCTGTGACGTATATTTAGAGGACATAATTCGTAAACATACTAACTCCAATTTGTAGAAGGGACGAGTGATGTTATTTAGTCTTTATAATTAATGTAGGAATTTAGCGCCCTTAAAATCTCTTATTAACGTGTCACATTAGAAACTAATGTAATGAGGTCAACCCTGGCGCGAGGGCCACCGAGCCTCGGCCGGGCGCCATTACATCACGACAGTACAGCGCGACTCGTGGACCGGGGCGGACACACGTCCCACGGAGAGGCATCATCCATTGTCTGCAATGAACTCACTTCTGGTAATTATAGTCACTCCTCGAAACCTCTTTTTACTTATCTCTCCGTGCGTACCCGGTCCAATTTTCGGTCCAGGACTTAATCCGGCCGCATAACTTTTAAAACCCCCTGCACCACACTTGGTCTGCGGGGTAGTTTCAGCATACGGCACGGGCCGCCTCCCGAAGAACAGAACTTTAACTAAAACCAGTCGCTCTGGCGCTGACACCACCCCGTAAGGGAACTTGAGCGAATTTAGCTGCGGTCCGCGCTCCACTACAGTGGACGCGAACACCGCCTCGAGACATTGATATACGGGATTGGCCGCCTCCAATCGCCCTCACCCCTCTTTTGAGTAACCAGGCTCAGAACCGCCTAGTGCCACGCTAATACGTAATATTTAGTAACTTTGTGCTACGCCTTGAATCTAGAACGTTTTCTTTTGTAAACTTGTGCGACGCGCCACCGCGTAACATTCAATAAACTTGTGCAACGCACCTTCGCGTAACATTTTTTGTGAACTTGTGCCATGTCTTATTACGTAACTTTCAAACTAACTTTGTGTAATTGTGTAACTTCTGTATTTTGTGACATCATCCTCTGTACGACGTGGCATGTAATCAACGGTATTACACCAAGCCCACAGTCGCATGAATAAACGACACACGTCATTTGTTGCATCACTTCAGCGTCTGATTAATTAACCATACGACTCCCAACCACCGCCAAGTAGGGAATTCCTCATAACCCACGCAACACCGCCGACGGTCCTAGTGGGCCACGCAGGGCAACCGACCCCACGACCCACCTATCGACTAGAAACAGAGCTAGTCTGACGCCCACCCGGAAACACTGCATCGACAACCGCCATTCCCGCTAGGAGCCGCACCGGGACTCGAGCCCGAGACCCCGGACGACGGCAAGCTTACCTCAATCGCTTGTTGTAGTTGTTATGGGTGCACAATAATTTGTTTGAATACAGTGAATTATTAAATATTTAGTTTTTCTTTGGGGTGCAGGTGTGTATGGTATAGTAGTGTTTTTAAAGAATTAATTTTTAAAGATCACAATTAAAGTGTTTTTTTTTTCAAGAAGTAATACCTTGAGTGAAGATTGTTTTATATTATTTTGTTTTAAAAGAAAACCATATAATTATTTTAAAAAAATTGAAATTGTAGCCTTTTTCATGCGGGTTACTGTAAATTTTCGGCGCATGCAATTTTTGCTAAATGCATATATAGATAATGTGTCGGCCCAGCAAGGAAACGTGAAGGGTAAATTTTGTTAATATATCTTATAGCAATCGCTGGGTGAGGTTCTAATGTGTGCATAATACTTGGTTTGATTGCAGTGAATTTTTTTTTTCTGGTTGCAGGAGTATATATAATGGTAGTGATTTTAAAGCAATTTTTCTTAAATAGCACAATAATCGTGGTTTTGTAATAAGTAATTACTTAAGTGAGAATAGTTTATTTTATTTTAGTTTTAAAGGAAACTAGAAAATTATAAATATTTTTGAAATCGTAGCGGACTACTGCATGTTTTCCGCTCACGCATTTGTTGCTAAAAGCAGATACAGAAAACCTGTCGACCTAACTTGAAAAAGTGGATGCAACAGTTATCTAAAAATAACTTATCTCAATCTCTGGTTGTAATTTAATAAATTGTTAGCACAATAATTTGTTTGATTCTAATGAATGAATTTAAAAAAAAAAAAAAAAAACAGTTTTAGGAGATAATGAGTATTATAAAGTGGTGGTTTTTAATCATTATATTCAAAGATCACTATAAACATTTATAAAAATAAGCAATCCGTTAGTGAAACTATTTTTTATATAAGTGTTTGAAACTATTTCAAAATAAGTAAAAAGTATACTTTTTGGTTTGGGGTATATGTTTTTGTATTGACGAATCTTCTTTGAAACAATCATGGAAGACTGCTGTAGGGGTTCTGTTTCTGTTTATCAAATGCATTGAGAAATTGACTATGGTTGTGAAATGTAACTTGAAAAACATGTAGCTTTAAATGTATTGTTTTTTATAGCAGTTGTGAATTAAAGACATTTTTTATCAGCAAAACAATGCACACCGCGTGATCTTATCAGTAGTTTCGATAACACATACTGCCTACGATGGAATGAATTCAGCCCACATTTGACAGTAGCGGCACACAAAGGCAGCGGCGGTATGGATTACTTAGGGACCGTTCAAGGAACATCTAATGGGGATGTGCAGAGAACCGACGACTGTATTGTCAACTACAACGGGTATCCAGCCTATGATCGCGTGCTGAGCCACGAGGTTCGCAGACTCGGCAAGGCTCGTCGGAAGAACGCCTCTTATACCCGGAGCCAGTCCATGTCCGCCTGCCAGGCGGGGACGTACAGTGCGGTCGAAATAAGCCGGATCCGAGAGAGACTGCTTCGCACACAAAGGCACCCGCAGACGGGCCCACTGCGACACTTCACCAGATCACAGAAACTAACCCTTCTGTCGCTCACACTCGTCGACTTCCTTAGCTTTTGTTCTATGTCGATAATGGCTCCATTTTTTCCTAAGGAGGTGTGTGACAAAATTGAAACATTTTTAATTCACTTACATTTATGTATTATACAAATATCAGCCTTTCACAATTTTATTGATTATTGCACTAACAGTTTGGTGACATCCCTGTAATACTATTTTGTTATCCATATATTTTTTTAAAAATATAAATTACTTTTTCCAGGGCTAAGATGATATGAATATTTTATGTTATTTATATGTCATCCTTTGCATAACTCATAGTGGCATGGTTGTGATGAAGAGCAGCTTTGCTATTCATATTTAGTTTTTATTGGAGTGTGTGTATTTGCAGGCAGCACTGAAAGGAATGTCTCAGTCTATGTCCGGCCTCGTCTTCAGCGTGTATGCATTGGTCGTCTTCATTTCATCTCCAGTGTTTGGTAAAATTGTGAGTATTACCTACTACAGTTGCACACCTTTTTACAAAACCTTTGGCCTACTGATGGTTGAGAGGTCAAATTACCTTCTATCAAGGCGATCAGTATTGATTGATAGTGTGATCAACTCCAGGTTATTTGCTTGTATAGTGAGCTGTTAGGTTTGCTCAGGGTAGTCCCATTTATTCCCTCAATGCTCAGGGTAGGAAAAAAAAAGTTCGAGAATGGCTTAAGTGACATCTGGCATGCCACAAGAGTATTTTCTGAGACCTTGATTGTTCAAAATTAGTATGCAACGGACTGAGTAATCTGCCAGTACGCCACAGACTTTACTGCGGACACACACATGTGAAGTAGTTTATCAAAAATTCGTAAATGGCCTGTGCTTTAACAGGCTCATAACCTGGCCTATTGTGTTGTCGTGCGGGAAGCGTGCCTGATGGGCGTGTCTCTCGGTGACACGTAGCGGTCAAATGAACTGGAAAACTGTGAGCCTGCCTCGCGCAAGCACCACCGGGCCGCCTGTCCCACAGGCGGACACAAGGCACTTGCACCGCGAGTTTCGCTCGTTGCACTCATTTCAGGAATATTTTGAAACTTATAAATAAGCAGAGCAGTTTAAGTTACATTTACGAGCAATGTTTTCATGGGACAGTAGATCTGACTCCTTATATGTGAGCTGCTTCAGTGACAGTGTTGTATGCAGAAGCATAGGACTCATTGGAACAGTGGTGCCATGATTGTCTGTTGTATATTGTCTGATTGCAGCTCCCTCATGCCGGGGCGAGGTTCCTGTTCCTCTCTGGGATGTTTGTTGCCGGCTGCTGCAACGTTTTGTTTGGGTAAGTTGGCGAGATTTCCTTGGTGGTACCATGTGTTTGGAAACAACCACAGAACTTTTTCATTGAAAGATATTTTTTTTTAATGATCTCATTTTATTGAAGTCAAACCATAATGTTTTTAGAGCCAATTGCGTTTTATGAAAGTGAATATATGCGGGTTTATGTTGTTTCACATGGGTCCACCATCTTAGTGTCACATTTCCGTCATCGACTTCCGTTCCACTTTCATGAGATTACTCTTACCAAATGCAGTTTACCGAGAGCTAAATTTTTACTCATAAAAAAAAAAGGTTAAGTTACTGGCACAGCCTGTACAAGTAGATGAAAATTGCTCTTCACTTACATTTCAAATTTATTTTACTGTGCTGACTAATGCAACCTTACTGGGGATATCTGTCCTGACTACATAGAGCTGTGTTGTTGCAGGTTGCTGGACTTCATAGAGCTGTGTTGTCTGCAGATTGCTGGACTTCAGAGAGCTGTATTGTAGCAGGTTGATGGACTACATAGAGCAGTGTTGTTGCAGGTTGCTGGACTTCATAGAGCTGTGTTGTCTGCAGGTTGCTGGACTTCAGAGAGCTGTATTGTAGCAGGTTGATGGACTACATAGAGCAGTGTTGTTGCAGGTTGCTGGACTACATAGAGCAGTGTGTTGTTGCAGGTTGCTGGACTACATAGAGTTGTGTTGCAGGTTGCTGGACTACATAATGCAGTGTGTTGTTGCAGGTTGCTGGACTTCATAGAGCTGTGTTGTTGCAGGTGGCTGAACTTCATAGAGCTGTGTTGTCTGCAGGTTGCTGGACTTCAGAGAGCTGTATTGTAGCAGGTTGATGGGCTACATAGAGCCGTGTTGTTGCAGGTTGCTGGACTACATAGAGCAGTGTGTTGTTGCAGGTTGCTGGACTACATAGAGCAGTGTGTTGTTGCAGGTTGCTGAACTACATAGAGCCGTGTGTTGTTGCAGGTTGCTGGACTACATAGAACAGTGTGTTGCAGGTTGCTGGACTACATAGAGCAGTGTGTTGTTGCTGGTTGCTGGACTACATAGAGCAGTGTGTTGCAGGTTGCTGGACTACATAGTGCAGTGTGTTGTTGCAGGTTGCTGGACTACATAGAGCAGTGTGTTGTTGCAGGTTGCTGGACTACATAGAACAGTGTGTTGCAGGTTGCTGGACTACATAGAGCAGTGTGTTGCAGGTTGCTGGACTACATAGTGCAGTGTGTTGTTGCAGGTTGCTGGACTACATAGAGCAGTGTGTTGTTGCAGGTTGCTGGATTACATAGACCAGTATGAGGTGTATACTCTGTTTTGTTTCCTGGTGAGGATACTGGAAGCCCTGGGGGCAAGTGCCTACGCCACTGCTAGCTTCGTGTTTGTTGTGTCGATCTTCCCGGACAACATTGGCTCTGTGCTGGTAAGTTTTGTCATTAGTTTTCCTTTTGACTAACGCTTGTGTATTATATATACATACTTTATTGTGCCTGATATTGTTATATTTTTATGTTTTTATATTTATAATATTTAAAAAAAAAAATCTTTTGTCTTATTTATCTATTGAAATAATGAAATAGTTAATTTTTAAAACCACGACCGTCACTTATGATTGTTTTTTCAAGGGGCTTAATTAGATTGTCTTATAATGTTGTAGTAATGTGTGCGAGTCTCACTTTTCAGTTTATTTGTAACTAGTTGGCAAGCATTTTTTTAGTAGCACATAATCTAACAAGAAATTTATTTGATGATTTTTAAAGGCAAATATTATAACATTATACATCAACTAAACTTCTTGTTTGATCACTGCTCTGCATGTAGTGGTGACTAAGTGCTTTATGCAGACATAATGTTTTCAGGTGTTTCCATTTAACAATGTGTTTACTGAACATTTTATTGAAGGTTTCTTTATGAGCATTCCAGTTTTTGATGACTTGCAAATTTTTCTATGTAGTTTTATGATTTTTTATATTGTAATTGTTTGTACAATGAATGTAACGAGTCATTGGAGCACATTTCACTCTTGTGCTGAACATGACCAGTACAACTGTTCTCATTATCACATAGTAAATAGTGTGTGCATTAATTACATTAAACCTTCCAACCATACAACTTCAAATTCAGAATAATACTTACATCCAAATTCAGGTTTGAAATTATCAATCCTTTATTGTTAATAGATCTTAAGTATTACACGACTATTATGAATAAAAATTATTTGAGTTAAGAAAGAATTCGTTAATGTTGCTAGTCAAACAATAAAAGCATTATTGAGTGCTCTCAACTAAGAAGTATATCCTCTAGGATAAAGTTAACTTGATAGTTGCAAATAAATGTAGTACAAGTTGCCACCGCTCGGTTGTCCTGTGACTGAGAACCGGGTTGAACTTAGTAACGTGGAAGTAATTTACAATAATTTAACCATGAGCTTGGTCCAGGAGGGTGCCAGGTTAGACTGGACGTCTGACCCAAGTGTTGGTGTGTGTCGCCGGCCCCAGTGTGGCTCACTAGGCTCGGTGGCTGCACCTGTTGGTGAAGGCCCTACTAACTAACGCCATCCTTGAGCGTTCCCTTCTCCGCATAGGTAGTTGAGTCCTAAGCAGGCTGGGCAGAGAACTACTGAATAAAACAAACGTTTTGGCGGGCGTGGTTTTATTCAGACGAGCCAATGGACAGGTACTAAGCCTGGATTGGTTTGCTACAAATTACACTGGAAACATTGTTAAAACATGTTGCACTTTACGTTACTCGTCTACACTCTCGCTATAGAAAGATTGCGACCCGAATCAGTCGTTCCTCTACTCTTTTTAAAACTCCGTGGCGTTGTCACACATGGAAGGAGAAGTGACGGCGGGAGGGTCACGCCCTGCACCGCAAACTGGTCCAAGTGTTCCTGGTGGAATTAAGTACCAAAGATTTCGGTGGATTAATATGATTGACTGGCTTGCAGATCTCAGTGATGTAAGCGTTAACAGCTTCCACACATGCCGGTCACGTCCACCTGGTACCACGAACTCCTCAAGACTGCCGCGAGAGGGGAGGAACAGTGCCCTCGTGCGACACATCCATAAAGCACTAATAAATGTTTTACGTAAAATTTCACGTCTAAACATCTTGCAGTTCACTTAGTTAATTTACCCACATGGGAAACGACTGACAGAAGGTCTAAATGTGAGCGTTTTGTTTATATGGTAATTTTTTATTTGAAAAACACCAGTCTAACCAGAGACTGTTAATCGCCTTTGAGCTACTCCGTTACCTAGAGCCAGACTATTTATATATTGTTAAATACGTATTAAATAAGTATTAAATCTGGTGTGTGGTTGCAATAGGTATTTAGGTGTTTGTCAAACCAGGTACTCTTAAGGGGTCACACACTTTCTTTTCTGAATATGATGACTTTACATAAATTCTTACGGGAATTAAATACACTGGTGCTCATACAGGTGCTAACACACGGCACGGAGTTCTTACTTAGTTGCGGAAAGAATCACTAACTTGACTCGTGCGGATGTGATGCAAGGGTGCGTACTGGCAGGTGAAGACCGGGCGTTGCTATCATAGGAGGTATGACGTCAAAGTAAACTAGAGATACAATACTTGGAAAAAATTAAGTAAGGCAAAATGAAAGTAAATTAAATTATCAGACGAAAAAGTGTAAGCAGTATATCTACAGTCTGGATGTTAATATTTCTAAACACAACACAAACAATTAAACAATTTCACTATCCTACCGACACACTGTTGTGCTATCATCAGTTAATACCTAAAGGTACTTCTGTTGAAATCCTCTATAGCAAGAATGTTATCCGTTTGGGAATGTTCATAATGCCTCTCGTAAATGTCTGATAAACCGTAGCCGTCTCTGGTAGCTTCGTTGATCCTCAGCGAGACGATGCCTCAAATTGAAGCTCTGCTAAGATTCCTAACTCCTTTCGAAGAACTGCACATCTATTAGGTAGTTTCACGATGCACAATATACAGGAAATAAATGTTTCGAGTTGTTAATACTTCTGTCACTGGACAGAACATTCATTCCGTGAAATAAATCAAGTTCAAAATCCTCAAGGTTTTTGTCAAAAGACCATTTCACACTCTTCTTATAACTTTGAAAATCAAATGGTATGTATGGCTTTCACGTAGAAATTCAGAACTATTCTTTTTATGTCATGTAGCCTATTTGAGTATCAATGATGATTAAATAAAACATAACTGGCCTGACTATAAAACACATCTAGAGTTCATGAATGTTTGAAGAGTACTAAATTTTATTTATAAAATAAACTCGCTAGGACAATCTAACGAAAATTTCTGACCAATCAGATTTTAATCAAACATATTGTTTTGACAAAAGAACCCATAGAGTAATACATAAAATATAATTATATAAATACAGAAATGAAAGTTGCTTAGAGAATGCACATTTAACTAGCAAAACACAATTCGTAATGAAACATGATTTGATGAGCAATCAACGTTAACTACAGCCACATGTGTGTGGTAAATATGGAAAGGAAGATGGACACTCTCGCTTGTATAAGTACCCATTAGCCGGCCTGATAGTCTGCAGCTGACTGCGAAGTACCGAGAACCAATCAATCCAAATACAAAATACACCTATAGTGACACCTCATTAAAAATTACATCACTCAAAAGGATTTCTCACTTTTAAGTCTGTATTTCCACTTCCCTACGAGATGTTTTATTTTTAGGTATTACTAGTTCAGTATGTATTAAGTATTTTCATTATTATCACTACCCATCAATTCTGTGAGTTTTTATAGGTACATTGTAATTACGTAGATTAATTGTAACAGTGAAAATACAAACATAAGTTAATGACATGTGTTAATATAGGTTATATATGTATAGCTACAAGTTACACAACAATTTATTATGAATATACTTGCATCTATCGATCCATGAAACTTCGTAGAGGTCAGAAAAAGTCACAGGTGACTTAACGCTAGTGACTGAATTTATATAAAGTTGTGTTTTTCACTTGTGTGATGGTAGCTGTTAAGGCTGTCTTGACATGCTGAGTTGGTTAATTAGTTTTTTGTTAAGGCTCTTTACTGTAAAATCTATTTTGATAGCTCACTTGCATATATGTTGTTCGGTCCCAGATGCCGCAGCCAGATACTTGCTAAACCGTGTCTTCGGCCTGTGAAAGCTGGTGCAAGTGATGATAGTTGTGAATTCTGGCTTGGGTTCCTGCTATTAATTGATATTTAGTGAATATCTGTTGGAAACGTAAAATGCGAGCGTGCTCTCGTGATGAATGGGAAATGACAGTAAAGTGAACTAACCACCGAGGTGTTGGAGCAAGTGTGACGCTCACGGCGTGATGTGAGGTGTGGTGTGCGCAGGGCATCCTGGAGACCTTCGTCGGGCTGGGCATGAGCGTGGGGCCGGCGCTGGGAGGCCTCCTGTACTCGGTAAGCCCCTACCTCGCAGATCCTCAGGTCCTCACACACGCGACTCTTGCAGGACTAGAAAACCTCACTTAATGTTAATACAAGGCCTGTGCTAATATTCAAATTTTCAGATATCAAAATTAATAGTTTATTATTTGTTTTCGATTCAATATTGAATACTAACACTTTGAAAAAAAAAACCAATATTCGGTCGTTTACGAATACGGCAGTGCAGGATCTTGAAAGTCTGGAACAATTTTGGGAACACATAAGATTTTCTCGTCAGGCGGGGAAAAAAATTTCCACAGGATTTTCGTAATGTTTTGGGGTTATTTATGTGGAGAATTTTGCTACATCTGGCCAGGTAAATTTTGAGAAGACTAATATAGTAAAGACGGATTTAACGTAGTGATTTGGAACCATTACTAACACCCACGTTATCGGCTAAAGTATTTTATGGAGAAGAGAGTCCAGCAGGTGGTTACAAATAGATTAGAACTGACAGCATACTGATAAGGATAAATCAGTGTCCACAAAAATCAAAACACTGCTGTTCTGCTAGTGCAGCCTTCTCGCTGTCCGTGGATAAACATGCTTTGTCCAGCAGGTTAAATTATCAGAGATTTCAACAGCATCTTTTAAATATTTCCCAGCATTGACTTTCCTTACATGATAAAGCTTCTCATAATAATCTATTGGCATGTACGTGACCTCTTGAATGGTGGACGGTCATATGCTGATGAATCTGTTTCGTCAATTTCAGTTCTTCCTGTTTCAAATCCCCATTTATTTGACATGTGTCTACCGCTTGCTAATTTATGTGCATAATGGTCCCAGGCACGTTGGATTTAGTTTTTGGTAATTGCATGTGTATAGGAACTACGATGGTAGACTGCATGATTTGTACATTCCAGCTGTTAATTTTTTTAATGAACATAGAAGTACTTGCTATCTTGCAAACGGGCCATCTCTGCTACTACCACAATGGTAAGACTGTATCCGAGGATTTAGCACCAACTTCTTGTCGTCGAAAGACTGACACAGTACACATAGCTTCCAGTTGACAAGTGCCTGACCTTCAGAAGTTACTAAGAAGCTTGTAGTTGGTCACTCATGGTCAGACCCTGCAATCATAAAATCACAATATAAACATGTGATTGCCATCATAGAAACAGAACCAATTTACATGTTTCAGTTCAAATTCACATGTGTTGTTACTCACAATACATTTCTTAGCCCTGAAAATGTATGTTTACATTTCAAAATTATATTTTTATGTTATATTTAGAAACTGAGATATAAAAAAAATTGTTTTTTTAATGTCAGCCATTGTTTAAAATCCAAAATGGCGGCTACACAGGACTCGTAGCAAATGGAAACATTATTTTTTAATTGTTTATATTATGACCTTTCCAGAAATGTACAACTTTCATACTATCCACAAAATTCCCACGGAGTTCTAAATCATAACACAGTGAACCTGACTATTGTCTGATACGCTGGAAAACAAGGTGGTATTGAGGTGGTGTTTATTAGATGCATACCATACCTGATTCTTGAGTACTTGTTCATTCACACACTTGCTTGCAGGAAAGACTGAAACATACCCGAGCATATTTATTTTAGCGGTGTGCGACGTAGCCCTGCGGTTGGAGCGAGAAGGGTAGGGACTGAAGCTGTGCTAACGCTCTCTTGCAGGTGGGGGGGTTCGGCTTGCCCTTCTACAGCCTCGGGGTGATCATGGTTGTGTTTGTGCCCATCAACAGCCTGCTGTTGCCCCCCAGTGACGGTGAGTGTTGGCTGCGTCCTGCACTAGCCTAGTGCACTGCAGAGCGGCTTACAGCATTGTGTCTGACGATGTGTGTAGTGTATGATATAACTGGCACACGGTAGAGAACCAGGTTTGTTTATACTTGGTGTGGCAGCCATTCACATGTTAGGACTGCGATTTCTGTGTAATTTGTATGTAGTCTCAGTGATATTGTTGTATTACAGTGAACCACAAAACAATACATTTTCCAGTAGTCATCATCATCATCATCATCATCATCATCAACAACTGCCTCCAGCCTGCGGCCGGGTCAGCAAAGTAAAATTCCTATACCTTCCTCCGTCACTCCACCCATTCTTTCTCCTTCACTGTGTTTCATTCTTGTCCTCTCTCTTGCACTCCGTTAACTATCTGCTCTTCCCACCTCCTCCTTGGTCTTCCTTGGTGTCTTCTTCCTGTGTACTTCGACTCCATCATTTCCCTAGGCAGCCTCTCTTTTCCCATTCTCTGCACATGGCCATACCATCTCAATTTAACTTTTTCATTACTCACATTCGAGTCCTGTACACAGTTTCTTGCTTGCACCATCTCATTCCTGATCCTTTCTTGTCTTGTTACTGCCAACATACTCCTCATGAACTCCATACCTGTTGCTCTGATCTTCCCAGCATCTGCCCCATAAGTAACAATGGGCACATTTTAGGTATTGAACAACACTTGTTTGCATTTTCATGTCCACTCCTTCTTCCATATCAAATCTCACAACACCCTTAGAACATATCCTCTTGTTCCAGCCTTGAGCTACATTATAATGTATTTTTTATAACTAATTGAACCATGTTTTAATAAGTTTTTGTAGGTGGTTCTCATCATTATTGAATACTGTATGTGGCAAGATCTTGGGATCGTTAGCCCATCCTCCTATTGGTTCTTTCATCAGTATTTATCCTCCTCCCTCTGCCTTCAACCCTTTTCACCAGCCCATCCTTCAAGATGTTCTTTGAGCAGGTGTCCTTTCTCCTCGCTCTTGTTTAGCCCTTTTCTCTAGCCTTACCTCCTAGTGGTTATTTCAAGAGGCTTCCTTACTCTTCAATTTTCCCTCAGCACTTTTCACCAGTTCACACTTATCCTGGTTCTTTCAGCAGAATTTCTTCCCCCTTGTTCTTCCCTCAGACCTTTGAACCATCCCAACCTATTAGTGGTTCTTTCAGCAAGCTTCTTTCATCCTCTCGCTTTCCTTCCCTTCTTACCATATAATACTTCTCTTGGTTATTTAGCAGACTCCCATCCTCATTGTTTTTCCCTCAGCCCCTTTTACTAGTCCTTTCAGCAGTTTTCCTTCCTCCTGGCACTTTCATAAACTTCCCTTGCTCCTTGCTCATCCATCAGACCTTTTCACCAACCCATTCACCTCCTGATTCTCAATGAAATTTTTCTCCAATCCCGCTCTTTCCTCAGTCCTATTCACCAGTCCATTCTTCTCCTGGCTTTTTCCTTCATTTTTACTTCCTGATCGCTCTTCCCTCAAACCCTTTTCATCTACCAATCTCCCTAGTGGTTCTTTTGGAAGGAATTCTTCCTCGCTCTTTTGTCAGAGATTGTCGTCAGCCCATCATGTTAGCGGTTTTTATTCAGCTCTTCTTTCATACCTCTACATCAGCTCTCTTCCTAGTGGTTCTTCCTAGTGGTTGCTTCCTCCTCACTCATTCCTCACCCGTTTTCACCAATTGATATGTCTCCTAGTTATTTTAGCACACTTAATTCCTCCACGCTCTTACCTTAGCTCTTTTCATCACTTCATACTCCTCCTGGATCATTTATCAAGCATAGGTACATAGGACACCTTCAGCGAGTGCTGTAGTCGAGGAGACCCTATCTTCCCTATGCTTTTGTTCACAACTGTTGCTAAGGGCCTGTGGTCAGTTTGAACGTTTACCGTCCAACCTTAGATAAACTCATGAATCATTGTTGCTCCAAAATATATGGCTAGACGTTCCTTCTCTGATGGAGAGTTGTTCTTTTCACTGTATGATGGGCTCCGTGAAGCAGTGACTAGTTGAAGGTTACCGGAACTGGACTTGTGCAACAAACAGCCTGCTAGCCCACGCTGTGAATGCATCACACTGTAAGATGGTTTCTTTGTCTCAAGGTCAAATAATACCAGTACAGATGCCTCTGCCAGATTCAGCTTCAGCTCATCAAAAACTTTCAAATGTAAAGTTAGCCACTGCCAGTCAACTTCTCCTTTAAGCAGTTCATATACTTTCACCGGCCTGTGTTGCTGTCCACTTGAGCTTTTCCTGGCCGTTTTACTGTAACAGAGTCAGGCTCACTATCACCTTTCTTGCTGTGTGCAAGATGCGCTTGTTGTACTGCACTCTGCTGCCACTTTTTCTAATGTGAGCTTCTAGGACAGCCTCGTCTTGTACAACATGAACAATACAATCCCGCACCATCTTGTGTTTCTGCACCCTCACGAGCTGCCGTAGGGCTGGGGAAAAATGATGAGAACTTTCCTCTTCCTCTTGGCACCGCTGAGTGAATATGTATCATTCAAAGACCTCATTTGACCCTGGGTGGTACGTACTTTTCTATGGCCTGTTCCACCTTTACATAATTGTATCTATCGTCTTCCAATGTGTGAATTGTTAAAAAAATGTGAGAAGATATGCCCATGATATTTCATAAAAGTGAAATCTTAACCTTATCCTGGACATTGTGTTGTCCTGTGTTGACAAAGTAGTCCTCAAATTCCGACTCCCAAAACTTACAGAATGCATGTGCATTCTTACTGTGCCAGTCTATGTCGAGTGGCAACTTATCCTAACCACCCATGACCATTGTTTACCCACTTTCACTACTTTTACTGGCCCGGTCACAAGTTCCTGAGTGTAACCGTTTTGGTTAATACAAGATCCTGTCGATTGCACGATGGTTTATCTTAAATTTATTTCATCTTATAATAACTGATTCGCAACGGCCATCAATAAGACACCATCTTACATCTCACTGACTGTCTGCCATGCCCATAACACTTGCCTTGGGACATCATTCGTTGTCAATGGATGAAAACTGGTTAAAATCATTTGACACTCGTCTGATTAAATTCTAATGAGTAACTTTGTATGTTTAAAATAATTTCTGTGCCATTTACTGTAGATAGAAGATGAAATGCAGAAAGAGAGGCAAACTTTCATTTTTCAATGAATTTGATTTGCTTGCGTGATACACATATCAAAAACTTTTAACGTCCAAATAGACAACACAGAGGTCGGGGCAAGTTGGCAAGAAATCTGTCAATAACTTGTCCTGGCCACAAGTTAATTATTACTTATGGTTCTAGCTTGAACCACTTGTTTGAAGGAATCCCTTGCAGGTTGCCACGCATGTGTAGGACAAGGAACAAATGTGAGTGTGTTGTGTGAGACAGACAGAGGACTGTCAGAGTTAGTAACCCTACATGTTGCATTCATTCTTACAAATGCCTCGTGGAATTTGTTTCTCTGGATACTGTTTTTTTTTTTTTTTTACACCTTTGGTAATTAGTAATTAGCTATTGGTAAATGTAGTCAGTTAAAGGAGTGTTATGGCAGGAAGTGGCATGTAGGGCGTAGCGGAGTGTAGCGTGCCGTGTTGCAGCGTCCGACTCGGTGCGCAAGTCCGGCTCGTTCCTGAAGCTGATGCGACTGCCGTCGGTGGCGATTGTGAGCCTGGTGATCGTGGTGGCGTCCAACATGTGGGGCTTCCTCGACCCCACGCTGGAGCCGCACCTGCGCCAGGTACGACCGTCCTGTCCCGGACCGGGCTGACGGGGAGAGCGACCCGGGGCGGAGCTGGTACGGAGCACGTGCGTGTTGCAGTTCAAGCTGCGGCCGGAGCAGGTGGGGCTGGTGTTCCTGCTGTTCTCCGGGCTGTACGGTCTGTTCAGCCCGCTGTGGGGCCTGCTGGCGGACCGCCTCAACAACCACTGGTCCATGATGGTGGTGGGACTGCTGCTGTGCACCGCGGGGCTCGTGCTGCTGGGTCCGGCGCCCTTCCTGCCCTTCAGCGAGTGAGTGGCCTGCCCCTCTCATACCTCACCCTTGGCACGGTGGTGCGCATGTACTTTGGTCACCGGCATGCTAATCATCCGTATAGTTGTGAGATGTAACCCGGTGGAAAACAGGCATCTCTGTACAGAAATCAGAAGAGAGAGAACTGTGAGCGCCAGTAGCATAGTGTCGCCCGACACAACCTGAATGTGAGCGGCTCAGTCGGTGTTGGATTACAGAGTATGTCGAACCATGAACTGCTGGATTATAGACCTCTCACTGTAACTCCCAGTTCTCTTACATTTCCACTTGAAGTAGCTTCAATTATGTAGCCAATTAATCTAGAAGTGTAAGGATTGGGTGAATACCAATGTAATTAATTCAGTTTATGATTAGGTACTAATTTTCGAGATTAAGTTACTACCTTATTCCTGACATAATATAGCACTTTTGAATGTGCATAATTATTTTTTGGAAAGAAACTAGTTAGCTGTTATGACATGTCTGAGAAGTATTAGAGGTTAAGCTAGTGGTAACAAGTATGTCATCAGCTATTTCTTAAAAATATATTTATTAATTATAATTTTTAGAGATAATTGTTATATTATATATATGCCTTACATAAATAAAATAATCATTTACTTTCTCATTAACCAATTTAACTCTCATGAACTTTTGCGTTTTTTCTCTTTGTTTCTATTTTTCATACTGAGTATACCATGTTAATCGCATAATTGTCGCACATGTAATACTAAAATCAAGTTTGAAAAGTAGGGGTGCGATGTTTATGCGAAGAAAAAAAAAACTTTTTGTTAGGTAAAGTTATTCATAAACAAAAACTTTTCTTGGAAAGTAAGTTTATTTAAAAAATGGAGTATACAAGAGCTCGCCAAACAATTTAAATTAAGAAGTCATGCAACAAAAACCTTTCTTCAACTTGTAAATAGAAAAACAAAATTTGTGACCCGAATGCGAGCCTGAACGTAGTACACACTTACCACAAAAGAGTGTGGTCCATCAAACGTCGTTAACTCAGCACTCGACAGAGCCCGCACGTTGCATGCAATCGGCGAACTATCAATATCGATATTCGACTACGTGTGCGCATTCTATACAGGAAGCAACATAACCAAACATGAATGATGTCAACTAGTGCTGGCTACATTTTTATAAGTGGTACACCGCGGCCTCGCAAACAAACAGATAAAGGTTATAACGTTTAAAAAGTGTTTAAAAAGAAAATTTACACATCAGACAACTTCGAATTTCTGTTAATTAAATAAGTAAGTGGTAATGTCTGAATAAATATTGAATTTCTACTTTAAAATACATCGTTTTATACAAAAAATATACCTACATAAAGCGCTTGAAATCTAATAATGTGACTAAAAACATCATGTGACGTTTACGTGAGAGATATTCTATCCATATTTGACGTCCTAAAATATCGGTGCAACGATTATGCGCGTGCGACGATTATGCGATAAAAGAGGTTATATAATGGTTTGTCATCAGTACATGTTGATGTTTATGTTTTCAGCATGCTGTGGCTAAACCTAGTGGCTCTCTCACTCCTCGGAATATCCGTGGCATTGGCACTGCTACCAACATTTGAAGCTCTTCTTGATAGTGCAATGTAAGAAACCTCATATTCTTACTTTTTGTATTTTTTTTTTTTTGGACATCAGGTATGAATGTTTCTGATCAATACGAAACATTATTTATGTCTTTCATCACTATTGTTTCCGTAGTTTGGTCAAATGAAGTGGTTCATTGCAAAACATGCTGTGTTCCTGTGGCTATATGATATTTCCATCTGTCCAAGTTAAGTTACTTTGAATGAAACGAAAGTGTAGTGAAAATTAAAGTGTAAATGAGTCATGACCACAGACCATGCTAGACCATAGCTGCAGGTAGAAGTGCAGAGTGCTGGATCAGTAGATGGAGGCCTACTGGCAGTGGCGCGAGCGTGGTTGAGAGGTGTTGTGTTGTGCCTTGCAGCGAGGGCGGCTGCAGCGACGACATAACCACGTACAGCTTGGTGGCCGGCGTCTGGTCCTGCATGTACTCCCTCGGGTGAGTCACTCATCATGCACTGGACATTCATTTCAAATATCATGGTTATGGACTTTTTTTTTTTTAATCAATTGACTCAAGTAAACCTGTATTTTTTGCATAACCAGGGCGCCAGTGCAAAATTATGTAAATATCACAACAAAGGAAAATTATGTTTTAAACTGGAAATAGAGTAGTATCGAAGAATAATATTATGAAAGAAAAACTAATGTAATTAAAATATTCACCAGAAGTGGCAATGAACATAGCACAAATAGTGCTCACAAATAATAACATTTTACAGATATTATAGTTACTAGCATCCAAATTTCAAATAATAATTATAAGTATTTTGTCATGAAATAATTAACTATGGCACAAGAAATTAATTATTAAAGTCATTTACTTAAACAAAAAAAAAACATACATTGTGTTGGGTAGTCGATAGATATGAGCGAATAATCAAGATCTCTAAACTTTATAGTTTCCTCTAGGATAGTGTTAGATTAATAGTAGCACATAAACTTTAATATAGAACACTAGAATAATCAACAATAAGATAAAAATAAATGATGTAACATTAAAAGAATTAAGTTATCGAGAAAACAGTGCAAAGTGAGTACTGAAATTTGGGTGCTGATACAAAGTTTTAAAAACTACACAAAATTCTTTTACAAAATACTATGCCGATGACATTATGTGATGATATTGTTTAACAGTGGATAAAAATTAAATAAAAATACAATAAATAAAATAAATTAATGGACTTTGCTTCTTTGAATAACATGACATACAAAATAGGTAGTGTACAGTATTGAGCACAATCATTGCTCAGGATTGAGACTATTGTGTTTGAGAGCGAAGTCGCTCAACATCACCGTCACTAGAAACTGCTCTGCGCCAGTGTGGTGGCTACTCTCTTCAGCTTTTGTTGGATTGAACATTTATTTCGTCTCTAGTGATTGCTTTGTCGCTCACCAGTCAGGCCTCGGCTGTCACTGTCTCTAGGTGGAGACTCTAATGTCGATGATTTTGTTGCAAACCAACCAGCGCCGAGGGCGGTTGGCTGGAAGGTTTTTTTTAACGCGATTAACTCTTAGGTAGATGTTGAATCCGAAATTTTGAAAAATAACAGTTAAAAGAGTTTTTTTTAACACATTTATGATGCCTTTAAAGTCATTAGCAACACTAGTTTTAATTTATTTTTAAGAGTACTAAAATTTAAAATATTGTATTTTTTTAGCACTAAAATTTAAAATAATATTTAAAAAAAAAAACCAAACTGCTTTTAGGTCAGGAGCGGATTGGAGTGGATAATCCTTTGTGATATCCTTCCCAATGTTTCAGGGTTTTGGTTTTGGGTTTGGGGGGGGGGGGGGGGGGGGAACCACCCATCACCTCTCCTGTAGGACAGCCACTGCGTATGATGCTTCTGTAGGCTTCAATCCTCAGCTCATTAGAGTGAAGTGAATGAGCCTGTGTTAACTCATTTGAAAAAAAAAACACTATAGAAGATTGGCTAAATAAAATCCATTAAGTAGAACTGATTGCTCATATTCTAGTTGGTAACATTTGATTATCTGTTCATCAAGACATTGTCGGTTTTAGAGTTTTTGTAAAATGAACTTTTTACAGTGAGCATTTCAAAATGAATTCCAAGAGTTCAAAGTAATTGAATTTATGGCCACTCTGTAACTTAAGCTCAATGTGAAAAGTTTGCTGTTGCAATAGGATTTATAACAGTCTGAAGTTTCAGTTTCATTAAAAGATGTATTTGGAGCCTGTGATGTTCTGTTGCAGTGACATGATTGGTCCGTCGTTGGGGGGAGTGCTGCTGCAGCACTTTGGTTTCCGGTATGGGTCCGTGGTGATGGCAGCCATGACCTTCATTGTGGTGAGTCCGTGCGTGGGTTCGTGCCTTCTGTAACGGAATGAGAACATGTTTTTGTTTTCCCTGCCACTGTCGAGCACCCAGCCATCTCCACTGGAGAGCCCATCACCACCTGCTCGCCTGTGTGGCTCCTGAGGTCGTACAAGGTGCAGTGCCGAGGCGAGGCGGGGGGTGGGGGTGTGGAGGCGCAGTGGCTCACCCCCTCCCACCACTCCCCTCCCGGGATAAGGACCCTGGTAACAGGAATTCACCGGAAACCAAGCCTGGAACTAGCGAATTGAACCGGTCGGACCAAATGAGGGACAAGGAACAAATGAGACAAGGGCTATTGACGTGACCTCAATCTTCCCCATAAGGCTCATAAATTTTTCCAGCGTGACAAATTGTTTCCTCACGACGTGGATTAAGTAATATTTTGTACTCTTTACTGCAGCCTCCGACAAATCATCTTGATTTCCGTGGGACTGCAGGTGGGAGGAAATGAGGGTGAAGCAGCAGCAGATGAGCCAAGTAGATTTTTGTGTTTCTGCTCATCGGTGAGAAAACCCTGTAGTTGCCTGTCCACTCGCTGTGACACAATCACTGTGAAGGTTGTGTTGAGTTCCTTGCGTTGACGTTGACAGAAGTCGTGTTAGTGCAGCAATGTATGTCTCACTGGTGAGACTCGTCACAGCTTGTAGGTGAACTGCTTTTGGTGGAGAGGCATACCACTCAGGCTCATCGAAGCGGGCGGATATTCACCTTCGAGGGTCCGGCATAATCCACCCCTGTTGTTTGACACACTGTCGGCGAAGGCAGGTCTCCCATTGGCTTGCAGCTGCGTCGGCGAGGACGGCAACAGCAGTGACCTGCCGGCAGAAGCTCTCAGCACAAGTTCTCTGAGAATCATGATGAGTCTTGGGTGCAGTGATGGGTTCTTGTTCTCACGGACCCAGTCAGCATGTCCTAATGCCGTACGTCGCCAGACTCCACGAAGGCAGCTAGACGCTGGTTGTTGGCACTAGACTGCCTGCCCACTCGGAGATCTCGCGGTGTGTGTGTGTGTTCTTGTCGAAGGAGGCAACACACAGGTACGTGCGTGTTGCGGCAGAAACTTAGCACATGGGCCGGAACTGGCTCCTTGCTGGGCCTCGACAGCTATGGAGCCGTACTCGGCCCATCTAGCAGGTCCCTGCCATGCACGCCACGTGTGGCCCGAGAGGGCTGCTGGCTCAGCGTGCACCTCGGTGTGCCGTGTCGCAGGCCGTGGCGGCGGCCGTGTACTTCGCGGCTCGGGACGCGCACCGGGTGCTGCACGGAGGCTCGGAGAGCGCCAGCGACGGCTGGAGCGACAGCGACGGCAGCGACGAGGCCAGCCCGCTGCTCGCCCCGGAGCAGGGCGAGGCGGGGGAGGATGTGCCGGCCCGCCGACCGCGCGCCCCGTCGCTGCACGAGGAGAGCCTGCGCGGCTCCGACCGCCTGCTGGACGCGCGCAAGCACCGCTGCTACACGGCGGGCGGCGCGTGCGAGGTGTAGCCGTGCCCTTCGGCCCCGCGCAGCTCGGTGCAGCTTTCCTTCAGAGTCGTTCAGTGATTTCAACATTTGCCACAGTATATATTCCTGCTTGTCTCAAGTAAGTCTTCTCCTCGTCTTTTGCCGCAGATCTTAAAGATAATCCTCGCCAATGCAGTGAACTAGTGTCGTATTTAAAATACATTGTTATTATGTAGTGAAATGTAAGGGAGATGACTTATAAGCTGCAGGTGGTTATTCATGGCAGGGGTTTTTTGTGAATGTAGACATGTACGTATGTATGCGTAGTTTTCATCGACGTACAGAAAGAGCTTGAGCAGACTACATTTTAGAAACACTGACGGTAGCTTTTACGGCACGAAATCTTAGTTTAATGTAACTGAAAACACCTAGCTAGCATTTGAGATGAATTCCTCCTGCTGTTTTTGATCAATCTGTGGCTGTAGAAAATGTGATTGCCTTGTACCAAATTACAGATTATCATAGGTAGTGTTTAATTGAGGCCTTGTCTAATACCAGCACAACTAAATGTTACTCGTGGGCAAAATACATTAGTTCTTGTTTCGTATGTGGTTTTTACGTCACCAAATTATAGCTCTTAGCTGATAAACTAGTCTGACTGTCCACCTCCACGGTTCGCAGAGGTTGAACCAATTGTTTGCTCATGGACACATGGTAAATGTTGCGGGTGGAGGATTGGCAGACTCACAATTGTTTAGTAGGCTAGACTCAACCATGCTACACATACTCAGCCAGTATAGTGCTCCTGTCGGCCACTTATACGGTCACATTGCTGAGCCTACATGATGCTGTGGCACTGCCTCTCTCTGTTACTGTAGTAGAGGCATTTGTTTTTAACGTCTGCTTTGTTTCCAAATGAAACTGGGAGACCTTCGTGTCTCCATCAAAGTTTGTCCCTTTCCCGTCTTAGGCATTCCGTCACAGTTTCATCGTAGGAAGTATCCCGGGCCGTCGGGTACAGCAGACTGCTCCGAGTGTCAGTCGCTGACGTTTCTCTCCCAGTCTCACACGGGCTCCGTGTGCGTGTGAGCGTGTGCTGTTGTCTAGGGAAGACTGTGAGGCTAGCTCAGCATGCTGGCGTGCACTGACTTCCAAACACTCCACTTTCCAAACACTGATGGCACACCCAGGCACTTAACCTGTCAGTGTGCATGCTAACTACCATATGGATGGTACACTAGTGCTATTATCTAATACATTTTACTTTTTAAGACATTCATATTTCATCAGCAAGTATTTTCTGGCAAACAATGAATTAATCATGGTTCTGTCAAATGCGGCATGTTGGACTATTCACAGTCATGTTTTGGTTGGTTTTACAGTAATCACTAAGTACTGTGACATTTCTATGTGCTCGTTCATGGAATCTCTGGGCTGTAATTTCTACACTGATTGAAAATCATAAAAAGAGTTTTTATTTTGTTATATGTCAGTTTCACCCTAAGAACTTAAAAATTATATGATAACCAGCAATTTTGCACAAAATAATATTGACAAACACACTTGAAATTTTTTTTTTTTCTAGTAATACCCAAACTCAGAAACATCTACTGTTTGTTATATATGTTGTATATATTATGAAATACCAAAATAAGGGTTCCCTAGCTCTTGATGAGTCAACGTGGTAAGCGACGACACAGCTCCGGTACTAGCCTGGACAGCTAGGCCTCCACCGGACCACGGGTTCACTGGGTCCCTGTGTGACGTGGGAAATCGAGGTAAGAGCCAGCAGTGCTGATAAGGTCTAAGGGCTAAGGACACAGCCAACTGTCTGCTTAGCCGAGTGAGACAGGAGGCCGAGGTGGTGACTTTGCTGGGATGGGTAGCCTCAGTCTGTGGTCACAGCTGAAGCTCTAACACCTTTCCTGATTGCGTACACGGCGTATTCCGTATCCTCGCCCATGGGACCCCAGGCCGGTAGGGCTGATGCTGAGAGGGCTGGGCGGGACTAATCCCCTAATGATGTATGCATGTATGTATGATGCCCATGACGAAATGACTGCAGATAGGTATGCAAGTGGTTTTCGAACAACTTTTGCCAGGTAATATATCAGGATGTGCGAACTGATTCGTTAGCAACACACACGGTTGTTGAGTGGAACAGTGATGCATCCTGCACCCAGCATCACTCTCCTCGTGCTTCACTCTCACGTGGTGATGGTCGCGGGGTCGACTCGTCTGAGAGTGCAGTCGCAGAGAGGTGTCCGCAACCTTGGAGGCCGTGTCAAGTGTCTGTGTGTAACCATGTGACTTCATGCTTGATGGCTAGCGATACATTCTGTAGGAAATTGTACTGGATCGTAATTTCTATAGCCACTGTTGTGTTTCTTTAACCATAACTACTACATGTTATTCGGGGCTATATATTCATCCACTTATCGCGTTGAGCCAGCTCCGGGGTCGCCAAGGGAAGACATCTACGGCGCGCCGAAAATGCTTTAGAGATCCACTTTGACTGAGATGTTTCCCCTCCTTATTTCCTTACCTCGTTTCCCCTCCTTGTTCCCCCTTCCCCTTGTGTGGTGTCTTGGTTGCATGGCAACGTTTCCCCTCCGCGCCTGCGCTGTTGGTTCGCCGAGCCGAAAACGTGAAAATAGAACAACTGAACTTGTTGATTTATCTTTGATTCTAAGTGATGTGTCATGTCTCCTAGCTGGTGGAGACATTGACTGTGTTATTGCTCCTTGGATCTCCCACTGTATAGTAATTTTTGAACATTAATAGTTGGGGTGCACATGTGATACACATGTCACGTGCTGGTCGTACCGTGTGCTGAATGTTGAATGATGAATCTGTGATGGTAGTACTCAAGCACACTCGATAGTGCATAAGGCTGTTATAATAGTATCACTGCAGTTCACATGTTTCTTGAGTACGCATACTTGGTACATAGGCTGTGCTAGTAAACAAGCTACGGTAAAATTTATTTTTAGGGAATCTTTCTAAACTTAGCATGTTTTGTAGTTCAACTACAAAGATAAACTATTTTACAACATAGAAGTACATTTAGAGTTGGCAGTGGATATATTTAATTGGTAGCATTAGTTAATGTGTATAGTGTACTGATGGCCATGAGGCAAAAAATAATGCTTTATACTTCTCAAATATTGTCTTTTCTTGTGACATATTGTAAAGGTATGGAGACTTGAATATTCTCAGGATTGCTACAAGGGTTTAAAACCTATAAAAACAAGTTACAAAACTTTACTCTTTAACTGTATGTTTATTGCCAATTAACTCTTTATGTTTACCATATAAGTTAGTAAAATTTGTGGAGATGAAGCATTAATGTATGTTACTTATACTTAGTTGAACAGATGTGTGAATGCGAGGCAGGGCTTGTGTCCAGGTGCAGTGCGTGCTGTACAGGTGTGAGGCCAGGTTGTGTCGAGGTCCGTCTCGCAGTCTCGTGGAGCCTGTCCCGTTCCTTCTGGTTCAGTGCATAGCACTGCCGTCTTGAAATTGTGTCACAGGTTTTTGTGAGCACCAGAGAAAGACCAAGACCTAAGCTAATCACTCTGACAAGCACATCAGATCAGGCTGTATTCAGTGCATACTTCCAGATTCTGTCCAGCAACTCAAATTTGCGAATTTACGTGATTTGGTTTCACTGCACCAAGAGGTTTGTGCCGTTTTTCAGTATTACGAGAGTTACTACAAATCCACGTTAGTCTATTTTATATGGTTTGTTTGCTAGTCATAGGCTAATTAATATTAAATTAACCAGGAAGTTGTGCTCCTGAAGCTTGGATGGATTTATTTTGTTCGGGGTAGCATCTTATCAATGGAGCTGGCGGAAGTTTTGCCTGAGTGAGTTAGGACCAGGCTGCCTTTCATACACTGCGCCTCGTGACTTCATAACGTGGGTGGAGTCGTGACGATGAGCTCGAACCTTTTGTGTACTTGTTAAAGGTTTGTGAACTACTGTACAGTGACGGACCAGGGGGTGGGGGGATAAATCCCCCACCCCCCTGCCCTCACCTAAGTTACAAACAATGTGCAAAATATCAGTGAAGACAGTATGTTACTGTGTGAGAAGCCACGGTTGTCTACGGCTACTATTGTAGGCCCATTTTCCATTGTGTTAGTGTTATTAGTAATATAAGTTTTGAATTGTTTTACTTTCAAAATTTGCACTCCCTCTTCTCCCCCCTAAAAAACAAATTGCTGTATTTACCTGAATGCAAGATGAGGCTCAATATTTTAACCAATTTTTGGGGCATAGGATCTGGGAAAACATTTGTATTTTGACAGGGTGTCCAGGTCATGAAAGTCAGCAAAGATTTTCTAAAGGAACAGGAACTGTGCTTAAATATTTTGTTCTTTGACATCTCACATCAGTTTATGGTTGCACATTAAGTATAAACAGCTGGAGATGGTCGACATAAATCTCTGAAAAGGCACCATTAAAGTGATAAACCCATTGCAAAAGGTGAGACATGGTATTTGTACATAAAAGTCACTTTCAATTAGATACCTAAAAAAACACAAATGTGGAATTGCTATTAAATATGTTTGGAAGAAACATTGACTAGCATTTGGGTAAATACATAATGTTAGTAGAGTGCATAATATTATTTAATGTGATTAGGCATTAATGTAATAAACTTTTGTTGAATGTGGGTAATATTTTAAGTGTCTTAGTTTGTGAATATTTAATTTTAATCAGTGTGTGATTACTTTGTGTTTATTTATTTGTGTTCATTTTATCATATCATTTTCTTTGCCAAGTATTTAATACTATCCGAAATGGGACTTGATTGTTAGATGAATAGTATAGGTTGTTTTAGTTAATACTCATTAGTCCCAAGTATTATGAATGCAATTTGTTTATAATTTGTAAGACATTTTTGAACAATAAAATACCTGAATCATTTTCCCTCAGCGTATTGTGACAACTGACATGCTTCATGCAGGAGTTACTTCCGCATGTTGAACGCCATGTGACTGTACTAGGCAGACACTCGACACAGCAAGCCGAGTCAAGAAGGTCTGCAAGTTTGGGACTCAACATACATTTGAATTGTTCAATCAAAATGGGCATGTGATAAAACTACTTATTTTAAAGATAAAAGGTTTTGTGTACCTGTATAATGTAATTCAGTAGCATAGTTAAGCTTTTGAAAAACATAATTCTTCAACTACGTGGCATGCTGTGAGGATATTGGTACCAGCTGTTGAGTGTCATCGTGATTCGAGGTTCGATACAACTGAAACAATTCATGTCTTTGGATGTGTGTTGATGGCAAATGCAAATTTGTTCTCTGCAATGGTTCAGCGAGATTCATTTTGTGTTTTATTTATTTTTGTTTGCTTTGTCGTGTTGCTTGCCGAGCGGCAGCCAGACCCTAGACACGCTGCTTGTGGCGACCTACCGTCAAAATCAGTCCTTTTCAATGTGTCGCTAAGGGGCCTCCCTAGCGCGCTGGGCTCCGGGCCAGTGCAGCAGCTAGTGGGTGGGCGAGCTCTCGGGAAGAGGCGGAGGGGAGGCTCTTGTCGCTGTATCTGCTGGAGTCCAGTCGCTGCCTTCCGCTACACACACCATGATCCAGCTCTCGTATCACCTTGCTTTTCAACAGTGTTTATTAGTGTTGCGCCCCAGACTATATCTAGTTCAACAGTGTTTATTAGTGTTGCGCCCCAGACTATATCTAGTTCAACAGTGTTTATTAGTGTTGCGCCCCAGACTATATCTAGTTCAACAGTGTTTATTAGTGTTGCGCCCCAGACTATATCTAGTTCAACAGTGTTTATTAGTGTTGCGCCCCAGACTATATCTAGTTCAACAGTGTTTATTAGTGTTGCGCCCCAGACTATATCTAGTTCAACAGTGTTTATTAGTGTTGCGCCCCAGACTATATCTAGTTCAACAGTGTTTATTAGTGTTGCGCCCCAGACTATATCTAGTTCAACAGTGTTTATTAGTGTTGCGCCCCAGACTATATCTAGTTCAACAGTGTTTATTAGTGTTGCGCCCCAGACTATATCTAGTTCAACAGTGTTTATTAGTGTTGCGCCCCAGACTATATCTAGAAGAATTGCAAACAACTTTAATTCGTGTTTAAAAGTTTGTTTTTTTTAATTCACATACTACATAATTTCAGAGATTTAAATTCATTACAAAAAAATGATGTCATTAGAACGTTGATGGCTACTTAATAAAGTTTATTAAATCACAAAAATTCTCACAACATTTTTACGTTCAAGTGCTGTAGGGTTTTTCATGTAGTCACATATTTATAAAAATCTTCTGGACTGCTATGAAAAATCACGTATTATTAATAGATCACTTTATAAACCTAGGAATAATTAGATGAAAACATTAAATATTTTTACTTGTATACATAAAAAAAAATTAAAATTGCAATAACTAAATTACAAACAAATTTTTTACGTACTTCCTGAAGAAAAAGGGGGAGCCAAACTCACTTTCCAATTTTGTAATGAACAAAATAATTTTGGCAAGAAAATGTTCGCACCGATGACACATAGTCAACTTTGTATTCTAGGTCTCAGAACAGTGCAAAATTGGCCCAAATGATGATTTTTTTATTTTATAATTTTATACATAGAATTAAATATTTAAAACTAGGTATATGCACAGTAGTTGTATTTTATTTTCGTGGGGAGAAAAATTTCAGATTCATAGTGTTGATAAATAATGAATGTGCTATCATGTTCCAAAAAATCTAGTGTTCACTAACTTCTGATGCCACTAGGGAGGCCCCTTAAAGTAATTCACGTAGCTGAGGCAGCTTGCATGGATCACTGCTGTTGCAGAGGAACATGCAAGGTTACGTTGTTACTCCTTTTGTATCGGTACTCATTGTACTTTGTGTGTTTGTTGTTATTTTTGTTACTTAAAACCTTGTAGGAAATAAAATTTTAGATATTATATTTAGTTATTGTGTGGATTATTGAGTGTTTGCGAGACCAAAAACAGAAATTTCTATAACTCTCTCTGTGCATTTTATTTCAGCTGCACCTTACACATTTGGATAAATGAGCCCAGTTTTAATATTTTTACTTCAGCTCATCTCACATTTTCTCACATATAGATATTTTTTTTTTTACTTTAGTGGCACCATGTGTATGAAGTGAATTATGTCAAATTTTGAAATATTGGGATGGTGTTACAATAAAATACCTCAATTGGTTCTATTAGTTGAAAAATTATAAGAGGAAAAGTAGATTGAATAATATAAAACTATATTTATAAAAAATAGTACACATAAAAACATTTTAATCTCTTAAACTAGAAGTTTCAAAAAAATAAACCATTTCCTACTAACAAAAATATTGCTAACTTCATAAAAATCATGTAAATTTAATTATCCTGTACATATTTTCTGGCTATGAACATGTATAAAGCAGCTATCACGGACCTTATAATAAAAATCTTAACTGACATGCAAACTTTATCTTCCTAATCCACCAATTCCGCTCTGCACGGCCCAGACTGACAGGTCAGCTATGTACTGTCGTCGGGGCTCGGGTTGTCAGCTTGCTCCTGCTGCGGCAGTGCAGGGCTGCCAACCTCCTGCTGGTGAGGTTTGTTCCACGGCTGCTCCTCCACGGACCCGAACACCAGGTACAGCACGTACGGGACCACCAGTATCGCCACCGTCACGTAGAACATGATCCGCCACTGCGCCAGTGTTTGCTGCAACATGAGCCCCACCCCGTCCAACACTGTTCCACTCTCATCGTGACAGACATCACATCTGTATAACTCTGTCATTGATGAGACCACATACCGTTCACTTAAACACTGTGCTGTTAAATATAAAGACCCTACATCATAATCTGTTGCATATAAGACAGGGATATTATGACAGTTTGAAGAGCTTAACAATGCTACTCATTTTATTTCACTGGTGGCCTCCTATGATGGTACTTTTGTGATTGTGTGGAGTTTGAATAGAAGAAAGATAAAAATAAGGAAAACCACTTTAGAATAAAGACATATTTTCAAGCTATTGTTAAAACTGAATTGCCTTCTTTTAACAAGATCTACAAAAGACCCTTCCCCTCCATAGATTCTGCAAACAGTGTCTCCCCCAGTTATTGCATACTTCATTTCGTCTTGCAGTTTTTGCTGGTTGTTCGATAACACTTTCTGGGACACTTACAACATCTCACAAATTTTGGAAGTCTCATTGTTTGATACATTGGAACATCATTTCATGGATACTTCTGGAACATGCTTTTGCAGAATTCTTGCAATACTGAGGCATAATTCTCCAGGCAGATGAGCATTGTTGACTCTAATAACTTATGTAGGCCTATGGCTTGATAACATCTTTTGTTAAAATCTTGATGAAATCAAACCTTTTCTTTTGAGGATCACCAAAAAAAGGTGAGAAGTTAACATAGGCATTTACAAGAGAATTTTTGAGATTA
The DNA here is from genome assembly GCF_032445375.1 of Bacillus rossius redtenbacheri. NCBI lineage: Eukaryota > Metazoa > Arthropoda > Insecta > Phasmatodea > Bacillidae > Bacillus > Bacillus rossius. Next base: position 2,972,228 of record NC_086336.1, on the reverse strand, counting down.
ACAAAAAATGTTGCCATAGGCCTGAGGTCGGTCCCATCTGCACCCAACACTCATTTTACCAAGTTCATTCGACACTCAAGGCAAGCATTTGCTTGCCCAGATGTGGGAAACCTACATATTTAATTTAAAACATGGAAAAATAACAAGTCCAAAAATTATTGAAGGGTGGCAGAACATCAATAAGATAAAGTATATTTATTCATTAGGATTTTATTTTATATGTAGTATATATTGGGGTCTCCATCACCTAGGTCCGGGTCGAGGATTAAGATTGTCAGTCCGCCATCTAGGATTGTGATGTCATGGCGGCCATCTTGAATGAACACTGGCTGTAATTTTGGATCTAAAGTTTGTTTTCCCACCATTTTTGATTCTAGTATATTCTGCCATATTGGATTCTATTATCTTGCAATTTTCATTATGCCCGCCATATTGGATTTTTGTGATGTCACTGTTGTACTTTTCTTTGTGGTCACCAACTTGAAAATCTGTATTTTTCGTCAAAAAATTTATAAAAAATAATAAAATTTTCTACTTTGATATTTTTTCTGCCATCTCGAAAATCTGTAATTATTATCAGATTTTAATGGTAAGAAGTTTAAAATTTATAAAATATATTTAAATATGATTTTATTAATTTCATAGGTGCCTTTGATCTTGAACTTGAAATCTGACCATCACCTTGATATTTTACCTTGACCCTGATATCTCACCCCAGATGCCATCTTAAATTTAACTATCTTCGAACCAAGCACTATAATCCTAGAATGCTGCGATTTTTGCTACAGCTGCCATCTTGAAAATCCGTAATTATTTTCCGATATTAATGTAAAAAACTTTAAAATTCATAAAAAAATTACCTAATTAAATCTCAATAACAAAATTTATAAAAAAGGTACTTGGTTCATACCCATCAAGGGTACTCGATTAAAATGGCGACATATCCTTCCTCCACAAAGCCACCAGCAGACTGACCTCCCACCATTAATGCTAATGCAGATATCATGTCAGCCAGTAAGATGGAATGACAGCCATCTTGTTTTAGGGTGGTGGAGGCTGCTGCCAACATGTTTTCGCCTATTGGGAGCAGTGGCGTAGCCAGGATTTGTGGTTTGCCCCCGGGGGGGGGGGGGGGTTAAGAAGCATGGTTCCCCTCCCCCTAATAAAGCGGGGTGTCCGGGGGTCCCCCCCCCCGGAAAAAAATTTGGATTTTAAGGTGTAAAATAGTGCTATTTTAGCAGTTTTCGGTACATAACTAAATATTGTAATGGTAAAAATATTATTAATTTTTTTAATAGAAAAAAATTGTTTTGAGTGGTGAAGTAAGAAATTAATTAAAGATATTTTTATCAATGCAAGTGCCTTGTTTACGTCCACTCAAAATCATAAATCATGCTCGAAGCTCGACAATACAAAAAAAAAAAAAAGGAATAAAAAGGGTTGGGTTTCGGCAGAACTGATCTATTCCTGGAAACAATTAGCTTTAGCTTGAAGAGTTACGTGACACCATGTCGTTGACTCAATTATATATACACACACAGTGATCCTTACACTTTTGGAAGCCCAGTCATCAACACCTGCTTATAATAACCGCGCTGGTTAAATACAGTAGGTAGTAGGTGTAAGATATTTGAAAGCTTGGGACCCGTCACGGCATCACAGCCTTATAGCTTCTGCTCGCGATAGGGGTAGGGGAAGGGAAGGAGAATCGGTAGGGCTCGCTTACTTACTCTTCCCCTCCAGTGCAGTGGCCGGTGATAGCAGTAAGACACCCAGACTTTTAGCTAACCTGCTTTCAGATAAGAAAAAATAATTTCTGCTAGGGGGGTGGTGGTTTAGAACCCCTAACCCCCCCCCCACCACCCTCCGGGCAAGGACACTGATTGGAAGATGCTGCCACTATACTAGTTTAATTTTTACCCGTTAGAGTGAAATAATTATTTATTGCCGGGGCGCCTGGCATCTTCACATTTGGGCGCCATCTTGAAATTTTTGAACCATAAAAAAATTATTAATTCGATAAATTCATATCCATGGTTCGATAACAGGCAGTACAGAGTTAATTAAATTGATTTATTATATATTAATCAGTCTAAGGTCTGGGATACAATAACAGGAGGGCCTCTCGCTCGGCTTCGTCCAGCCACTGTCTCTAGCATTGAGAAATTGTTAAACATGTTGTGGTTTATGATTTTGAATTTAGGTACCTACTTAAACTAGTCTTAAGTTGATAATTTTACCTTCACATGTGTTGGAATTTATTTTTCTATGTGAGGCAAGGGAAAATAATACAAAGTTGGTGTTGGGTATCGATCACATGATCCTCACCACATTATTTTTTTGATGAGTTTCAGATTTTTTCCGAATTCCGAGCTTAATAGTTAAATAATTTCAAGATGGCGCCCAAATTTGAAGATGGCGCGCGCCCTGGCAATAAATAATTACTGCAATATTGTCAGTAAAAATTAAATTAATATAGTGGCAGCATCTTCCAGCAGAATAAAATATGTTGGCAGCGGCCTCTAGCAGACTAAAACAAGATGGATGCTATTACATCATTCTGGCTGACATAATATGTGCATTATCATTAGTGGTGGGAGGTCAGTCTGCTGATGGCTTTAGTGCTGTCGCCATTTTTAATCGATTGCCCTCGCCGGGTTTAACCCAGTACCTTTATAAAAAAATATTATTAACATTTAATTAAGTAAATTTTTGATGAATTTTAGAATTTTTCCCATTAAAATTGTAAAATAAAACATATTTTCAAGATGGTGGCCATAATGAAAATTGCAACATTCGGGGATTGGAGTGCTTGGTTCCAAGATGGTTAAATTCAATATGCCATCTAAGGTCAAAGGCCAAGGTCAAATGTCAAGTTCAAGGTCAAATGCCAACTGTTAAATAGCTGATGGTGCAGAAAGGAGAGGAGAGTAGCCAAATAAATCCTGACCTTTTGATTACTTTACTTCTAGATGCCCCGACTAAGGTAATCCCGAGTTGAGGCAAGAGGTAAGAAGCAGCACTGGGGTGGCAGACAGTACCTTCTCGGAGAGCACCGAGGCGGCGAGTGCTGGCACTAGGATGCCATTAAGGTTTATGATGGTGTGGCCGATACCGGCGATGGTGCCAGCATAATTCAGCGCCAGGTCCATGTGGTTGAGGTAGCTGCCCCCGTAGTAGGCCCCGCGCAGCCCCATGGTCACCCCTAGCAGCACCACGATGCCTGTCACATCGCAGCCCAGCAGCGTGATGGCCACGATGCACAATGCAGGTCCCAGCATGGCTGCCAACACCATACATTACTCTCACACATACACACGACCAAGTAATTGAAGTCGCCCCCACAGAAGGCTCCACACAGCCCCATAGTAACTACTAGCAGCACCACGATGCCTGTCACATCGCAGCCCAGCAGCGTGATGGCCACGATGCACAATGCTGGCCCCAGCATGGCTGCCAACACCATACATGTCTCTCATACATAAACACGGCCAAGTAGTTGAAGTCGCCCCCAAAGAAGGCTCCACACAGACCCATCGTAACTACTAGCTGCACCACGATGCCTGTCACATCGCAGCCCAGCAGCGTGATGGCCACGATGCACAATGCAGGTCCCAGCATGGCTGCCAACACCATACATGTCTCACACATACACACGGCCAAGTAGTTGAAGTCGCCCCCACAGAAGGCTCCACACAGCCCCATCGTAACTACTAGCAGCACCACGATGCCTGTCACATCGCTGCCCAGCAGCGTGATGGCCACGATGCACAATGCAGGTCCCAGCATGGCTGCCAACACCATACATGTCTCTCACACATACACACGGCCAAGTAGTTGAAGTCGCCCCCACAGAAGGCTCCACACAGCCCCATCGTAACTACTAGCAGCACCACGATGCCTGTCACATCGCTGCCCAGCAGCGTGATGGCCACGATGCACAATGCAGGTCCCAGCATGGCTGCCAACACCATACATGTCTCTCACACATACACACGGCCAAGTAGTTGAAGTCGCCCCCACAGAAGGCTCCACACAGCCCCATCGTAACTACTAGCAGTGCCATGATGCCTGTCACATCGCAGCCCAGCAGCATGATGGCCAAGATGCACACATCTGGCCCCAGCATGGTTGCCAACACCACGCATGTACTCAGGCATTCCCACAGTCAAGTGGAATACATCTGTCGCAACATAGAGTTGTGTTGGTTGTGTTGGAAGGGTCCTCGATGGCATCACGCTCGTAGTGAGGGTATGGTGTCCCATCCCGATGTCCAACACCACTCTTTTAACTAACACAATAATCATGGCCCCATTTGTTTGAACCTCCACGCATAACCATACAATGTAGTGTCTTACCTTTACGTTAAGTTTTACTAGAATACAGAAGCTCTTGTACCCAGTTTTCGGTGTGTCAGATGCCTTCCATTAAATGTTCATTGACTAGGCTAAATTGGCTACTTGTATATTTGGTAGGTTAGGACAAGGTGGCCAAGCCAGTAAGTGTTCAATAGGATAGATGTAAGATATCATTCTGCCTCATGCACACCTACATGGAAATATAATTTGTTAAGTCCTCCATTTTATTTGTACATTTTAAAACTTACGACTCAACTAGAAGAAAAAAATTCGAGTCTGCTTAGTCTTTAAAAAATATAAATCTTGTAAACATAAGAATGCAGTCATGGAAAATAGCTCCAAGGAATGCACAACCAACAGAAAGGATGTTGTAAAGAGAGAAATCTTACATATGCCATTGAACAGAAGATACGCTGTCATGTGAGAGATGAACTGCCGCCTCTGAAGCCACTGGGACAGAATGCCGCTCAGCACGCAGCCCACCCAGTTGGCCACGTACGGCAGTGCTGAGTAGAAGCCATTCTGAAACAATGTGTATGTGTGGTACAGAAATTAAGCATGACTGTGTGGACACTATTGGCAGAGTACTTTAATTAGAGTTAATGTCTTAGGTCTAAGTTAAATTACAATAACTGCACACCACTTTGTATTTACCTTTGTTAGGAATTTAAGCAAAAACAATGCAGTCGTCCGGGTTCTCGTGTTCGAGGTCCGATGTGGTTCCTAGCGAGAAGGCTGGTTTTTTACTGAAAATGTGTCCGGGAAGGCGCCAGGCTAGCTCTGTGGCTAACCACGAGGTGGGTCGTTGGGTACGAATGCCCCCCTAGGAACGGCGGTGGTGGTCGTGGTGTGAGGGATCCCTGATTATTGATAGACTACTGGCCCTACACAGCATAGCATGCTGATCTCTAACTGGATTGGGGAAGTTCACAAAATAACATACACGAGTCTGGTTTACACTGTCGTATACACGTCGCGCACGGAGTGTGCGGAGTGGACGTTTAATTGAATTTGGCCGTTACACTTGCAGTTGCAGTTACACTATTTTTCCCTAAACAAATTACACTAGGTAGACACTGGGCGCTCTGACGCGCCGTCACTAATATTAAGTCCTCACGCCAGTCGAGGATTAGGGGGGTGGGGGGGAAGTTCAATTGGAGTCGGCCAATCCCGTAAATTGCGAACGGCAACGTCCGGGCCCACCTGTGTGGACCGCGGCTCGCTATGAAATTCGCTAAAAGTCTTTAAGTCGCTGTGGCCAGTGCCTGTGCACTTCGGCGATTAACCAAACGTTTGTGATTGTGGGAGTCGGCCCGCGCCGTATGCTGCACTGCCCTTCGTAATGCGTTGTGCGGGGAGTTTACGTTTAAGCGGCTGGGATAGGCCCTACACCATAAAAGGACAGGGCACACACTGGGAGTTAATTACAAAAAGGTTTTGGAGAGTGACTATAATTACCAGGAATGAAGTCGGTGCAGACAATGGTTGAAGGCTCCCCGTGGGACGCACGTCCGTCCCGGTCCGCGAGTCGCTCGGTACTGGCGTCTGGCCTTGGCGCGAGGGGAGGGCTCGCGTCCTCTCGCGCCAAAGTTTCTAAAGTTCCGTTATTCGTAAATTATTAAATCAACAAGAGATTGAAAGTGGCTCTAAATTGACACATTAAATAATAAGAATTAATCTAATACACAGATACGTTTTAGGAATTGGATTCAATAAGTTTACATTAATTACGTTTAAATAATGTGAGTCACACTGGAGACTGTTCGTCACTTGTTGACTGCTCCAGTGGCAAATGATACACAAAAATTAGGTGGTTATAATTAAGTCACACACTACTTTATTTAATTTAGGCTGAAGGCCGCAAGGGGAGCACTCACAAATGTGTTAATAAAAATTCACACGTGAGTGATCCGGGCACTCTTACGTCGCACTTCCTTTGCACGGGGTTTTAATTTTAAGTGATGTTATCATTAAATTACGTTGAATTTACAATGCACAGGAATCGTGGTGTCTGGTTGATTAGGGCATGGTTTTTAGTTCTACCTTTTGTTCCGGTGCTCGCCTGACTCGGTGGGCCATGGCTAGGGGTGCGTTCCGTTAGCGGGGTCGGATACTGGCGGTTGCAGGTCGGGCTTTAGGGTGGCCTTCGGTCGGACGACGTCAACCAAAATAGTTTTGTATTTTTATAAACTTTATCAAATTCCTAACTGTAACATTTAATTCTTGATGTAGGTAGTAGATATGATATAAACCAGTTACTACAGCTGGGTGGAGCTGACAGTCCCTAGTGGACCACTGTGGGCTGCTTATGTTAGTCGACACATGTGACAGCTCTGCTTATTCACTATCTTAAGGTGGCTCTAGAAGTATAAGTACCACTGCCCGAGTGGTAGGACATATAAACGGGAGATGAGCTCACGGCTTTTATGCTGAAGTGCAGGATGTGCTTGCTGTACTGCGGGATGAGCAGCAGGAAGAAGTTGAGCACCCACGTCACGCCAAAGTGCACCAAGATGGACGACCACACCGGCACAGACGTCAGGATCGACAGCCAGGGCACCACGTGAGGCGTCTGCCACAGAAACGTAACTGATAGTTGCTCTCTTTGCCATGTGCTTACTGAGCAAACTTTCCTGTACGTAAACTGTGTTATGACCCAAACAGTTGAGCCCCGGATGTGCAGAATGCTACGACCTGGACAGGCGCTCCGAGACTATGTCGTGGCCTCGAGCTGTCTGGGAGGACTCTCAAGACACCACCCACCAACTCCTTAGCTACGGTTTGGTACTTCTCATGAGCCGCTAATTGAAGACCCAATACATTTGTGTTCTTTATCACTTGTTACACTTGGAGAGTGTTAATACACACAGACCTCTCAGATTACATTTAGGCATGATACCACATGGATAACAACTAAAGGATCGTTTGTAATGATGAATTATTCTTTTTGAAGCTGGACTCGAACCATGGTGGTCCTCGAAGAACAAAAACAAGACGTGTGTTATGAAAGCAAATGCTACCAGTGCCAATTGCAAGGTGAATGCACTAGGTGTCTCCCATCAAGGTCAAAACCTTAAACACCATATATTTTATCTTTGTTATGGTTGTTGTTTGGCAGGCTGGTAATTTTCACAAAATAATTAAATAAGCCTAATATAATACCACAGATTTCTGGTATTTCAACATACAACGTCCCGGATTTTCTGATGGTTCGGTACTAGAAGGAATACACGGACTGACTTTGTAATTTTCTTATGTATGATTCAGAATAGCTTATATGTAAATACAAAATTATTATCTCTTACACTTATGAACAAATGCTTTGTTCTTGCGAATACATTACCAGCCACTGATGTTAACATCACTCATTTAAGCTCTTTACATCTTTACTTTTATGTCTTATAAGACAGATACCAATACATTTGTGTATGGATATTAATTTATTTTCTTAAAAAATAATAAAACTAACAGTTCAGAGGGAAATGAAATTCATGAGTAAACCTACTTCTGTTGTTAAACATAGTGTTTTATGTGCTAATATTTTGCCAAATTTACTTTCATGTGAATATTCATATTTAGATTTTAGCTTACCAACTTTTGAGGGAAAAGATAGCTTAACATAATAAAATTTCTGTGACAGTACATCTCCACACATAACCATATGACAAACATGTAACACAAGGAATAGTATAAAAGATTGAGGCAGAGTGTAACATCGCATGGGTATGCACGGAAGCTCTACGTATTTGGATTTCTGAGATTACAGTGCACAATGTCTCTTAAGAGGACTTCCTCAGAGAACATCGTTTCTCTTGAATTAGACTCTGAACAATGTTTAACTTGGGTACTGATAAAGTAAACACACTATAAAATAAATACATAAACACTGCCTCACTTGGGTGCCGACGAAGTGAACACTGCACCACTTGGGTGCCGACTAAGTGAACACTGCCTCACTTGGGTGCCGACCAAGTGAACACTGCACCACTTGGGTGCCGACCAAGTGAGTGATGAGCGCCACCTGGGTGCCGGCCGATTGAGTGCTGAACGCCACTCACTGTAGTCCTGTCTTCGCTGACGCCCAGCTCGCGTTGGATGTAGTCGCGCTCCTCGGGCGAGATGCGCGGGTGGACGCGGGGGGAGTTGGCCGCCAGCAGCATCCAGAGGACGCTCCACACCAGCGTCACACAGCCGAAGAAGTAGTAGACGAGCGGCCAGCCGGACCACGTGATCAGCACCCCCGAGAGCCCCAGCGCCACCAGGCTGCCCACGAAGATGGCTGCAACCCGCCCGACACTGTCCTCGCGTGGCCCGCACCCGCGCAGGAACAGAGACATCATTGTTTCAAGGCACTGCTTATGAAGTGGGAATATTACTGTTATTAAATTACAAATAACTATCTCTTCTGTTCTCTGTTACCTCTTGAATCATTTTTGAAGTTAGGTACATGCAAAGATAAAAAAAGTTTTGTTTTACATAAGTGTGTTGTTTGAGAAAATTTCAGAAATAGCTTATAGAAATCACAAATATCACATTTGGTTGGTTACAAAATTAAAATTTTAAAGGTATATAAGATAATTTATTTTTCTTTATTTTACTTAAACCGCAGACTTTTGGTTGTTTGACGAGTGCAAGATTCCTGATTGGTGCTTAAGAAAATACTGAGTGATTAGATCTAAATGTTCATATTATTTAGAAACTTAGCTGCTTTGCCTCGGCTGTTGCTGGGATCTCTCAGTGGAGGCTCTGGGAATAGAGCTGCCCTGGGGCATGCATATCCGGAGTCCGCAAAGGAGAATCACGAAATAAAACCCATAGGGGAAGGAACATGAAAGTGTAAAGGAGCTGCAAACTCTAATACTTGAAACCCACTACACAACATAAAACTAAGCAGTGGTTAAAAAATAATAAATTCTGTCAGTAAGAAATTAAAATATAAAAATGAACTTTAGGGGTTGGATTCGGGTAGTAAGTTCAGTTTACTGTGGGTAAATCCTTGATGAGCACGCAAAGCACACAAATACGAAGAAAAAATTAAGACAGATACGAAAAAAATATCACACCAAGTCATTACATAATTAGATTAATAAACAAGTAAAAACTGCTCCATATCAAATTGGAACTACATCCCATCAAAAAACAATGCAGCCAAGAACCATAGGTGTGAACTTCAGAGACAGCCTGGACATGGTTAGTATACTGTGTTGTTAAACTCGGCCCTAGAGTTGAGGAGAGGTTGAGGCCTGAATAGTGGTTTACGTAGATGGGTACTTAACGCAGAACAGAGTCAAAGAGGCCAGGAGATGTCATAGAGGGCGCGAAAGCAGGCGCAGGACAGGGTCGAGTAGTTTCCATTAGGCTGACAGAGGGTGTCCTATTGTCATCCGGCACGCCATGTCACGAGACCAGGGAGTCTTGATTCTGAGAGAGAAGGATACCAAGGTGTGTAGGTGTGCTAAGTGTGGGGCTGGGGAGGGAGGTTAGAGAGCAGGCGATGCGTGAGGAATGCAGGAATAGGGGAGGGTGTAGACGAAATGCTAACAATGTGGGAGAGGTGCTATGTAGGAATGCCATTGCCAGGTGTGTGTGCTCCAGAGAGTGGTGTAGCACGGGCACAGGCTACCATCAGCCGGCAGGACGACCGGGGCGGTCTCCCTATTGGACAGTACAGCCTTGTGTCTTCTCTCGTGCAATTGAACCCATCTGTGCCCAGTTAACCTGTTAACACTGCTATTAACGCAGCATCTGGGTGCAAAATGCGTCAGCCAGGGGCCCATGAAAGTATTGGATTAACTAGGCTAAGTGGTATGTAGAAGAAATTAAATAAAAGGCTTTTAGTAAAATTTGATAAAGAAAATAAAAAAGTAATATGTTGGACACATTTAGTTTTAAAAAAATCAAATAATAATCAAAGATGTTTATAGTACTTTTTATCGACACAATGCAGAAGTTTAGTGGGTGCTTGCCTTTTAACAGTATTGATGACTGGCACGACCGGTGGTATCAAGAGCCAGGATCAGGCAGATATGGTTAAGAGAGGAGTAAAGCTGGTGCCGATGCTGTACCTGAGAAGAGCATGCTGGACAGGACCGCCCTCTCGCTCGGAGGGAACCACTTGGACATGAGCCAGTGAAGCGACGGCAGCGCCATGCCCTGCAACAACACACACGCTGTACTGCAACAACAAGCTAGCAAGCCCAATACATAGATGTCCCTGACTGTGTCAACTCACAAAGAACATCTAGTCACCCTTATCCCAGTGACAACTCACATGTTGTACTGCAACACCGCACATCCAGATGCACTCGCCTCCTCGACTATACACGGACTGCAGTGCAAAAACACACTGGTCCTCCGTGTGAAAACACATGACTAGTATCTAGATGTACGCATATTCGGGTCAGAACGCTGAACGCATCAAGGAACCCAACACTTAATGTGTACTACAAAGTGAACTTAAAAATGTAAATACATTACAAATTATCACAGTATTGAAAATTTCATAAATTACTAAAATAACTAAAAGCTAAGTGTGTTTGGGAGGGATCCGGGTTAGGGAAAGACTCTAAGTGTGTCTCAGGCCGAAGCCTATACGCTCTAATCATGCAAGGTTTAAGCCATGCGGGAGAGGAAGAATGCATCATGTGCTAGGAGGGGGATTGGGCAGCCATGGCACTGATTGGCGCTATGACTAACTCCCCTCACTGACTATTCTAGACTAAAATCTAGATAAGTTGGGCCCAGGTAAAACCTGCATAGATACAGGGAAAACCCTGGGCTCTTACGTGCGGGATGCAAAAGATCACGCATTAAAATCAAGCAGGTTGGTTACAGGAAACAGAAGGATGGTTCTGGAAGAAGAGTTGGACAGAGTAGAAAGAAACTACTTGACAAGGGGGCGGGAACTTTGACATTGCTGTCCGCATTAGTTCGGGCGGTGTTGGTTCGTTCGGTAGCGACTTTCGATCATTTCCCACCGGGCTGCCAGCCATTCCACCTAAATTACGAAGAGGAAAATATGAATTCTAACTTAACTAACACTACCGTGACGTCCAGCCCACCAGCCTGAGTGAGAAATGTGTGCAAAAAATTATCAATAGGTACTTACATATTTTGTGTTCTTATCTCATTTTTATTTGCTAAACACTCACACAGCGAAAGCCAGTACAATTTTTTTTAACGATATCACAAAAAAAGTGTTAGAAATCCGAAATATTAATTTTAATAACTCTAAAGAACACTTTACAATAGAATGTCTTTTGCACATTTATGATTGAAAGTTGGAAATGTGTCAACGACCTGTAACTTACGCTTGTGTTTTCAAAAGTCTGTTTGGTTGCTAGCAGGAGGAATATGAAGACCAGGCCACTCACCCCGAACAGCCCCTGCAGCACGCGCACCACGTAGAAGAACAGGAAGTGTGTCCGGATGGCCAGCGGGGAGATGATGTTGAGCAGCGCGGCCGAGGTGATGGCCAGCCCGAACACGTACTTGGTGCCGAACCGCTCCGCTGCGTAGCCGCCCAGCAGCTGCGTGGAGATGTAGCCGTAGTGGTAGGCGGCCAGCACTTGCGAGACCACCGTCATGCTCCAGTCGAACTCCCCTTCCCTCTGTGTGTACAAGCATCACCCGGGTGTCGAACAAGAGGGCACACACTCACGTCCTTTTATGTAATTCAAAATGGCGGATATATTTCTAGAAAACAAAATGGCAAAATTCAAGATGGCGGAATCCAATATGTTGAAAAAATTTTATTAAAATTTTATCGTACAATCTTTTTTATTAATTTTAAACTTTTCCCCGCTTTCAAGCATAAAAATACAGATTTTCAAAAAGTGGCCATAGCAAAAAGTGCAACGCACAGGAGTGGGGTGCTCGATTTCAGGGTGGTGTAATGATCTAGAAAAAAATGGCCTATGTGACATCATAATTCAAAATGGCATAAAACAAAATTACGGAACCAAAACTGCTGCCGATGTCAAGATCATCAAATATGGCCACCATAACGTCACACTCCAATATGGCGGCTGTTACAACAGAGGTCGGTCATTGACCCAATCCTCAATCCACAACCATGGACGAAATTGGAGGAGGGGTGGGGCAGACGAGGCTTGTGCCTTGGGTGTTGAACTGGCAGAGTAATTTTTACTATAGATAATCACTTGAATATCGCAGTGTTAGAACACAAAAAAAAAAAAGTTGGAGGGCAGATGAACTAAACTATTTGTATTGGAAGATACAAACATATCAGCTATTTGAAAAGGTATTTTTCGCGTACCATCTCACTTTTGATGGTACAATGGTACATACCACTAAAATATGGCACAAATACCTTCTATATTGTACTTCTGACAACACTGCTGTGGCCCTGTGGGAGCCATAGAGGGAAATACTCACCCGACCTTGTTAAGTCGCGACAGTTCTCACCCCCCCCCCCTCCCCCCTCCCCCGCCAAAGACTGAGAAAGGCGCCATTCTGAACTACCTTCAGCTGATCACAACAACAACCCAGTAGGGTCATTCGCCCGGGAATATATTAATGTGTTTGTAGCATTTCGTTTTGTCAGTTGAGTCACTTTTGCTGTTTGAGATTATACAATCTAGACTGTTTCAATTATGTTTGAGTCGTTTATAATTACAAAGCATATAAAAAACGCCTGTTGCATTATTGTAATAGGAAAGTATTGCACTAGAACTTAAATAGGGCCACGATTAGGTCTAATACTAAATTTTATACAACATTTTTAGGTCCGTAGGCAAACAAAGGACATTAATACTTTGCTGCGCGTGTCTGTCTGTCCATCTGTCGGTAATAATACGTTTAACTTGACGTCGTCTGGCCGACGACCACCCCAGAGCCCGACCTGCACCCGCCAGTATACGCTCCCGCTAACGGAACACACCCCTGGCCATGGCCCACCCGAGTCAGGCGACCCGAACAGCAATCAAAGACAAAGCCGCGGAAACCTGAGTAGACAAGAGAAGAACCGTACCCATTCCTCCTAAAACATTAAATTAGGATTTTAGCGACAATAAAATCTCTTCCAGACACACCCGTTTGGAGTCTAGCGTAATGAGGTCACGCCTGGCGCGAGAGAGGCCGAGCCTCCCTCGGACGCCATGCCAGTTCGGCAGTTCAGCGCAGCTCACGGACCGGGGCGGACCTACGTCCCACGGAGAGGCAACATCCTTTGTCTACATCGAAAGTAACGTCCGGTAAATATAGTCACTAATTAACAGAACCCCTTTTATTACTTAACCTCTCCGTGAGTACCCGGTCCCTTTTTTCGGTCCAGGACCTAATCCGGCCGCATCAATTTAAAGACACCCCGCACCACACTTGGTCAGCGGGGCTGCTCTTCAGTATACGGCACGGGCCGCCTCCCGCAACTTACAGAACTTTATTTAAGGTCACGCGCACGGCGCTGACCACAAACCCGCAAGGGAACTTGGACAAACTTAATTGCGGTGCGTGTTTCACCACAGTGGGCACAACACCCGCGCCGAGACATTTGCATACGGGATTGGCCGTCTCCAATCGTCCACCCCCTTAATTCAGTGTATTTTTGTATCCCGTATTTTGTATTGCTAACTTACGTTACCCGAGTAACGAGTGCCACGTAACTTGTGCGCGCCCCCTTAATTCAGTGTATTTTTGTGTCTCGTACTTTGTATTGCTAACTTACGTTACCCGAGTAACGAGTGCCACGTAATTTGTGCGCGCCCCCTTAATTCAGTGTATTTTTGTGTCCCGTACTTTGTATTGCTAACTTACGTTACCCGAGTAACGAGTGCCACGTAACTTGTGCGCACCCCCTTAATTCAGTGTATTTTGTGTCCCGCCTTTGTGTTACGAAATTACGTTACCCGTGTAACCAGTGAGACGTATGAGACGTAGCAGCGTCCGAGGCCACGTAACGCGGAACACAAACCATACGGCGCCACGGAATAACGAGTAAACCCCCCCCGGGGACCTCTGTAGAGTGTTGTATTGTGTACAACTCGTTCCTATGAATAAAAGGTACGACACCACCACCTTAACTCCACGCCTCTTATTTAAAATCATCTCACGCAACACCGCCGCCGGCCCTAGTGGGCCACGCAGGGGCACATACATCCACGACCCCCAAACTCACGACTAGAACCGAGCCAGTCTGGCGCCCACCCGGACAATACGTAGCAAGAACCGCCTTTTCCCACTAGGAGCCACACCGGGACTCGAGCCCGAGACCCCGGACGACGGCATTTGGCGCCCGCTGCGTGGGGCAGAAAATAACGTGAAAATTTTTTTTTCTCCACCTCCTGGACATTTTCGAGATAAATTCACCAACAGGCGACAGCGGAGACACGAAACGGCCATTTTGGACACAGGAAGGGTCGAAGGCCAGACAGACCGGCGCGACGAGGCGAGCGGACAAAGGACACTCCAACCACCCCCACCTCCACACGTCATCACGGCGAGGCGAGCAACGGAGCGACGTCACCACCCCCACCCCGCGCGGACCGTTTTCGCCTCCTCTTTGTGCGGCTGTCCGGGCGCTCTCGGCCATCGCCTCACACGCCCATCCGCACCCCCGCCCATGCCGCGGCCATTCTCGGCCTCTGTTTTGTGCGGCTGTCCGGGCACCTGCCTAGCCGGCGAGCGTGACCCCGCGCGCAGACTTGCACAGCGCGCACAGAGCCACGAGTGAAAAACACGACTCGACACAGCTGAACACGCACGATAACAAGAGATGGATGCAGACGAATGCAGTGGGTGTTACCACCTCTACCCGAGATGGTACTTAAACGGCAGGATCGCCGCGGGGTACGAGTGTGGCTATTGTCAAGAGTATCGCACATACGGGATGACGATGTGTGGAAGCCGGTCGTGTCCTGGAGGAAGTAGCATGGGCTACCACTGCGACGAGTGTACCGACCTATGGCATCGTGACTGCACCAACGAGCGTGAAGGTACTTTGAGGCGCGAGTCCTTCACGTTCACGTGCGCGCGATGTACCGCAGGACGAGCCACCCAAGTGCAGTATTCGGGAGCAGCGCTACTAATTCCTCCCCTACGATACGCCGCGACAATTCACGACATCGAGACGCCACTCACGCAGACGCAAGACGTATCACGAACTCACGCCCCGACGACATCCGCACCGTCACGTACAACCGTCCCGACGCCGACGACCTTCATCATGCCGCCAACAATCCCGCTCCCGTCGCCTCCTGTCCCGGAGCCACCAACCTCGGCATCCCTCGTAGACCTGACGCCTCCCGACCCAAGTCCGGAAACACCGTCACCAGCGAGACCACGCTACATCAACCTGACGCCACTCACGCCGACGCACTACGCCTCACCAAGGACGCCTTCCGTCCCGACGCCGACGCTCGTCAACCTCTCGCCGCCAATCCTGCTCCATCCACCCCCGGGCCCAAAGCCACCAGCCTCAACACCCCTCGCAGACCAGACGCCACTCAACATGACTGTGACAACGCTGGACCCGCCGAAGCCGACCGAACGACGCATGACGCCGACCGTCCCACCGCAGTCTGTCACGACGTCACGAACCCGCCTCGTGTCGGAGGCAACTCACGACGCCGGGATGGCCTCGCCACCGCACCTGACCACCGTCACCGTGCCGCGAAGGACCATTCCGACGCAACCCGCATCGTCTCCGACACACGCCTCATCCGGGACGCCACCAGACTCGACAACGACACGTCGCGCCACACCGTCGCCACCGCCTAGCTTCAACATCATGCAGCCGGCCTCACTGCCACATGAGTACGCGGTCTCAAAACAGCAGCTGGACAAGGCAACGCCCAGGGCCACGACGCCGAGACGCCTGTGCGAGGCCCCGCCGCCTGGATTCGCCCCGCGGTGCCCGCCTGGCTTCGAGGCTCAGGCGCCACGACGCCGCCCCTCGGCCGGCCTGCCACAGCAGCCGCCGAGGCGACGCGCACTCTGCGCTCCAGAGGCGCCACGACGCCACCCCTCGGCCGGCCTGCCACAGCAGCCGCCGAAGCGACGCGCACTCTGTGCTCCAGAGGCGCCACGACGCCGCCCCTCGGTCAGCCTGCCACAGCAGCCACCGAGGCGACGCGCGCTCAAGCCGCCAGAGGCGCCACGACGCCACCCCTCGGCCGGCCTGCCACAGCAGCCGCCGAGGCGACGCGCACTCTGTGCTCCAGAGGTGCCACGACGCCGCCCCTCGGACAGTCTGACACAGCAGCCGCCGAGGCGACGCGCCCTCAAGCCGCCAGAGGCGCCACGACGCCGCCCCTCGGTCAGCCTGCCACAGCAGCCGCCGAGGCGACGCGCGCTCAAGCCACCAGAGGCGCCACGACGCCGCCCCTCGGTCAGCCTGCCACAGCAGCCGCCGAGGCGACGCGCCCTCAAGCCACCAGAGGCGCCACGACGCCACCCCTCGGCCGGCCTGCCACAGCAGCCGCCGAGGCGACGCGCACTCTGTGCTCCAGAGGTGCCACGACGCCGCCCCTCGGACAGTCTGACACAGCAGCCGCCGAGGCGACGCGCCCTCAAGCCGCCAGAGGCGCCACGACGCCGCCCCTCGGTCAGCCTGCCACAGCAGCCGCCGAGGCGACGCGCGCTCAAGTCGCCACAGGCGCCGCGCCACAACACCGTGACGTCACCGCGGCTACCGGGTCGCCTGAGCTCCCTGCATCTGCCTGACGCAATGCAGGTCGACGCCACGGCACCTGGACGCCCGACCGCCCCACCACCGCACGTGACCGTCACTCGGCCGATGACACCTGTCATCCGTCTGGCAAGACGAGCCGCGAAACGCCCGCATGTCAGCAAGGCTGAGCCGGGCCGTGCCGAGCGCCGCCCGCGCTTGCTGCCCGCCTGCCGAGAGCCACCTGACCTTGGTCGCCGCCGCCCCTGCCGGCCGGCACCCTGGCCACCACCGCACCGCCGCTCGCTGCAAGACACCGCAGCCACACTCGGAACCACTGTCACCCCCCGAGAACGAGTCCGGGGAGGTGCTTAGGGCACAACCGCACAACGACCACGCCGACACCACCCACATGATGATGGAACTGGACGACGGGGACGAGGAGGCCTCTACTCCAAACCCGCCCGGCACACCGGAACGGGAGAGGAGGCTGTACCCATCCACGCCGTACCAGACGCTGAGGGCCAACGTCAACAGGCCACCTCGACGAGTCGACCCCCGGATGTTCGGCGTGGGACGACCCGGGACAGGTGCTCGGGCCCTACCAACTGCGGCCACCGCGAGCACCACCCGGGTGGGGCTGTTGCCGGAGCTAGGAGGCGCCACGACGCCGCCCCCGGCACACCTGCCACGACGGCAACCGGGGCGGCACACACACTGGCCCAGTCGGCCACGATCACCAGGTCCAGTGCGCTGACCCTATCAGCCGCTGACCCCACACAGGCGCCACGACGCCGCCCCCGGCACACCTGCCACGACGGCAACCGGGGCGGCACACACACTGGCCCAGTCGGCCACGATCACCAGGTCCAGTGCGCTGACCCTATCAGCCGCTGACCCCACACAGGCGCCACGACGCCGCCCCCGGCACGCCTGCCACGACGGCAACCGGGGCGGCGCGCACGTTGGCCCAGTCGGCCACAATCACCAGGTCCAGTGCGCTGACCCTATCAGCCGCTGACCCCGCCCAGGCGCCACGACGCCGCCCCCGGCACGCCTGCCACGACGGCAACCGGGGCGGCGCGCACGCTGGCCCAGTCGGCCTTGATCACCAGGCCCAGTACGCGGAGCCAACCAGCTGCTGAGCCGCGAACCACGCCGGGATGGAGTGGCCGGAGCTAGGGGTGGCCCCATGTTAGCGGGACCATAAGCGGCGCAAGGTCGGGCTTCACAGGGGGGGGGCGTTTGACGTCGTCTGGCCGACGACCACCCCAGAGCCCGACCTGCACCCGCCAGTATACGCTCCCGCTAACGGAACACACCCCTGGCCATGGCCCACCCGAGTCAGGCGACCCGAACAGCAATCAAAGACAAAGCCGCGGAAACCTGAGTAGACAAGAGAAGAACCGTACCCATTCCTCCTAAAACATTAAATTAGGATTTTAGCGACAATAAAATCTCTTCCAGACACACCCGTTTGGAGTCTAGCGTAATGAGGTCACGCCTGGCGCGAGAGAGGCCGAGCCTCCCTCGGACGCCATGCCAGTTCGGCAGTTCAGCGCAGCTCACGGACCGGGGCGGACCTACGTCCCACGGAGAGGCAACATCCTTTGTCTACATCGAAAGTAACGTCCGGTAAATATAGTCACTAATTAACAGAACCCCTTTTATTACTTAACCTCTCCGTGAGTACCCGGTCCCTTTTTTCGGTCCAGGACCTAATCCGGCCGCATCAATTTAAAGACACCCCGCACCACACTTGGTCAGCGGGGCTGCTCTTCAGTATACGGCACGGGCCGCCTCCCGCAACTTACAGAACTTTATTTAAGGTCACGCGCACGGCGCTGACCACAAACCCGCAAGGGAACTTGGACAAACTTAATTGCGGTGCGTGTTTCACCACAGTGGGCACAACACCCGCGCCGAGACATTTGCATACGGGATTGGCCGTCTCCAATCGTCCACCCCCTTAATTCAGTGTATTTTTGTATCCCGTATTTTGTATTGCTAACTTACGTTACCCGAGTAACGAGTGCCACGTAACTTGTGCGCGCCCCCTTAATTCAGTGTATTTTTGTGTCTCGTACTTTGTATTGCTAACTTACGTTACCCGAGTAACGAGTGCCACGTAATTTGTGCGCGCCCCCTTAATTCAGTGTATTTTTGTGTCCCGTACTTTGTATTGCTAACTTACGTTACCCGAGTAACGAGTGCCACGTAACTTGTGCGCACCCCCTTAATTCAGTGTATTTTGTGTCCCGCCTTTGTGTTACGAAATTACGTTACCCGTGTAACCAGTGAGACGTATGAGACGTAGCAGCGTCCGAGGCCACGTAACGCGGAACACAAACCATACGGCGCCACGGAATAACGAGTAAACCCCCCCCCCGGGGACCTCTGTAGAGTGTTGTATTGTGTACGACTCGTTCCTATGAATAAAAGGTACGACACCACCACCTTAACTCCACGCCTCTTATTTAAAATCATCTCACGCAACACCGCCGCCGGCCCTAGTGGGCCACGCAGGGGCACATACATCCACGACCCCCAAACTCACGACTAGAACCAAGCTAGTCTGGCGCCCACCCGGACAATACGTAGCAAGAACCGCCTTTTCCCACTAGGAGCCACACCGGGACTCGAGCCCGAGACCCCGGACGACGGCAAACTATATGCTCTGTTAAGGGATTAGGTTTGATAAAACTTGAAATTTCTGTTGATACAATTATTGTACTATTTACCGTAAGTAGTATGTAAGTGGCAGAACTGCCACTGGAGCTGCAGCCCGACCTCTGACATCACGGCGGCAATTTTCGGTGTCAGATTTCATCAAAATCCTTCAAAATTGACTCTAAATTGCTAGCAATTTCCCTATTTCGGTGACATATTCTCAGTTTTGAGGGAACGTTTATTATCAAGAAAATTTCCAAAATTCAAAAATAGAAATGCCTTAAAAGACTTCTGCCTTTGGAAGAACCAAAATTCTAAAAAAAACTGCTTAAATTCTTCATCGACAAGGCTCCATAAGCCGCCAAAGCCATGACTCTGACCTTGACCATAAACCTGAATTCTTTAATTTTTGAACGTACAACATTTTTTTGTCATGCTGGAAACGACAAAATAATTTAATTGAATTCAATCAGATGGGTAAAACTTGGTATACACATTTACAATAGGTTTATGTGTCATATTTTAGTTATCATAAGCCCATTAACCATTGTTAGAATCTAGAAATAATGGCCAATAATTGATGGATCCCAGCCTGCATGTTGTGTAGTTGCGTGGTGGTCAGCAACACTACAACACAACACCCAGACACTACATGCTCACGGAAGTCACGTGGTCCGGGGTCCCGGGCCTGGGCGCCGGACACACCTCCTCTGCGCTGACGGATCTGTTGTCGGGCTGGACGCGCACCATGGCGACCACAGCCAGGGACAGGCTGACCCTGAGCGTGTATAGCAGCGTCACACCGAAGAACGACAGCAGCGCGATCTCAAACCGCTTGGGACAGTAGGGCACGCACTGCAGACTGGCTGGAGGCAAGGCAGAACCACCAACCACCTCAATAGCTCCGTGACTACTTCACGGTAGTTTCATGGTGTATGCACTGTGCTGCTCTCACAAGCTCAGCTCTTATCGCCAACAAAGTGGGTGTTCGTAACTCGACACCGTTACTGACAGGCACTAGACCATCACTCTTAATGTGACCTCTGGATGTCTGAGCCACTTCAAACCTCACTAAACATTTCAAAAATACCTACATGTGCACTTCAATCTATTCCTTAACCCTATTTGTAAGAACACAAGAATTTCTCACAGAGAGAGGTGAGCTAGCACCAGGTAACCAATCAGCAACGCGCATCCCACGTCTCCTTCTAGACTGCGTGGCATGTATGTCACTTCGGTTGATCAAATAACAACAAACATACTCACACAAAGTCTTCATGGTTGGTGGCAGAAAGGCAATGGCCAACTGTTACGTCACCTGCAAAATGTTTAACTTGGAGTTAGTAGCACATAATGAAACTGCACAATTTCAAACTACACTAAACTACTGTGAATGAGATGAATAATTAAGAGTTTTTGTTGATTTTCTGCACTGGTTGCTTACACTGACTGAATTTTTCACCAACTATGTGAATACAAATTGATTATTTTCTACATAATAACATCTACTGATTGAAATTGGTGTCTTAACTAATTAATAAAACAGTTTCTTCCATGTTTAACTAGTACTCTTGTTTTTCTGACAGATTAAAAAACTGAGATATATTTTTTTATTAACTGAATGTCTAATGGCTGTCGCCAAACAACCAGACACAATTTCCTTTTTAACGTTTTATTCTCATGTCGGTGTAAATTAAACCTTAAAGTGAACAAATGAACACCCATGTCGTGGGCGGGCCTCGAATCCGGACCTCCGTGCTAGGAGGTAGGCCTGGGACACAACAATGAGCAGATCTCCCACAGCAGGCAGCTTGCTCCTCCCAAGTGAAGAAGCAGGAGCTGCAGCTAGAGAACAGCTGTGACTTATTATCTATTCTTAAAACAGATTTCATTTAATGTATTCCCTTTTTTAATTGCTTATTGTGTGTTACATGGACCCTCCTCCCCATGGAAGATGTTCAATATCCAAGTATCGAATTCTACTGATACGATCGTATCCTAGAGTCAAATGCATATGAAGCCAAATTCAGATAACCCTTTCCTTTTCTGGTGTCACAGAAGCTTGCATTAAGCATTCACACAATGCAATATTAATACTAAAACCATGTCAATCTCTCATGGGGTAAAGCAAGAGAATCCCTTAAATTCTTCCCCTGAATGACTATATCCCGAGAATGATTAGTGATAGAACACATGGTACATTTCCTTGTACACAAACAGAAATGGGTCACATTACTAAGCTCTTAGCTGAGTAAACAGACATCTGCTATAAAAGAGAATTGCTTAAACATGAAAATAAACTGGAGTTCGGGCACCATTATACAAAATTTATTAGATTATAAAAAATAATATTCTTAAGTTACTTTATTTTCTCAGTACCCATTTATGCCATGTTTCAAATGCAGCACCTTTAGTTTCTGGTGCAATAGTATTTCGTCGGCAACCTCTACAAATAGCTGTCGCTAGTTTTAAATGCACGTACATTAATGTAGCATGGCCAGACCTGAGCCATGTGCTCCGTGCATGTGTGGTTAGAGCTTTCCTCCATTTCCAGGTAAGATATCTGGCATGAAACTCAGCCTCCACAGGAACACCAACCCATTCACATCTGCCATCAGCAACATACCCTCTGGAGGGACAAGCACCAACCCATTCACATCTGCCATCAGCAACACACCCTCTGGAGGGACGAGCAGGTACACACAGGCAAGCCATATATCACACTCCAGTATCAGCTGTCTTTAAGCTCACCATCTATCACCATGCACAGTTATCTCTGAATAAAGTATCCAGCTTCTGGCTTTATTTTTTCTGAACTTGATTAAAAAATTTCTTCTCTTGGCCTGATTTTACTTCTTAACCTCACAACCTAAAAAAAACTGAGCCTTGCCTATGTTTAACAATAATCAATTTTGTTTACAATTCACTGAAAACAAAGAGAATACTGTACTTTTTTGGGAGTCATTGTAATTTTATGGTAAAATTTTTAAATGTATAGACAGATAATTTTGAATTGATAATGCATATCTTACTTTAAGTATGTAGTCATAAGTAAAATATTTGTATTTAATGAGGTATTATCAAAGCAGCATTAAAGATCAAAGTTCAACTGAAAGTTTAAAATTTTGATTCTGTAATTATTATTTATTTAATGTTTTATTAAATGTGAAACATGGTTTTTCAAGGCCATAAAAACATCTACTCATGACGTCAGGTATGTAATACACAGCGACAAGCCCGCCCTTACCCACCAGAGATTAGAGAAAGTTACAGATGGAGCATAAACACAGTTTTATGGTATCTCTGCTGAAGCCAGGGGGCGTAAGGGGTAAGCAGGTCGCCGCCATATTGTTCCATGAAGAAAAGCGCATTTTCTAATAAGTGATGTATGTATGGTGGTGGAAAAGTGCATGAATATTAAACAAATAAAGACTGTTGACTCGAGAAAAATGATTGTGTACAAGAGTATGTATTAAACTACATTTCTATATACTTTATAAACAAATGGCCGCCATCTTCTTACGTGAACAAACTGGCCACAGTGCTCAGTACTTATGCTCCATCTGTAACTTTCTCTAATCTCTACCATATTGAAATTTAATATAATGTGATACAAAATGATTAATATTTTTAGACACCATTCCTAAATACCAGCATCTTCGATGACACTTCATATGCCATTTTGTTTTACACCATCTTGGATTCTGCCAATTTAAATTATGACATCATATCAGCCACTTTTTATAAACATTTCCGCCATTATGAATTATTGCATCATGTCCGCCATCTTGAAAATCTATATTTATTATTTAAAAAATGGAAAAAAATTTAAAAATAAATAAAAATTTTAAATAAAATAAATTTAATAAAATTTTAATAAAAAAGACACTTACATCATGGAGAACAGAGTCCTTGGTTCGAAACAAGTGAAGAAAAAAATAATGACACATCATTCCTCCATGGAGAATACCAGCAGACTGAACTCCCACCCCTTATGCCTAGGCAAGTATTATGACATCATGGTGGCCATTTTGACCCGCCATTTTCTTTTCATCTGCTTGATATCACGGCCACCAATTTATTTTAATTTATTCGCTAGTGTTTAGTAGTATTTATTACCACAGATAAAACTGTTGTTATGTGCTCCATCTTGTCATGGCCTCCCTCTTGCAATTCTATAATTATTAACACAAAAAATAGGAAAAAATTCGAAAAAAATCATTAAAAAAATTGCTTATTCATATATTTATTAATTCAATCGATTCCTGCCCGCAGTTTGATCATTAATGGATGCAAAATGAAATATTAGGAATAAAATATTTATTTTAATTAATATGATTAAATATTCTAAAAGAAGCTTAAATTCCTAATAAGACAGCCTCCAGGAAGCCCATCAACCATCTTGAAAATCTGTAATTATTAACTAAAATTTGCAAAATAATCCAAAAATCATCCAATAATGTAATCATTGATTTGATTGATTTTAGTTAGATCATGACCCGATGCAAAAACATAATTTCAGTTATAAAATATTTATTTAATTAATCATTCTCATTAGTAAAAAGACAATAAAAAATGTCCAACAAAAAAAATATGTTACACCATCTCTGTGCTTACCATGAAGACCATATTCAGCGCTCATTATTACTACGGTCCAACTACACACAGAATGAGTGTCTCTGAACCACGAGACCTATTTTTCAGTACTTGCATGCCTTTCAATCAAGTCAAGCACATTGTCAGGCACAAAGGCCATTTACAAATGGAGGAAGGACCTGTCACCAATTTTTTTTTTGCTCAATCGGTTTGGAACCAAGGTAGCTGAGCTCCACCGCCGGCAGAGCACTGCTGCGCTGCTGAGTACTGCAGGCGCGTCCATCGAGGTCGGCAGTTCACGTCGGAGGACTGGAGGGCAGGCGCAGAATCTTAGCCTGCTGCTTGCTTCCAAATTATTATCTCTGTTGGTGGGAATGATAGATTTTGGACTTGTTTTAATTTTTATCTAATTTCATTTTTATAACAAAACAATTTCTGTGTTTTTTTTATAAAAGCTGTTTCGTAATACTTATTCCACCTAAATAGGGGTAAAATTTATATGCTGCATTTTTACTGTCAATTTTTAATAAAGGGGTCCAATAGATACTTTCAGACCAATAAAAATAAATTAGTGAGCATTTATAGTTTAAAATGTATTCAATAAGAAATGCACAATAACAACTAATTAAATTAATTTTTCTTATCCACACACTTTGGTACAATTTTTTGTCTGGAAATGACATTCCTTGAATTTTTAACAATAAATTAGTACTTTTTTAATGTTTGAACTAAGTTTTGTTTGTTTAATTGGTAATTAATTTCATAAAGTGTAATTAATCATTTAAGATGCACACACAATATAAAGAAGTCATTGCAATACATGATTTCCTCATAAATTACTAGCATGATCATTTTGTATTAACTGGTTTTAATGTTTCATATTCGAGTTTCACAAAATCTGTGTTACATGATCGCATCGACTTACATTTAGATTTACTTTGATTTGTTAAGTAATACAATTGAACTAAGAACTACAAATTAAATGCCTATGGTGTATACTGCAAAGAAATGCAATTTTTTATAATCTGACTCTTTGCAGGTATGTTAAATAGCATGCACCATTTTTTTTTATTGTATGTACAATTCACTGTCAATTTTGTTTCGTAATACTTGTCTATAAATCTCTCATATAAACTTAATTACTTCTTAATTGTAAAAATATGATTTATAATATAGCTGGCAATAAACAAATAAATACACATTTCAAAAGAAAGTTAAAGACAAATGCATTAAAACAAAAGAAGCTTCTCGTCCAATGGTTGTGCGTATACAGTATTTGTTGAACTGTAAGGCCTGCTAGTTGACAAAAGGCACGCTCGATGCAGAGAGGAGCAGAGCTGTGGCATGCAGCACCGCGGGGAGGAATGGTCTGTGGCTGCCACAGAGGTGCGTGCAGGCCTGTAGCACAGTGGGGTTCGCTCACACCCTGGACGTGAGTGTGTGCGGAGTTCAGTTGAAGAACACACTCCTTAAATACACAATACAAATTCAACAACGGAAAAAATATATATATATTTTGACGTGATAACGTCTTATAAATCGATGAACGCCGGCTGCACGCACGAAAAATTGTCACGTTCCGCCTGAGCCGAGCATGCAAGAACCGGCCAACCACCGTGCGAGAAAATCTTCTATAATATCAAACAGGTTAAGGCGGGCCTTTTTAACTAATTGTTCGTGATTATATTTAAACAACATATTTAAATTAAATTTACAAAAACTGTAAATAATATTTGAAAATTAAAAAGTATGCAATTTTTCATAAATGTTTTCTTATCACGTTATCACGTAAAATTATCGTCCGTAAACCGACTTTACAGACAACCCCCTTTTTTTCCATAAAATATTTCAATGACATAATTCTTATTTTCATATGAAGGAAACAATTATGTTTGGCCTTCTTTTCCTTACATTAGTCACATAACTTTCATCTTTTTAGTCTTCTCCTGTCAACCATTCTTTCCACAACAGTATCTAACTTCTTTTCCATCAAAAACAAATTAATGGGGAAGTACGGGGTCTAAATAGTAATAAAGTATAGAAACTTGATTATTAAAAAAAAATATGTGCATTGATGTGAGCAAGCTAAAGCCTAATTTTCTTTTACTTGCCCAGGACACCTTCAATTTAATTTGAAACAAAAAATTAAACTCAAGTATATTTGCTAAAAGTTCATGTATCTTTAAATACTAAGTGTGATAAGTTAATTTTGCATTATAAGCATTTACAACAAAATTTCAAAATAATCTAAATCCATACTGAAAAATAAAATTTTTCTCAGGTGATTTCATGTCAAATAACTCTACTGCATTAAGATTAAATGGCTATTATTAGGGCCCCCTGAAAATGGTAAATAAAATTTTCAGATTTCGTCATTAAAAATTAGCAAAAGCGGTGTTAAAATTCACTTAAAAACACAAAAGCTGTGCTACAATTCACTTAAAAACACAAAAGCAGTGCTAAAATTCACTTAAAAACACAAAAGTGGTGCTAAAAACTTAAAAAAAAAAAGTGTGCGTTACTGTAAATATATTTGAAATTATTTAAGTTAAATAATTTTACTTGAAGCTACTAATTACTGAATACCCTAAACAAATAGGTTACATATATTTATACGACAAACTTTTGATTTAGACACTGATTATTAGTTTGTTCCCATAAACTAATCTGGAAAACTATTAATCCCTTTAACAAAATTGGGGACGCACCACAACGCTGACAGCTAGAAAACTGCTGTGTACCACAACGCCGAAATACACTAACGCCGAAAAATGTCATTGCAGGGCTGCCACAAAGGTTAGGTTAGGTAAGGTAAGGTTAGGTTTGATTGTGGTATTTCGGCGTTAAGGTACATTTAAGAAACGCACACAAATTCATTCAGTTATTTCGGCGTTGTGGTCAATTTTGATATTTGGAGTTATAGTATTTCGCCATTGTGGTAACGACCCAACAAAATCTATAAAACACTGTTGACCAACTATCATCGTCACACCATTCGAAATTAATGTTTGTTTACATTTTTCCGCTTTTTGGCGTGATTTAAATGCTTGTGCCTGGTTCGCCCGATAATCTGCTTGATACTACGACGCTGTTCCAACTATATGCCAGCGCCCCCGGCTGACATAATATGGCCACTCACGTATGGCTGTTCCAAACACCGTTCGCCCAATCATTTGCTTGCTTTTGTATTTATCCGGTGTCGCTGTTCCAAGCTGACGTTAGTGCCCCGAGCGGTGTGCGTACGCTTTAAAACTTTGCCTGTTTGTCATATCTATCCAAACATTATGCCAGAAAGGAAAATAAACGCAGTAGTTCTGTGTATTATTACAGTATATTTTTGCGTTTAACATTATAACGTGAGCGTGTGTAAGCTTTTGTTTACTTTAGTGCATTTATGATTAATGTTCAGTGGCGGCTTTGTTGCGGTGTTTGTTTGCCAGTGACGAGACAAGTCTTTTACCCAGTATTTAAATTTCGCGTAAAAATACTGCGATTTCGCGTTTTAATACTAAATTTTGTGTAAAAACGCTGTCTTATGACAATTTCGCGTAAAAACTGTATTTAAAGGTGATTTCACATTTATCGTCGTTTAATCGCAATCGTGAAAAGAACAGCCCCCTAGCTATTATAAATCTGTGCTTGTTGCATAAAAGGGGTTAAGTCCAAATTCATAGTTTTGAGAAAATCGCGATTGAAAATTGTAATTTTCCTACTATTCCCAGCAGAAGCTCTGAATTTCGCAAACTTGCCTGTGATAATAACTCATTTTTAACCATTTTTGAACTTAACCCCTTTTATGCAACAAGTACAGAAATACATCTCTTATGCGTAAAGAATTTGCATTATGTACATATATGTTAATATTGACTGATTAGATGACAAACAAAAAATTTGTTGTACATGGGTAGCTTTGAAAACTGGCACAATAAAGTTGTATGTGAAATATCTTTCTAACAGTACAGAAACTGCACCAGTTTCACATATTCAGCATGATATGTAACTGGATTTATTAGAGGAATGTTTATCTGAAGCAGCAACTGATGGTAGAGAAACCAACTGTTCCCAGCAATAGACATCCTGACAAGTGACATGTTTGTTCATACAGTTTGGAAGGCATGTGTTAAATACTTTTTACTTATGTACAGAATTAAAATAACAAATTATTCAACAAATGTATTCATAGCTTTATTCAATATGTACACTTGCACAAACAAAAGCGAAATTATATAAATATTACTTCAACCAAACATAATTTGAACCAACAGTGTGATTATTTTATAGAGTTACAGCATTTTACTCTCGGAGGAAAACAATTAATAGCTTTTAACTTAATGCTACATTTCCTCAAAATACATCTTTGCTTAGTAAATTTGTTAAATTTCAATACTTTACAAACTAACTGCAGTCATATACTTTGTTACATTCAATGAATATGTGCACAAAAAATTATAAATATTAATTATGAGAAGCAAAATTATATTATTCCAGAGTGACTTTTCTGATACAACTCTTTCGGTGTTTATTTATTCATTACAATAACAACACAATTCTACAAAAAACTGTTTAATAAAGGTATAGTGTAGAAGGAAGCATTGCATATCAGTTAAGCTATTTGAAAATAAATGATCACTACAAACAGATACTGAAAGACACATAAATTGTAAAAATATTATTCCTAAATTTTCTGTTAGCACTATAGGACGTAACACTGCAATCTGGATTTATGCTCTGACAATAAAATTCCAACAATCATAAATCATAATTCTTATCACTAGTTGTATGCAATCCAATTCCCACCACGCCAACAACCCTTGATGTCATGCTGTTAAAATCTCTCTAATGTCTTCCACTGCCAATGGGTCCACTGTTACAAATGATTACAAAGTATCTGCTGTAACGCTTTAGTAATAATATTAATGCTCGGAAGCCACGTGTTTCATCAAACATACTTCTGTTATGTTAACCCTAGCATCAATTACCATCCATCACA
This sequence comes from Bacillus rossius redtenbacheri, assembly GCF_032445375.1. Taxonomy (NCBI): domain Eukaryota; kingdom Metazoa; phylum Arthropoda; class Insecta; order Phasmatodea; family Bacillidae; genus Bacillus; species Bacillus rossius. Next base: position 2,942,989 of record NC_086336.1, on the reverse strand, counting down.
GTAACTAAAATTAAGGAACTAAAGAAATGCGGGTGAAGTAGAAATTACGTTATTTTTCCACGTGCCTAACTTTTCTATAAAACTGTTAAAGAAATTTTCACACACTATGTACTCCCAAAAAAAAAGAAATGATATTTTATATTTCTAAAGTTATAACACAACCTTCAGAAGTGTGTAAACCCTACATAACAAGTCAAATATACTGATAATTAAATCACTGCTTTGTACAATACAAAAATACATGCTCTCTGAACAAACAAAACCACATGTGAACAGGGGAGTTGAACATCTTGCGCAGCTGAAAGTAACGTTGAGAAGCAAAAAGAAATGTGTTAAGACCTGACCGAACAGCAGCGAGCGCCAAGCCGCGGCGGACGGGGCCAGAGACGGCCCGGGCCGCCTCGCGTCCTCAGACAGTTCTCTCGTCACAACACGGAGCCGGTCCTCGCTTAGATGATGATGCACTTCCTCTTGGGCTTCACCTGCAGGATGGGGCAGAGCACGGCTCGGATGGCCTCGTCAAACACCGTCTTGAGGCCCTTCTGCGTGAGCGCGCTGCACTCCAGGTACTTGACCGCGCCGATCTCCTTCGCCATGGCCAGCCCCTGCGCACGCCCGTCCGTCCGTCCTTTACAAACTCCAACATCACGTTGCACTACTAGCAATCTGAGCTGCTAGCAAGTGTCGCACTAAATATATCTTTCATTACTTCGGTACACACAGGCCTAAGCCGTCACTGACATTAGTACTTTTTACTTAATATATATACTTTGTTTAATCTCCTAAGTGCACACACATTTCACACACTACAAAAGTAATTTATACCCAATTACCAAAATATATTTTTTAAAAAAATAATCTTGTTTTGATGCCTGAAGTAAAGTATGTATTTCAAATCCAAAGATGAATTTTAAATCTTCCATTTGACTTTGTATTTTTGGAGCCTTACCCAACTTACAACGCCTCCCGAAACACTGTCGGAGTAGCATGGCCAGTTCTGCGCAAGTGTGTACTAAGAGCCCAGCTCTGGTTACCTCACAACTTTCACTGGCATTACTTGTCTGCAACTAATATTTGTTTGGATTTGTTATTTTTACGGTACACGATTGTTTACATAGTAAATTACTACATTAAAGATTTATTGTGATTTTATAATCAGAGATAGTACTTTGTTAGGTTATCCAGTATGATGGAAATAACAGCTGTTTATTCTTTAGAAAGATGTTTTGAGTTTTTGCAACATATTTTATGAACACAGTTTACATTAATTTAATGTGTTTCAATAATTCTGATGGTTTCTTTACTTCATTGTTAAAAAATGTCTTAAAATTATTTTTGCCTATTTTTTTCTTACTCATTTCAATTTTTTATGTAGGTTCACATATTTTCTTTTGTATTAATTGCAGTTGTTTTTGTTTTGTTCTGAGGGCGGACTGATGTAATGCGTAAGAAAAAGGACTTGTGACTTGTTGCCATAATCCAGTGCTGGCTATGCATTTCGAGATTGGTCAGAAATTACGTCACGTGTGTGAGCGTCCCTGGTCCTTCCTCGGGAAGAAAGGCGGTCTTGTTAGTCGTGTGTTGGTTTAAAGGTCACGGTCGGAACACGGCTCAAAACAGTAAAGGTTAAAAGAGAACTGAGACGCAATTTTGAGAATTTAATAACTTGGCTTTGTCAGACAGTTCTGTAGTAGTTGGAATGGGAATAGTTTTAAGACAGTGATCTTGGTATTGTGATGGCTTTGTGCAGAAGCTGAGAATAGTGTTGTAAACTGAAGATGGCAACAACTGTGAGTTGTGGAATTTTGTGACGTACTAATAAAAAGCAGTAAAAATGAACTTCTTTCCACGAGACTTCATTTTCATCATGAATCATCTAGAGCAACATTTTTACCAAAATTTAAAAGGATTTTTGAACCCAACATATTCATCGAGTTTTTTTTTACGTATGATCAATCTAGAACAATTGTGCGATAGCTGAAAGTCTGGGTTGTTAAAAGTACAATAGGTAAATTAATTTTATTTGTTTGTATACCGTGTAATATACGCCATGTGCAACGTTGATCCAGAACACTTCTGTATTCTGTTATGCGTCCAATACAACTGTTGGACGGACGCACCTGCGGGTACGTGATGGGGGCCAGCTTCTTGTCCTTGAGCTTCTCGATGGTCTCCTTGTCCTCCCGCAGGTCCAGCTTGGTGCCCACCAGGATGAGGGGGGTGGAGGGGCAGTGGTGCCTCACCTCGGGGTACCACTGCACACACAGCAGCACGCTGCTCACACACGCCCCGGCACTCCCAGCCCCCGGCCCCCGGCCACCGGCGCACTTACCTTCGCCCGCACGTTCTCGAAGGAGGCGGGGTTCACCAGCGAGAAGCAGATCAGGAACACGTCCTGCAACCCACCACCACGCCACCATCCTGTTACCCTGATTAGCACACTTTCGTAACAACCATCACGAGATTTCCATTATCAAAATTAAGTATAAATGTTTTGACCATTTTCAGGTCATGAATTAAAAAAAATTATGAATTGTGTACCTACCATCAGTTTCTAAGACCACAGATATACCCACTGACACACAAATCGCACTCTCTCAAGTGTAAAATATGTGATATGTAAGCCTACAGTTGAAATAATGCTTACCGTTTGAGGGTACGAGAGGGGCCGGAGTCTGTCGTAGTCCTCTTGGCCTGCCGTGTCCCACAGTCCTAGGTTAATGGGCTTCCCATCCACCATGACATTTGCAGAGTAGTTGTCAAACCTGGAAAAACAATTCTAACATTCAACTCCAGAAAGAATAAAATAAAGTGATGCACCTAGTTTACATGTGTCAGCAAGTACCATAGGTGTGTAACAAGCTAGCGTAATTACATAATGTTGCTTATATCTTAACCACTGTGAAACACTGCTTGTATATAAACTATATATAAACTCTATCAACATAGTTTCAATCAAGATTTCCTCCGAGGTCCTACTTCTTTCAACTAGGTATAATTTTTGGTTTTTCAATAATTTCAGGACTGAAGAAATATTTTAAAAATAAGTTTATAGAATTAATTTTTAATGCATTACCTAACTCAATAAACTAATAAAATGAATTTCAAAAGAATGTCAACAACACAATTAGCCAGGAATTATTTTTACTTAATCATGAACATTTGCATTGCTTTATACAAACACATGTAAGAAACATATATGTAGTTGGAAACAAATATTGCTACAAGACACAAAAAAAAAATTTTTATTACTATGTACTGGAATATCCAACAAAATTTATCCTAAATAAAATTTTTCACGATAATGCAATAACCTAACATTCCAAGTGCAGAAAACTCATTTAAACAATAATGAATGATTAAGGATTGGTGGCACTGAGAGATAAAACACATAAGAGTGCCTACTTTAAAAGTGTGATGCCATGAAGCATATCTTTAGAAAATTATACCATGTTAATACCTTGGTAATAACTGACATGTTTATGATGCAACCTATATAATAATTACGAATTTTCAACATAGCGGACTAGATATAATCCCAGATGGCAGAACCAAACATGGTGGATGTGACATAATTCCAGATGGCAGAAAGTTCTAGGATCCAAGATGGCCAATCCTAAATGGCAGCCAAGGCATTATCCAAATGGTCAAAGTCATGAAATCAGAGGCTTGAGTTATTGCCATTTTTTGGGGAATAAAGCGGGAAATTTTCCTTCAAAACTGAAATATTACTCTCAAAAAAAATTTTGAGTCACTTTAATTAGATTTGGTGAATTTTTGACAAAATTTGAGGGTTAAGGTTAAAGATCAAGGCCATCCTAGATGTCTGCTGTGGTGTCACAATCCAAGATGGCGGATATCTTCACCCCACACCACACTCCTACTCCTGCTGCCGGAGGAACATTTTTATACTACTCATTACCAACAACCTTACAGGCAAATATTTTGTGAACATTGCTTGAAAGATGAAGAGCTGCTTCATTACAAGATCTTTAATTTTTCTGACAGTTAATATGCGAATAAGTTATTACTTGGTTGATCTATTATTCGAATGTGCATTTTTTTTGTATTGCACGTTTAAATGAACTCGGTAAAATTATACATTACATGAACTCGTGGCAAATATGAAAACGGCACTCAAAAACTGAAGGTGGAATTAATTCTAAATAACAATTTTAGAATGTGCTCTACCTGTTAACAAAAAACTGTGTCATTTTGTAAAGCGTATTGATCGTCTCTTATGTTCTTATCTGGAAGCACTACGGGGTCTTTGTGAAAGTAGTCGCTCTCACCAGTGGCGTAGCTAAGGTGACTGGAGGCCCCTCTTGGATTGAAACAGAGGGGAGTGGGGGGGGGGGGGGACGTTCAGTAACCGGGAAACCGTCGCAGGAGCGCCCCTTGCGGGCGGGGGCCATCCCTGCCACCCGCTTGCTACGCCACTGGCGCTCACGTAGTACTATAATCCTGGAGGGAGGTTCCATCACACAAGGCAGTACTCACACTGTAGGTATGTACTCCCCAGGGAAGGCATTCGTGGTGTAGCTGATCAGCAGGCAGGTTTTACCCACGGCGCTGCAAGCAAACAACACGTGAGTTAGTACCGGCTACTTCAACTACCTTCGTTGACAAGTAACAAACACCAACTGGAGACAGCAACTCGGCAACTACAAAAATGTTCAATATTTAGCGTGTTAAAAAATAAACATTTTTAACTACTTGTAGTCACACTTAAATTATTTTTATTCAAATCGACCACAAATAAAAACAGGCCACACAAGTGAACGTTTATTATTTTATTACATTTGTGACATGCCTACCAACTGCTTAAAGCCTTAAATGGTACGCAACGCCTCAAAAAGGTAATCCATACTTCAAAACTAAGAGGACTAGGTAAATCTTTTTTTTTTTTTTTTTACTTTCTCATGACTATGCTCGACTCCAAAAAGATAAAAAAAGATGGCAGTGGATATGAGATATAAAGAGCACAAATATTGAAATAAGGACTTTCAATCAAGGTGCTCTAAACAATTTAGTGTTAATTTTGCAATGAAAATTCTTGCCTACATACGTCTGCATATCATTCACAATTTGAAACATTACCTAGTAATATACATCCAGTCAGACAGTTGTACATATAACTGTCATCTCATTAAAAGTGAGTTTCTAAATGTGTCACACTGTCTCGAAACAAGGCAGACCCCCCCCCCAGGAGTTGCTTAGTCAATGGACCCCTTGAACGGCGTTGATCAACGCCGTCGACATTCGCGACGACTCGGCTGTAGACGAACAGTTCTAAAAACGACTTAAGGTCACGCGTACGTAACTGCGGTGATGCCAGACACCAACATAATCGCGACAGTGAAAGCACGAGACGAGATGGCGCGAGGTGCCATGAATACTGACAGCCTGTTAACACTGCAGCGACCCCGTCACAGCCAGCCAGGGAGACGACAGTCTGTCTCCCCTCCTCCTACACTACCGTGCATCGCTGACCGTCTCCGCCATGATGTATACATCATGGTCTCCGCGGTGTTCCACACCGCCCGGTGCACACTGGAGTGGCCGCCAAGTTCTGCCTCGTCATCGCAATTATCCAGAAATGTAACATTCATTGTTAACAGTTACCTACTACACAATTTTAGAGAATATGCATTACATATTATGCTCTTTCAAGGCATAAAAAGTACTGAGTACAATTACATTTTTTTTTAAAAAAAAAACAAACAGAATATCCCATAGAATAAACGTTTATCCTCTTAATACTGAAGGAAATTTAAGTTAACATAGAATTATCATAAGTGTATTAAACCGTAACTTATACAAAAAGTATTGTAATTTTGTTGTTGTCTACGTTGTGATAGTAGAGGTGAAGATGGCCGGCAGTGACTGAGCACCCCACTCAGGTGGGCTCGTGCATGGTCTCCACTCCAACACACGACTGGAGTGGCATCCTGGCATCCCTAACACGAGCACTGCACCTTCTCTCTCGCTCGCTGTGCACGCACATCCCGTCCATGCGTGCAATATAGCGAGGTCACACGAACACACGCAGCAATGGGATTCTCTGCACGATAAGAGGGAGACGACACACCAAATGTTTACCCACACAACATATTGTGAGGCGAGTGTGGAAATGGCGTGGGTATAAAGGGGCGAAGCCTTCTTCTCACAGACGAGAGAGCCAAGCGCCCGATCGAGCATCTTCGGGTTTTATTTTTTATTTTGGACAACTCATGATAACTAATGGTCAATTAGGTTAGGTTAGCAACATTATTAATACTTTAAAACAGTGTGGACGGTTGATTTGGTTTAGGATAGCTACATTAAAGATACTGTGAAATCATGTAAACAGTTTCCTAGCCCTGGATAGCTACGTATTAAAAAGTTGTTTGCTAAGCAACCCTTCGGGGAACTTCGGGCGTGGCTCTCTCGTCTGTGAAATGAAGGCTTGCCTATAAAGCCTAGTCTACAATTGCAATGTCCTAACCTGTGTCCGAAGGTCCGAACATACTTTGTCCGAAGACATTCGTCAATTTGAACTTTTTGTCCCAACCTGTGTCCTTTGGTAGCATTGACCAGCAACAGAACACTAACGATATTCGAGTTTCCGGTTCCCGTTTGCAAAACATGCACGAAAACAATAAAAAAAAAACAATCGAAAGACATTTACTGCGCTCTGGTGACAACTTTAGAAATCAATAGTTTCGGACATAGGACACTACAATTGTAGACAAAGCTGGTTTCCGTGCGTCAATGTGACGTCATTCACATTCGGATAAGGACGCGGACCACGCACAGGTTAGGACAATTGTAGACGGGCCTTAAAGGGAAGAATGCAGACGGAGGCAGGACGGCTCTCCGGGGCGACGGCAGATAGCGCTTATCGCGGCCCTGCAGTGCCTCGCTGTCTCGCTGCCCCGCCGAGCGACAGTCAGACAAAACTAACTACAACCAACATTAGGAATTACAGTCGCCATCTAGCAGTCAACATTTTTGAGGTTTCAAGTACTGCATTATTAAAACGGAAGAACTTATAAATAACCTACAGAAATTAAAAATTGCAACAGAACTGCGACTAAACCTGCAAAGTTTAAATTTTATGACGCTCTAATTTATTTGTTAAACTGTATGCATGCATGTTATCCAAACGGGATAGTAAGAGACGAAAGTCACTAAAAATTATTTTTAACAAAAAATCTCAATAGAAGTTCATTATATTCAAAGGCAAAATAATGAGGGAATGGAATGTCTTCTGGCAGCCAAGTTGCAATGTCGGAGTCAGGTACATTGACGAAGATTTGTTTCCGGTTCGGCTGCAGCATTTTCAAAAACACAGTTCACCAGGGAGATGCTTACTCTTTTTGGACGGACATATATCACATCTGTCGCTAAAATGCTTGGAGTATTGTGTGAAAATCAAATAGAGTTACTACTTCTGCCACCACACACCACTCATGTCACCCCTGCACAGATCTCTTTTCAACCCTTTGAAAACATTTTACCACATTGAAACAAATTCATTCGTGCATACCAATCCCAAAACTTTCATCAATAAGTTCGTGTTTGGTAGAATTTTCATTGCAGCATGGATGAGGGGTGCTACTGTTGGCAAAGAAGTTAAAGGATTTGAATGCACTGGTGTTTATCCTTTTCACACAGATAAAATATCTCAAGAAATGGTCCCCCCCTTTAAAAATTGTTGACAATACATTCCCTAGCGACCATGACAATGAAAATGAAGCACACAATGGGGAATCATTAAAAATGACAACTTTGTCGATAAATTTCTCTGCGCAACAATATTATGAAAAACCAAAGATCTTTTAACGCAACCAAATCCTTTTTCGCTGTGCAATAAAACAGTCAATTGATACATTACTAAGTGTTTTATTAAATCCCAATAAAAATTATTCCTTCATTTAGCTATCATTAACGCATTTTTAAATTTTATTTTTAACCCCCTCACCCCCTTTTACCTCAAAGTTGGAAACCACTATACCTTTATAGACAATCAGCCCATGCAGTATCAAACTAACAAAAAAAATCCATGATAAAAATACCATCAAATTAACAAGGGAATTTATATTTATATTTGATAATAATGTACATGTAGGTATAATAGTGGGAATCAGACGAGGCTCGCTACAAACTACCTCCTTTCCCGAGCCGAGACCGACAGCAAGTGTGACTGTGTTCCTCGTGCACAAGGAGTCTGCAGTATCGCCCTGTATTCCATTACCCTTCCACCCCCCGCACCCGCACTCAGCCATGCGTCAAAGCGGCGGGAGCTAACGAGGTTTCCCGACCTCCTCTTCGGCAGCAAACACAATTTCCAAACTGAGGAGCGCCGAGGGGCCTGTACCCACCCACATCCCGCACGAGCGGAATCATGGAGCAGAGCTCGGTGTTCCTGCGGGCATTCCTCCTCTTGGTTTCCGTTGTGCGAGACATTGATAAAGAACTGGTGACAATTACCTGCTCTGCGCGTGGATTTCAGATTGCACCATTTAATATATTGTAAATTTTTTTTTGTAAAACTACACATTCGTTGTTTGTGTATCTTTACATTTTTGTTGTGTTATTAAGGGGGGGGGGGGACCTACAAATTGTGTATTTTTACACATTTCTTGTGCAAAGTTACTACTACATCGTGTAATTTTACACAAAATGTAGGTTGATAGTCTACAAACTCTACATATGTGTAAAAATACACAGTTGCTATGTACATTAACTATTCTTTTTTAAAGTTTTACACCCACGCTGAAAAAAATATTTCGCAAAATTAAATATACATACTTTTGATAACTATACATTCTGTAGTACAGTGTGATTTTTAAAAACAATTATAGTTTGTGTAATTTTACACCACTGTTTCTAGATACTCAAATTGACCAATAGGCTTCGGTGAAAAAAACAATTTAAATGTTTTATTTTAATAACCTAGGTATGTGTTAAAATAACACATTTGGGTGGATATATAAAATTATATATACAACAAGCGGTCAATTAATCAACGTCCTATTTTTTTGTCAGTACCTATAGTTATATCATTGTAAAAGCGCATAAAATGTGTCATAGTAAATTTAAACCGAACAAGGAACTACATACAAAAATACTCTTACTAACGAAAACCGCTTTCACTTCCATTAGTTCCGAGAAGCCGTGTTTCCACTTCTTCGTTACGCTGAGTGCCGTGTCTTGAGGCTATGCTTGGCTAGGTCACCGAGAGTATAGCAAGTAATAACAGCATCACTAAAAGGTGATCAATTTAAATATAAATTACACATAGTTCAACAATAGCTATAATAAAAATGAAGTAAATGACATAGTAGTAGCGTAAATTAACACATTCAGTGTTAGCGTAAATTTAGTAAATGATGCAGTAAAATTAACTGACAGTTGTGGTCAATTTGCAATTGCGTGCATTTGAAAAAAAATTGTATAATACAGAATGAAAATAAACCAACAGCTATGGCATACTTACCAAACCATAGCAATTATTGCAATGTTACACTAAATGTATGTGGCAGTAGTCTCTCCGCCGATGTTACTGTTTTTTTATACCTACACGAGTTGGTGTATTTTTACTCTTTACTTTAGTGAGAAAAAAACATTTGTTCGTAATTCGTTTACATATTCATAACTTATCAAATACTATTATAAGAGCAATTATTGTGTATGTAGGTATATATACACACATACACACACACATTGGCATCTCGGAAACGACTCTTACTGAATTGCATGAAATTTGTACTTTGATAACTTTTTGATTTTAAAGTTAACCTACAGTAGAACCTTGATTAGCCGGGGCAATTGGTGGTAGGGGGGGGGGGGGGTAGGTTAGCACGGATAAGCGAAAATCATAATCGAATTCAAATGTATTTAGGTTATATAACACAGAAAAATTTCGTAAGTAATTTATACACAGGCAGTTCCAGTCCGTTTGTTTCTACTTTTAATACGTTGTTTTTAGTTTCACTCATTTCTTGTCCCTCCCTAATGAATTACACTTCGCAGACTTGGTTCACCCCCCCCCCCCCCCCCCCCCAAAAAAAAAAATTTTTAATTGAGAACCCGGTTGACCGAATTTCCGGTTGCTCGGATCACGGATAATCGAAGTTCTACTGTATATAGGTGTGTAACCTGGAAAAACGCGTTTTTAAACATATACATATATATATAATATATATTCTAAACGTTGCTTTATATCCCATTAGCCCCCACTGTTGTTAGCTTTAAAACCAGCAAATCAACTCAAGTTGTAGTTTTAAAATCAGTTAATAAACTCAAGTTGTTTTTAAATTAGCTAATCAACTCAAGTTGTGGTTTTTAAATTAGATACTCAACAACAGATGGCCCACCCATCCAATAGCAACACAATTGTATTATGTTATTGTGTTAATCAATCAACGTATCGTGTTAGCTAAGTGTTTCTTTGGTTATCGAGCACTCGAATTTACAACATAAATCCTTTAAAACTGTCAACATTTCAGACTTGCCTCCAAACGAATTGTAATAGAAAATAAACAATAGTGCAGTTGCGTAATTTGGATGTAACAGAGGGTCTATGTAAAGGTGAAGGACTCATAGTAACAAGCATGTGTAATAAAAGGCAAAAATCGTTAACAATCCGGCAAAGAAGTGTATATACCTAGTGTTGGATATGAACACTGTATTGCTGAATGTTTTTGTATTGGACACAACTTTGAATTAAGGAGTTAAATGTTTTCTGTTTTAGTAATATATATCAGCCACTCAATATGGTGTCTATGATTGTTAAAAAGTGTGATCACTGTAAAAAAAAAAAAAAAAAAAAAAGGAGATGTGTAATGTAATCACAAGTAAATGCAATGTAACGATCGGGATAGTAATGTTTTATTTATTGCATGGTTAATTATGTGTTTTGTCGTTAATTGTTATAGGACACATTAACGGGTAGATGTGTGGACCCAACACCTAGAATCAATCTTGACTAATCAAAAGGTCAACTGGGATGTACCAAGAAGAGACACATTTTCCAGTCAGATCTGCATTTTCCATGACAGTGCACGAATATCAAGGCCAACCCCGACTCGAGATCATCAGCACGAAGCGCGGTGGGGATAAGAGCTGTGCTCACAGACGCTATCCGTGGCTATCTGTCAGGAATTAGCGTGGCGCTGTTTGCACGCGCTATCTGCAGATAAGGTTTGTGAGAGAGAGAGAGGGGTTTCCCTCGTATCCACGGCTGAAACGTCGGGGTCCTGATGACGTCACCAGACCATAACGGAAGCATAACGCCCGGAGGGCAACGATAATGAGTGGAACGCCTGCTTATCTGCACATCTGCATACTTGCTCACTGGCACATGTGAAGTTTCCCTTCAACCGCCCCCATGTCCGGCACACCGCGACCCCAGGAGTGTCTGTCTCTCCCTCCGGGCATCGCAGAGCAACGTACTCCGCTTTGCTTTTGTTTCGAATGTTTACATGTACTGGTACTTCCTGGCTGACGTGGAAACCCTCCATTCAAATCAACACGCCACGAAGCGAGGCGGCCCGCCGTGACGTCACCACACGTGGGCCGGAAGGCCGGCCAGTACGAGAACAATCTGGTTCCTTCCATCCACGCACGATTCCTTGTATTAACAACACGTCATGTTGGTCAAGGCTCAGAGTGTTCCTTGGAGATGTCTGTGTTCGCACCGGAAGGAAGGGGCACAAACGAAGCCTCGCGTCCCAGTCGTGTCATTCACGATAACTGTGTTACAATATTGCACTCAGGTTACTGGGAATGAACCGCTGGTTTCAATACGGCCACTTGCTTTCATCCAATCATGCGCAATCCCAGTTTCATTGGTATGCAAACTTCCACAGTGTTCTGTACGAAACATTCCAACTGTAGCTTGCAGCTTGTAGACTAATGCCGGGAGGTCCCTCGCTATTCCTGGCTCGTGTCCCGTGCACGGGCGGGGTGAAGCGACCGGCCGCACACAGCGCCACCGTCTGGAGCGCAAAGGCCCTCTTTCATAACCGTGGCAGACGTCACACAACTGTCGGCCAGGTTTACTTATGCGTAGAGACACCTGTATTTCGCGAATACATTTCGTGTCAAGGTATTTCACAAAATACTGTAGCTTTTCTCCTGTGGTTATTGGCTGAGGTCGGTGAGAGGTGTCGTCCCGCTCTTGACGGGGCCAATGAGAATGTGGTCACCGTACTGCTGCACCCTCACAATTTGCCATGACTCTTAGAAAAAGCTACAGTGTTTTGTGAAATACCTTCACATGAAATGAAATCGTGAAATACAGGTGTCCCTACTTTTATGCGTGTCGACAACTAACTTATTTATTTACCTATTAATAATTAAACATGCATTCGTCACTATTTGTCCACGCGTTTACAAAATTTGTAGAATTTTCATTGCCAGACCGTACCAACCAATTTATTATTATGTGTGTGTGTGTACGTGGCTTGAACTATATGTTTGAAAATTTTGAGGATTTTACATGTTGATATTTCATGCATAGGATTAAAAACTAACTTCAAAGCAGAGACTGGTTCTTGCATGCGCACTTCAGAGTCATACAGGTACATATAATAGCATGTGATCAAACTTTGAAATACAATTAACATTTCGGAAACGATTAATTGAAGTGTGACGTGTATGGGAAACAGTTTTCTTTTATAAAACATGCAATGATCACGACATCTTGACACTGGTCTACTTCGACATCACTGCCGCAGGTGTGACGCATCGCCCTGGCGCCGGAAAGGCAGTGACGAGGCGGTAGTGACGTCACTACCTCTGGTGCGGGGCTTGCTATCATGCCCCAGACAGAAACAGTGTACTACTATTCAGGCCATGGTCACGACAGTTGGCAGTACGCCTGCATCACAGTATACAAATACCTTGTACTGTAAACATTTGCTCTCAAAATATCCCTCTATTTACGCCTAAGTTCCCTCACGAAATGTACAACTGTGCGAGTGAATGAACAGCAATTCCCACACCCACACTGGCCGGCATTCATCTAAGAAGTGTATCGCGATGCTCGGGATTGAAAATTATCAGGTTTCTTGAAGTCAGTTTTTTTTTAGCTTTAACTGCTTTAGAACTCTGGAAACTCATTGTTTTAAATTAAAGCTCTTAATTTCGCAAACTTGCCTGTGATAATAACTCAATTCTAACCATTTTTTACTTAACCTCCTTTACGCAAAAGGCACAGAATTATTGCTGCTTTACCCACCATAATGTGACGCGTGGACAGTACGTTTCACAGCTGGGTAACGTAAACAAAACCTCCGTTCTTTCAAATTTGAAGAAATCTGGAACAAGTCGAACAAAATGCCAACACTGGGAGAAATGAGGCCCTGAACAAGTCACGTGATAGTTCTCGCACGTCGAGACGTGCTAACAAGGGCATCATCTCATCACTCCTTGGTGCAGGGAACAGAAGAAACCATGACATGCTAGAACTTCAATACGTCCTGACTTCGCATTTTCTTTGTCCGCGTGTTTAGTATCGGCGGCGTGAGTAACAGCAGCCAGTATCTCGATGTGCAAACTGCCCCTCCCTGCTTGTTCGCTTTCAGCTGCTTCCTCGCCAGTCCTGCAGCGGCGGTGTTTGCAAACAACAGCTGCGTGACGTCACAGCTGACCTGGCAGCAAGCATTACGGCGAGCAGAATGTCATGAAGGCCACACTTCAGTTTGAAGCAAGTGCGCACAATCGTACGAAATAAGGACTCTATCAAAGAAGTCTGATGCTGTTGGTTGTACTAGCGGGAATATATTTGACATTAGATACCGGAACAGAAATGAAAGATGATGCACATGGAAAAGGTTGTTAAATGAATGGTGCAATGAAAACAAAAATCACGGGCCTGACAGGATTGGTGTGAACCAAGCAGTGATACGCTAATAAGCACTTTTTTTAAAATTAAAATGTAAATATCCGGACAGTAATATCGGTCAAGTCAGCCAGCGGACTGATAACTATCTCCCGTTACGCGGTGTCGTATTTATCATTCCAGGTATTAGATGGTAGGCTTGTAAAAATAAATGGGGTAACATATTTATAGTTGAGTGTTATTCTGCTCATTAATATTACGTATAATTAATATTTCCCTACATATTTTGGAACACATTAAGTAAATTAGCCTTGTCATTTATGGAGACTAATGCACTTTCGGTTAACACGAACATTTTTAGGAACAAATTAGTCGTGATAAGTGAGGGAATGGTGTACTGTGTTGATATAATAATAAAGACAATACTTAATACAATAATGTAGAAATTGAACTTACGTACCTCAAACGTACTAACAAAAGTGGTATGGACTTTCTCCACGTTGTCATATGTTATTGATGGACCTATTGTTTCCAACAATTTATCAAAACTACTTTTTGTCATTCGGTAATACTAAAAAAAACTTCGCAGGTGTGCTCATATAAATCCCCAAATAACTTGTAAAACTGCCCTTTCAATAATCTTTTACTTATTTGATGTATCCAATAACTATGCTTCCGCCATAAGCTTCTCGCCCCAAGCTAAGGAGGGATCACACTAGTAGTTTCAATGACATCCACTGGAATACTGCACAGCCATTCCAAAGTAATAAAGTAACAGTTCGACATATTTACTATCATTAAAATATATAATAATCACATATTGTAACCTGAATTAATGAAAAAAAACCTCTTTATTTCAAGTAAATAATAACTTAGTCATGTTTTATAAATGTTGAACGTTCACTAAACTATAAAACAAACAGTATCTAGAAATTTTTATAAATTTTACATATAAGTTTTTGAGACGATTATTTATTTTTCTAAATTATATTAATGGAAACTTAATGAATTAACCAGAAGACAAACTTTTACACGTTTAAGGTACTTAACGGACATGACGTGAAAGTTGTTTACAAATGACGCTCAAAAGTGATACTTAAACATAGGTTTTTCTGCTTGGATTTAGTCTCACAGAAAACTACATGATTCATGCTACCTGAAACATAACCTCAACCTTCACAACTAACCACAGCGTAGACATTACAGCTGTTAACATATGAACATGTGATGGTGGCAGAGAGGTTTCATGCAGTTGATATGTCGATTAACATAGTATCATAACAAAACCATCGGGAAAGACATAAAAAAAGTTTATGGTTAGTTATATTAACTTTTTACTTTTATCATATAGGTACAGCATGTATAAGTTTATATTGAGAAAAATTATTTTACATTTAATGCTCTGGTTTTACTTTTCATGGAATGGCTGTGTAGTAATTCAATGATTTATATATCGCAGTGTGTGTGTGTGGACCTTGTAGATTTTCTACGGCAGCAATATTTTTGTCATAGGGACTAGAAATTGAATGTGAAGGCCAAGCCTGAAGGGGAAGGTGTGATGGTGTCAGGCCTGATAAAAACAGTACATACTTCAACCAACTAATGGACTGGAAAGAATAATGTTTGCAAACATATCATGATCATAATTATAGAAATATTGTATTAATACTGGCTTTATTTCACCACAAAATAGATATATGTTTATCTTTCATTGATTCAATATATAGTTGCTTAATGTCTTACTTTTAAAGATGGTTTTTGTGTTTTCTGAGTATTTTTTTTTACGCAGACTTCGAAGTAAACAAATCACTTTCAAACTGATACATACAATTTAGTAAATGCCAAAAAAAATTTGTCAAAATTTATTTCTGATATAACCAACCACTGCTGAAAGGGGTGGAAAAAAACAATGGTTGAAGGAAATAAAAAAATTTGTAACTCACTTAGGCACACTATAAAATCTGTTTAGAATTTTAAAAATTTAAAAATTTGATGCAAGTAACCATTTCTAAAAAGGAAAGGGAAAAAAATCATTACTCCCTTATTAGGTACATTATCAAATATGTTACAATTTATTGAAAATCTTCTAGATATAGTTTATAACTTTTGTCTGAAACAATTTTTGATAAGATGCACCATTACTGAAAGGGGTAAAAAAAAAAAAAAACTGGAGTATGAATTTATAAAAATTCATAACTTAGTTTATGTAAACTATCACAAACTTTCTAAATATTATCTAAAACTTAACACAAACAAAAATTATTATATGAACAGCTAATACTGCAAGGTTTAGATTTAACCAGGGTTGGTACAAAAAAAATCATAGTTAATTTAGTAGCTATACCTACTATCAAAACTGTAATATGTATTATAAAAATCCAAACCATTTACAAACAATTATTGATGAGACAAACTATGATTGCAAGAGACTGAATAAATAAATATTCTAGAGAAAGAAGAGATTTAAAAAAATCAAACAGAGGCTACTAAATATTTGTAGCAAATTAAATATACCCATAGGAGTAAAACAAGAAAAAAAAGAATGAAATAAAGAAGAAGGAAAAAAGCATAAAAAATAAGTTGGAAGCAGGCTTACAGTGTTTTGCTTGTATATTTCCTGCAGTTCTCAAATCTCTCAAGATCCAACAGCCATGACCAAAACTTCTATCAAACACTGTCTTGAGAATGCTTTAAAATTTTCAAATAATTTTTTTGTTGTGTGTTTAATGTCTGGACAGCAAGGTCATCAGGACACCAATCGGGGATACTGGAGGAACGTGATCTGGTATCCATCCAGTCCAGTGCCTTGCGGTGAGAGGTTTGTGCGGTGTCGCTGCACGCAAGTGACACCATAGGCGTCGCAAGGATATATTTTTTGGGGGGACTGCAATTGATTTAGATCAGGGTTCGTACCCTCTTGGGCAATCAAAAATTAAGGAGTTTTTAAGGACCCTTTTAAGGATTTAAGATATACATGAATACCTACAAATATTTAAGTAAAATAAGGCATTATTTTTGAAGTCTCTAGTACATACAATACATGTGATATTACGAATTACAATTTTGGGAACACGAACAGGTACATTGACCTTATCTTCACATGTAAATGAAATAGTAACTAAAATCTCAATATGATGTTCATTTTCAACACAAATTGCACAAATTTTTCTAATAGAAAGCAAGGAAATAATATGCGAAAAATAAAACTTTTTTTTTCCCCAAATATCTTATGTTGCTTAGATATTTGACAAAGGTATTAGTTTTTCAATTCTTTCACTTTCTCTTCTATTTATTGCACCAGAGATTCAACTGACAATTTTTTATCTTTTATAGTTTTTCTTAAACTATTAGACTTGCAGCACAGTGTGATTGATCTTGTAAGCTCTGCTGCTTCACTCAACTCATCAGCTTGATAAGTTCATTAATGTCTGCTTCTAAACAAATCTTTCTTTTGAGACCTTCCATGTCATCTTGTAATTTTCTCTTTCGTTCACAAATGACTTCTTTTTCTTTTTTTTCATTTCCTTCTCGCTGGCAAGATGAGCCATGTACTTTAGTCTAGCACTACTAGCAGATGCAATCAATTCATTTGAAATTAAAACCTTCGATAATGACAATAAAAAAGGTATATACTTAATACAGCTAAACTTAAGAGCCTATTTTAGAAATATCTTATACAATCCACACTATAATTAACTTAACTTACAACCACTACAGACTACACCTAGCCTATAAGACAAATAAATGATAGCCAACAAAGTTGCAAGTTAATGTAATGTGAATTGGGTGAAGTTAGGTTAGCTACATTAAAAATTATATGGTGAAATTTTTTAAACATTTTATTTCTCACAAAAGTTTGATCATAACTAAGGTGAAAGGTTGGATTGGTAAGCTACATTATTTTTCAATTCTTAAAACACTGAGTTTGGAAAATGCCTTTCTACTTCAGAATTAATGAATTTTTGAAATTATATTGCATTGTTTTTAATGAATTTCACTCAACACTCTCCCCTAACTTTGCCTTCACCAATACTGAGGGGTAGAAAACTATGTGTAATGTCTCAAAATCCCACAATAAAATAACATTATTATGGTATGTATATGCTCAAAAATAAATTTTTTGGTTGACTGATTCACCATCTTATAGCTAAGTATATTGTCCATAAAAATATTTATAATCCTTAAATATAATTTGATACCTAATAATCGCTAATTTAACAGTTAAAAGTAAAATGGTGAAACAAGAATTTTAAGTTTAAATGTGAGATGCAAAGTATGAAAAATATTAAATACGTTTTTATAAACAAAATTTGGTCATGTGGCTCGAAATTAGTCATTTCCTACATGGCATAGGAAAAATGAGAGTTCCGTGACCAATATCTAGATAACCTACATAAACGGGCCTAGCAAGCTTAACTAAGTCGTATACCTTGGTAGAAAATACCCATGTAGGAAGTCCAGAGAAATTTTAAAAATCACGTGTGATCATGTGACGACAATAAAATGAAAAAATACTGTTCCATGTAGATATTGGAAAACGTAGCATCATTTAAACCCACTAATTGAATAAACTACAAAGACCATAATTCAAATTTAAATATAGCATTTCTCAGACATAGAACAAATATAAAGTCTATAAAAAGCTAGCTACAAAAGAAATTACGTACCTTGCATATGTACTTTCCTAAGCACTTTCACCCATTACACCAACATCCAACACTTTGTTACACCGTGCACACATGGCTTTGTGTTTACACTTTTCGTATTCACGCAACCACTCCTTGTACTCCTTTTTCAAAAGCCATGTGGCTTGCACTGTAAACGTGCACGGCGCATGCACCAAGCGTTGTTTATTACCGAAGTCGTTACCGGAAAAGAAACGAAAATACCAGTAGTCGTTACGTTCGCACAATGTTTTATAAGGAGTTCTTAAGGACTCTTGGTAAAATTTAAGGACTTTTAAGGGCCCTTATTCCATAAATAAAATATTAAGGGCTTTTTAAGGATTTTAAGGAGGCTTCAACCCTGAGTTGTTGAGGAATATCCATCCCCGGGGGGAAAAAAAAGGGGGGGGGACGGGTCCTCCCCCGGGAAAATTTGGGGTTTGAAGGTGCAAAAAGGTGGTTTTTAGGCATTTTTCTTTCCTAGATATGCTAATTATAGTTAGTTGCAATATATAATTTATTTTTTATAAAAAAATATTTTCAGAGAACAAATTTGTAAAAACACAGTGCTCACATTACCACGATTGGACTAAATGCACCATGCACAACATATGGGTTATATCACAGAAATCATATTTTTAATATAACTACGAAACTAAATATATTTTTGGAGGGGACGTCCCCCCCGGTTGCGACGCCCATGGTGACAGAGTGAGAGGGAACAGCCCTTGGAGCTCCCGGGCTGCGCTGCCCCGGGCGTGTCGCCTCATCACACTCCCTTTCACATGTCTGTTTGCTTGCAGCTTGGACCAGTATCAAGTACAGCACAGTCAGTTGTGTGTTGTTTTACATTGCCTCTGCAACCTGTTTTTATGAAAACAATGTTTAGCTACGATTATTATTTTATAACACTCAAACAAGGAAAATATAATCCCTTGTTCTCTTATACTGAATAAGTTTACAAGAACATTATACACTAAAAAAATATATAAAAAATAATTACAAACATTTCAGTATTAAAATGACAGCAAATTTTGTTACAAGAAAAGAAATAAATATTACTAAAAATGCTACTAGTCATAAAGAATTAATACCCAGCACATTATATGATGGCAAATAAATGAGCATCAGTAATGAATGGAACTTGGTGCAGTTGACGGTCAATGTTTTCGTCCAGAAATTTCCCACTCACAAACTACTGCAGCAGAGATTTGTAAGGTACTCGAGATGCGGTACGAAGGTCACAATGGGACGAGCAAGCTGCGACCTTGGTGGTGCCCCCACAGCAGCTCTGCTCTCCCGGTAGCCGACCTCACCGCACTTGTTTACACGCATACCAACACCACGACAAGCGATCCGTGCCACTCGTGGGTCGCAAACCACACCTCCAGCCTCAGCAGTACCACATGCCAAACAGCTCATTCCACAATCTGTCAACAAATACCAACTTAAAAATACAAAGTGTATACAGAAGGTGTTTTCTGTTTATCACAGCATTTTCCTGTGGATTTTGAAACCGTTAGTCGACATTTACTAACAAGTATCGTTTCTGTTATAGCCACTGTACACGCTAGAAGAGACTGATCATACATGAAGTTCTGCTAACCTGCATATTTTCTTTTCCACATACATTAATAAAGATAAATTTGTAAATTATAAAACTGAATACACGAACAGTCATTGTGGTTGATGGTGGAGCTGTGTGTTCATGTAGAGAGAGAGAGTAGTATTGAAGCGGGAAAAGTTAAGGCTGCATCCAGCTTTTCCAGAAGCCATGTTGGAGTTATACTTTCAGACTAAGTGCATACTTGTTCTTCCACCAGTCACTGCACGAGAATCAAGGAGCAACTAACTAGAGAAAAGATGACATGCCCATCCTATGATCCAGTTGAAGGCTTCCATGTGTTACATAATGAGCCCATGAATATACAGGATATGCCTACAATGGCATCACTTGCATTTGAAATATTTGGTATATACTAGTTCAACCTACCAGAACCAACTTTATCAGGAATAGTTAAAACATGATGAGTGTAGGTAGGTCTAGTAAATACAATGCAAAGAAAGAATGTGTGGTTGTGATTGTAGTAGCGACAGTTATTGTTTCGCGATATTCAACTAATTTAAGTAGTGAAATGATAAATTTTCTGGTGTGAAATTAATATATACGGTGTAAGGGCAAAATTGACAGTAAATGATTATTGCCTTAAAGCCAAAGGTGAATAGTTTTTTTTTTTTTTTTTTTTTTTTTTTACAGTTTTTGAAAGTTTGTGAACTGTAGTTGTGTTTTATGTGCATTTTGTTTCCTGTAAGGTGAGAGGTGTTTTGTGTGTGTTTATTTACAATGTTAGGTGAAATATTTTTCTGACATTAGGAAAATCATAAAATTTATTAAATATTGTAAAACACTCATTTACCTAAGGTATGTTAGTTTTGTAATTGTTGAAGTGATAAAAACAAAGCGAAAAATTTTGTGAGAATTGGTAAAGTAATGAAAGAAAATTTTTATACATTTACATTGTGATATGGTAGAGATATTTATGAAGTCGTCAACAAGACGGTGTTGAAGTAATTATGACCGGTGTGTTCTTAAGGTACAAGCATGGATATAGGGCATTTTGGACGGGGAAGACTCACGTAATTGTTTTGCACAAGACATTGTTATTGAGGAAATTATTTTCTGTTATGTCTATACTAGAATATTTAGGGCTACATACATGAGAGTTTTAAATCATAGTAAAAAGTAATAGACAATTTATGAAAAAGTGGCATTGCAAAATATACTAAAATGGGTGGGACTGAAGTATAAAATCCATAGTTGGCTGGTTTAAACCACAATGGTTTAAACAGTAGTTTAAACTACTATTTAAACCATGATTCAAACAACATATTATATATTAAATGTATTTATAAATAGAATATCTTAATTTTTTATAATGCAAGATTTGATTCCACTCTAATAGCAACAAAGTTAGCTTATTTTTGTGATTTGCAGGAACAAAAAATTATATACTAATCAAGATCTTATCACTTAAATTATCTGAATAAGTTGTAAATTATACCTAACTAAATACTCCTGTAAAATTAAATTAATTACAGAATTTTAGACAGATTGTAAAAAAAAAAAATTATACCTAAAAAATTTCTATTCTGTGGGAAATCTCAGACTGTATAATAAATCTCAATTCAGTGGGAAACACCCATTCTATGGAGCTCTTTCTGTGGTTAGGTCCCAGTCCGATGTGCAATTTGCTGGACTTCAGTTCTTTGATGTTGTAACTTTTCTGGTTCAGTATGAGTGGCAGAAAGTAGGATGTTGTATGGCTTTCATTTGAACATGCTAAGAACCAAAATAATGTAATGAAAAAGGCTGATTTAAAAAAAATAACCTAGTGTTTCTTCCAACCCTGATAGAATGTGATCCTACAGATATTATATCATATTATGATACACAGATATATGACTGTTATTATGTTACAAACATTTTTGTGCAGAAAAATGAATGCAACTGTTTCCCGCCCCAAAGCCAAATTATCCTCTGCTTGTCTTGTAAGAACATAGAGATGGCAATAAAATCAGCACCGCCGTGTAGTTATTTTATCAATGTTAGGTAATATTCTTCCATCACTGCTTTTCCAGAAATCACAAATAAAAAATTCTGAAAATATTTTTTGAAAACTAGAGAAGTTCCTGTATCCACCCTGTAAACAGTGTCTTCACATTCCGACTGGTTTCTGAGAAATCACAGTTTATAACTTGCATTGCAAAACTAAAGCATTGACACAGACATCACCATTTTTTTTAATGTTCTTATAAATGGAGAAACACAGGATTGACAAATATAACATTCATAACAGTCCAATCTAAGGTCGCGTTTGTGCATGTTCGGTATATATATTACAAATTTGAACATTGTGACAATGGTCATTTACATTATGTTAGCTCCATTAAAAATAATTTATAATATTTTAATGGTTGCTTAGGAAATACAACGTAGTGTTGAAACCAGTTCACGCAAGTCCATTCAAATGCCAGAACAGTTCCAATGTTCACTGAAGGTTACCAAAGTTAACAGATTGCACTAGCAACATTAATAGCGGATAAAAATGTGCATAAAATATGTCCATAGTGTCTTTCATAGACTAAAATGTCTGAGAATAGTCTAGCTACATTAAAAATACTTTTAAAAAGTTTGGCTGGTTGATTAGGTTAGGTTAGCTAAATTAAAATTACTTGAAATTGTGCGACTGGTTGGTTAGGTCAGGATAGCTACATTTTAAATTGGTAATTCCTAAGCAACCATTAACAATAATTTACGGGTTTTTTAAAATGTAACTATACTAACCTAACCAACCATCCACAATTTTTCAAAATATTTTTAAGGTAGATAACCTAACTTATTCGACCATTGTCACGATTCGACTTAAGTTCTCCAAAACATAAACAGACACATACAGGAAAGCAAAAAATTGCTCCAACCGCGTCAATGCACAAGTATTGTAATTAGAGTTGTGAAATGTGATTTCCCGGAAACCAGTAGGAATATATCAACAGTTTTTATGGTAAATGCAGGAACGTTTCAAGCGTTGGAAAAAATATTTACGGAATTTTAATTTATTTCCCGAATTGACGCGACGCAAGAATTGTGGCCAATATCGTCACGCCCTCGCCCTCCCACTACCGAATTACTCAGAATCTGGTAGCAATTTAATAAAGCTGTTTCTAATGAAAATAAAGTAAAAATTTAGTGCTCAAAAACAAAATTTGATAAATTTTTTGCTATTAAAATGCTGCCAACCTATGGAATTACTAAAAAAACATAACTACCTTCGCTCCGCTGCCCCAATGACGAATGCTATGTAACCCATCATTAAGCTTACAACTCATTTTATAATAAATTTATGAACAATAAAGTTTACTTTATAGTTAAATAATTACGTATTTGATATTATATTTATATTCACAAAATAAACCATCAAAATAATAGGGAGAAGTCAACATTTAAAAGGCCTAGCCACAACCTTGAACTAATGACAGACGTTTGACAATGGTGAAAAGAAAACCAAATTTAATAAAAAATCACAACACAAATATTTAAAACAAATTAAATTTAATCTACTTACCCATCTCCAACAACGACACACTTAATAGCTTGCATTTTTCACACAAATACACAACACACACCTCCTACTGTTCCGTCATGTACAGTAATTACCATAGAGATTGAAGGAACGAAGCACCAAAAAACTTAAAAGGCCCTATGAGTTTTAAAATTTAAGCCGTGTGTCGTTAATTCAGATAAAATAAAAACAAAATTCAAAACATTAAGTGGGAAAAAAGAAAGGAGTTGAAGTAACGAAATATTTGTATTACAATACTATTGGTTATAAAATTTAGATTCGTTGAGGAGCGAAATATGTGTCACCGCTGTCAGTCAAACCTTCACCCTCGACGAGGCTATCACACAAAACAAAAGATTTAAAATAATGGCAACTAAAGCCTGCTATCTGTTTTGGTGTATTGTAAACTAAAAAGAGAATGTTGAAACATAAAAAATCTTCTAATTACTTAAAACAAATATACTATATGAAGTTCTTCCAGTGTGCTTGGATTTACACTTTTATATTGTCACATCCCAACAATTTTTGTTCTGAAAACTTAAATTTTACATGTTTAGAAACAGTTAAATACACTTTCTAAGGTAGTTCTTGCACAGTTGTGCTTCCTCGTGCAATCATCTGCTGATCTTTCTAAGTCGCTCACAAAAAGAATGCACTTCTCCTCTCGGGAACAGGTGAACTAAGTCTCATTCAGCTAGTCTAAGTCCCAGTTACGAAATATGAGTGCGGCGAACATAGGACAGCAGGCCGTGGCCACCGATGGGAAGTACAAAAGTTATGGTGCCAGGGCTCGTCTACAGCGGACAAAACTAACAAACCTTCCTCGAACTGAGATGCCCTGGTCGGAAAAGAACAGGACAGAACAAGTCAATCGCAACCACTGTAACGGCCACAATGTGCAATCAAAAGTGTGATGAACACACGCACGAATAAAATTGTTGGATCAACATGACAACCCATCCAAGCGAAATTACTGTCTATCACCAGTGTGCCAAAAAAAGGGTCCCCATCAGGACCTATCACTGTCACGTGACTGCCCACGGCCACTACCACAACACCAACAACAACCAGAACAGTTACCATGATGCATACCACAGGACACATAGAGTAAGATCCCGCCACATGCCCAGCTAATAAAACCAAATGGGCCAAGGGTGGCTCGATAACAAAGCTGTACCAGCTGTCCTGGTCTCACTACCATCTACTCCGCATTCCAGTGGAGGTGAAAGCTAATTCACAGCTGCCCTTGTTGACATGGGCACGAACCATGTGTTTGTTAACCCAAGACTTGTGCCAACAGATGAACCACAAACATAAAGTGGCAAACTGCACCTAGCAACCATCACTTGGCCTGGTGTGATGGTGAGCCAAGCGATTGTTGTAGAAGATTTACATGAGGAGATCATCTTGGGACAGCCATGGTTATTGGAGCATGACTCAGTAGTGTAATTGAGATCTACCTGCATCCACATGAAAATCCCATGAGCGATTTAATGCGAATGCCATGGGTAGAGATAGGAAAAATTCGTGGGTTCATTTCGCGACAGGCTAAAATACAAATAGTTACACCTCAGTGCTGCCTCTGCTATTGGCTCATAACTCACCTGGATGACTCTGGGCCAATTAGAAATGCCCGAACAAAGCTTTATCGAATCACAGGCTGCTACGTTGGGACGTCTCACAAGACTGCAGCCAATGGGTGGGTCGCATTTGACCGAGTGTACGTAGAACTATGGAGTTCATCCTGCAGGTCGTTGAACCCGCGAATTTTTCCTATCCCTAGCCATGGGTCCCGAACCCGAACCACACTGTGGGATACTGACTCTAGAGCGATTACATCACGATGTACCCCCACAGTACCAGATAGCTAAAAACTGTGTGTTACACCAGATGCAAGATGTGTTTGTCATGACCAAAACCTCTCCAATACACCAGAGGCTGAACACAAAATTGCAACAAAACATGACATTCCCATTTATAAACCTTACCAGGGCTATGGCTTCAGAGAACAGGTGTAGATGTTGCAAGATTGCATCATTGAACCCAACAATTGCCACTACAAAATATGTATTATGTTAGCCTTAGAAAGGATGGCACTATGCATTTCTGTGTTAACTTCTGACAACTGGATGCCATCACAGTAATCTTCCCCTCCTTATCAAATCTGCCAATATAAATCACTTATAGATATTAAAAAGTACTTTAAACTTAAATATCATGCTTACAGAATCTATAAAAATTTTAAAAAAATTGTCTAATTGAATATATTTTTTAACTGTGCTCGTTATGTACATAAAATAGTTCCCCATGCCTTCTGTGCTGTCAGAGGCAATGAACCCACAGGCAGAGCAGTCAGCTAGTGTTACGTACACACCATGAGATACACGGAGAAAAAATGAGGTCAAGAATGCCATTAAGACTGAAATCGATCAAATGAAGAGGGGTCAGGAAGATTATTTCTTCCTTTCTGAATTTAAAAATAAATTCTGTTTTCTCAATTTTTTTTTTTTTTTGATATCCCCCAAAATTCCAATTAAGAATCACCACTCAGTTGTAATTATGTTTCAACGATATTCAAATAATTAACCTTATTTACATTACTCAATTTATTGCCATACGAGATATTGTCCGGCAAAACTATAAACTTGAAGTTCAGTTTACATTGTTTTAGTAGTTACAAGTAAATTTTTATTTTTGTGAATTAGGCCGTTAGACTTAAATTTTACTTACGCGCTTCCAGTAAAATGGAAGGCTGCCTAGAAAAGATCCCTCTGGGCTGTCAAAAAAATAGGGAACGTAGCCTTTGCTTTTTATAAAATGGTTCCGTTTAATTTCTTTGTATTATTATCGGGTGTATGTTTTTGTTTATTTTTGATTGGTTTACACAATTTTATTTCAAATCATGAAACAAATAAATGTGAAATGACATACATGTTTGAGTATCCTCAGTATGTAGTAAGTCAATATTTAGTAGTATCTCAAAGGTTAGGTTTGGCTAGTATTTTTAAGGGCTTTGGGGAAAAAAAAGCCTGGTGTCAGCAGTGTTGAGATCGTAGAAAATATTTCAATTACTAATTACATAGTGGATTGCCTTTTTTTATTGCTTTTGCAGCACGTTGTTAAAAATGTAATTCTGAAAGAGCCACTTAAAAAAAAAAAAAAAATCCAAAATGCATTTTTTCCCTTCCTGACATGGCATATTTACAGTCATTTTCCAAGAGGGCGTTGAAATACTTTAAGTAGTAGTAAATTGAAAAGTTTGCTGTTTTTCCGTAAAATAATATAAAATTCCAAATGTGTTTTTGAACATTTCAGAAATAATTCTATTTACCCTGAAAACAGTGTTTTCAAATTTCAAATGATTTCTGAGAAATTATGGTTTATAGGTTATATCAGGTAGCTTGTGCATTGACTCTGCTGCCCCCATTGTGCAGTAAAAGCATAGCCGAGACGGTTTGTCACTGCTTACAGGAGCTGCAACTTGATCCTGTGGTTCTCCAGAGATCCTTAATTTAAAGTGTGGTCGAGACTTTTCGTAAAGACAGGTACATTGTCAGTATGTTACAGTTGTCACTGTTCTCCACTCTTAATTAGTTTTGAATTTCAAATGAATATTAAACAATATTGAAAAATATGACCTTGAAATAGAAAATAAATTATAAATGAAAACAGTCTTGGCACCGGCCGTAACGTACCAACATTAATTTCTTTTTGAAAACAGTCCATACTACGGTATATTCCTAAGGATCTCTGGAGAACCACAGGATCAAGTTGCAGCTAGTATCAAGAAAACAGTAGGCCGGCATGAAACAATCGGGGCAATCTCTCATGGAAAACAGTTGGGTACGCTATTGAAGCACAACATAAATTTATGTTATTATAGTTACATTACATGTAATATTTACATTGCAAAAACCCCTTATGATTAAACATACCTAAATAGTGGTCTCATTTCATAATTCTTAAAGTTACCATCTGTATAGGTACTAAATAAAAAAATGGAATTTCTAACTAGTTGATTGACCATCCCACCAATAATTAATTTTTGAAAATGCCCTAAAAAATTATATGCCTTGAAGTCTGAAATAATTTCACTTTTAACTTATATTTTAGTTGGGGGAAAAAAACATGATTTTTTTTTCTTAAATATATCATGTGTATCTGAGAAAAAAAAATTACAAAAAAAAAAACTGTAAACCAAGAATGTTATTGTAACCAATGTAAGATTCATAAAAAGTTTTAATTGTTCAGCAGTGATGTGTACAAAATAACACTTGTAATGAAACGATGAACATGTCATGCTTGTACAGCTAATAGTCGGGAACAGATGTGTGCAAGGTTAGGGAGCGGCTGTCACGGAGTTGTGGCGGCGTGTGTTCCACAGAGGATCTCGTTCAGCGGCGAGCTGGGCCCGAAGCACCTCCGCTACGGGCTGTATGCGTACGGCGAGGGCCAGTTCACCGAGAAGCTGAGGAAGATGAGCTTCAGTGGCATCCCGGTGCTCTTCATCCCGGGCAACAGCGGCTCCTACAAGCAAGGTGAGCCCCGCTCGCCTCCACGCTCCAGAGTCTCCTGCGAGGCCCCTCGGGCCGGCCGCCCGGCTGGGGTCCGGCGGAGGTGTCCCGTCCCGACTCCTGACCTCGCCATCCACACAGTGACTTGTGCATGCGTTCGCTTAACTCGCCTTATGCTACATCCTGTCATGAATTTTCACCTTGCTGATATTCTACTGTTTGCGTTCGTGGTGAGGGTAGCACATAAACCGCTAGGACTATATTCTTTCCATATAACAAAATTATTAACTTTTTTATATTTTACAGCCAAAAAGTCACTATTTTTTTTCATTTGTTGTCCCTAGTTACCATTTGAGCAACACATCATAACTCAGAGATTCTTATAACTGAAACAGATCACTGGTATATAGAAACAAATGAAATGACCTGTTTCTGCAAGGATCGTGTTGCTGGTTCTGTGTGGTCCAGTTCGTTCGCTGGCGTCGGTGAGCCTGCGCAAGGCCATCAGCGCCCGCAGTCCGTACCACTTCGACTTCTTTGCGGTCGACCTGAACGAGGAATACTCGGCGCTCTACGGGGGCGTGCTGGAGGACCAGACGGAGTTCGTGCGGCTCAGCATCGAGCGAGTGCTGCAGCTGTACGCCCGGGCCCCCAGCCCTCCCAAGTCCGTCGTGCTGATCGGACACTCTATGGTGAGCTCCGTGGTTACTGACAAGTACCTTGCTATGTTGTGTACTTAACCTTGGGTAGTCTGATCTGGCATTTTGTTGATGTACTAAAGTTTTTTTTAAAACCAGTTTATTATGCATGTGCATTACTCAAGATTCGAAGAGCAGTTTAAAAGCGTACAGTGAGTATGAACTGTCTACTGGAGCCAGGATGGTGGATGATATGACACCCAGACGACTGACGGTGCAGAAGACTCTTGGGGGGAGGTATGGGATTAAATTGTTTGGAAATTAGTTTTAAGAACCACGATGTTGTTATACAAAACATCTGAACGACCAAATACAAACACCACAGGCCCTTATTCTTCTAGTGACAGATAAAACCATAGATATAATCTATCCGTCCGTCAAATGTATGAGTTTGCCTAACTTTTAATGGGTGATGGATGACATTTTTCCAACCCTCCGATTGGCTGCAGGTCATGTGACCGACAGACGGACGGAGGCGACAGGCTATTGTAATTCCGGCCTTAGTCGCAAATTTTAGTGATGCCTACCAGATTTAGGTTTATTTACACTATCAGTCAAGTGTAATTTAATTTTTTTTGTGCGGCCTGGAGTACAAGCTACTGTTTGCAAACTTTGTTTTTGTGCCCAGAGGCCAATATTTATTAAAAACATACATACATTCAGACGAGCACGGCCACCCATAGGCCTAAAGTCCTGTTAGTACTGTCTAGCGAACTACAGAATTGAACTAGCCATAAACTTTGAAATAAAAACCCTGAGATATATTAAATGTGTTATAAACTGTGAAATTTATAAAGTGAAATATATTAACTTTTGGTGTAATCTGTGCCCAGCATATTTAGATATTAGCTATTTTTGCTTATTTTTTAAATCTGTTTGCCAAGTTTATTTCCATGAATATGTTGCAGATTAGTCTTTGGTCAATTACAATAATATTTTTTTTTTTTTAAATATCATATGGTAATATTTTCCAATTATTTTCCAATTTAACATTTGTCGTGATTGTGTGATTGTCTACCCCTTACTCTGTCACATGGTACAGGTTGCTTACAGAGCAGTAGCAGTGCAGTGTACAGACATTCCGAGGCCAGTGCGGTGCGTGCTGCAGGGCGGCATGCTGGCCCGGGGCCTGTTCCTACGGGCTGACTTCGACCGGCACCTGGTGCGTGTCATCGTGACGCTGGCGACGCCCCACAGGCAGCCAGTCCTGGCCCTCGACCCCTACATCGCTCGCTACTACCACGAGGTGAACACGTACTGGGACGCTCACCACGCCACCCGCCTGCGCCACGTCACCTTGGTGTCGGTCGGAGGCGGCCACCGGGACCTGCAGGTGCGATCCGACCTCACCCACGCCCGGCAGGCAGCCGTCAGCGTCCTGGTGAGTCCGTCCGGGGTGGTACTCCCAGCGTTCCAGGCAACCAATCATTGAACAACCTATAACAACAGAGGCGAACCCAGGAAGAACAAATGAAAATTTGGTTGCCCTTCAATAGGAACATCAAAGGATTAAAGCGGTATTGTTTAATGGTGAAAACTAATAATAAATCCGAGAAATCCGGTACTTTAACTACCTACTTGTTAATAGTAAGCCATCATTCTTTTTTTTTTCCTTTTGGTCATCACATCACATTTCCAATATTATTAACTCAAATTACAGTAGAACAAGAAAATTACCTTTTATATTAAAGTTATTAGAGTATAACAAGAAAATAAATGCCTGGCCAGGGTGGTTCTTGGTTACAGTGTATACAGCTTTTAATCGGTAGTCAAGGGCTTAAAACTACGTAAAAAAAATTATTCATAAATATTTATATATCAACAAAAACTGGACATTATTTTTGTTGTTGTTGGTGTTTTTCATTGTAGTCTGCTAGTACAGGCAGTTTACCTTGAGGATATGCAAAGATTTACATATTGATATGCCAATTATGCTTCTTGCTGCTGTGTGGAGAAAACAGGCCAGGGAATCATGGTCGAAAGAGCTGGACTCGTGGACCCCACTGTGAATACTGGGGCACAGCGTGAAAGAAAAATATTAAGAAGGTCCATTAAAAGAGAAGATAAACACGCAAACTAGAGTTGTAAATTTTAGAGAGTTTAAACTGGTGGCGATGGATTTTGCACTTACCACTCGTAATCCAGAGATCACTTCATGATGGAGCTGAGTAGCTGCAGCTCCGGAGGAACGCACGCAAACACCGGAAATACTAGTTTCCAAACACTACATAAATATATTAGCACAACAAGCAGAGGGGGAAACCATCCCTCCACGGAACTGCCTACGTGGTAGAGTAAGCCGTGGCTTCCACTCACCAGGCGATCTGGACTTAACCGACGGAGAGCGGTGTAGAGACGAAGGTTGCCCGCTGACTTCTGTTCACGAGTGATGACAGGTAGTCAAAGAGCCTCTTCTGGCCTGCAGTATTTCCAACCCACGTAAGGAGAGACATCTTTTTGTAATGATAAACTTTCTCCATGGTTTTATAAGATGTATGAATTTACCAAATCTAAAATTGATTTGTTTCGCAAGCTTAACAATTATTGTTAAGGGATCCATCTTTTTAAAATAGTAAAAGTGTTCTTTTTTTAAATCTCCAGTAGAGGTGCATAGTGTTTTGTTGAAAGTAAATAATTTAAAATTAATCCAAGAAATAATCATCTGTTTGATTGTTTATTTTTGAAATTTTGAAATAATTGTAATGATTTTAGAAAAATAAGTCAACAGAACTACCTTCTAGGGTATATTTCTTTCTATTCAAGTTCCCTGCAAATACAGTAGAATCCCGCCGATGCGACCCCCCTCTGATGCGTCCATTCCGTTTATACGACAGTTTTTTGAGAAACCGTGAAAAATTTGAGCAGAGAAAGTCGAAAATTTGAGTAAAATCGGCTGAAAAACAAGTGTTACACTTTGTTGGGCGCTATGTGTTCAAGTTTATCTTGGTGAGCGCTGTACTGTAAGCAGGCAGGCATACAAAAGACTGCTAAAAATAGATACCACCCCTCTAGACTGTCCAAGCTAGCCAATACCGGTAATCTGCGCGCATCACCTGATAGCATCTACGCGCGCGTCTATTGCCGTTCCGGTCCTGTGCCTTTGTCTTGCGACTGGTTAGTGTGATCTTGCCAGCTGCATCTCAGGAGTCACTGGCCACACAAAGCTGTGTTCACTGTGTTAACGACGTTGCCAGGTGTTTGGTTCTCGGCTATTTTTCTATAACATCGCTGACTTCGCACATGCGCAGATAAACAAAAAAAAATGTGTGGAATTATGCTTTACACCTCGGACTCGCATACCCCGAACAATGGGTTCCGATAAATACTCGCGCTACGTGAATTCGCGTCACGCGAGTTCGGCTATGCTAGCCGGCTGGTGGTTATTTTCGTTCAAAACATGGCGAAGGAACTTGTGTGGATCAGGTAGAAAACATTCGGCTATAAACGAAAGATATAAGAACAATGCTATCCCGAAATGCTGTGACATGTTTTTGGAGCAGATTATTACAGCGACAGACCGACAGAATGCGCTCCCGCCCTTGCCGTCAGCGATGTTTATTTTGACAGCTCAAGCAATTATCTTTTCCACGTCCCTTCACACAGGGTAAAAAAAAAAAAAAACATGTTGGAATGCAGATGGAAAAGTAACTGTGCAGTAAAATAAATATATTTACGGCCATGCTAAATTTTTCTTTTCAATAAAATTCGAGGTATTAGTGATTTTTCAGCACAAACTGCTGTGTGACTAATAAACAAATTGTATCATAATAACTTATAAAGTATTTATTAACGGCGAAGGACAGTCGTTTAAGCCCATAAAAATATTTATTTTACCGAGAATGGACTGTACAACCTGGCTTTTGTCGCACGTGGTGTGGGAGGGGAGGAGGATGCTGACAGTTTCTCACGCAGAAGGTTGAAATAAGGGAGGGAATGTGTTGAAATGTTAGTCAGAAAAGGGGGAGAGTGTTTTTACATGGTTTGTGGCTCTGGGAGGGATGAGCCTTGAAGAATTAGCAAGGGATGGAGAGGTAAGCATCACGTCACGTGTGACGTCAAGCCTCCGCTACCGTCAGCCTGGCCGGACGAGTTTCTTAAGCTCTCGCAGAAGCTACCACAGCGCGGGTAAAATAACATGACAGCTGAGACGGCTTTTCGTGCGATAGTGGACGTGCCGAGCTCGGCTAGACACTGCCCGAGCGGCATTCACGTGTATGTATCCGACGATGCAGTGACACCCTGAATTCTCTATTGCGACCATTCCGTTTATAAGTCCGTTTTTCCGGAATCCGTGAGGGGTCGCATCAGCGGGATTATACTGTATAGTAATTCCCTAACAATAGTAAGACAATCCACCAGAGGCGTTTCAGCCCTTGTAACAGGTTACTTTGAAAGAATAGTCATTAAAATCATAATTAGATACATACCTTCACACTCTGTGGTCTCTGAAATATATATTTTTTTAAGTAATAACTCTTTCTATTTCAGCATACAAATAAATCCCTTCTACAAACTATAGAAAATAAGAATATAAATTATTGTACTTTTTATAGCAAATAAATTACAAGAGGTATGAAGTCTGTGAACAGCCACATTAGTTTTAAGTAATGCTATTGTGTCTTCACAAACACAACCAAGAAGTCTCAGTTTGTCCTTTTATTTTGTTATTTGTGTGAGTGCCCATTGTTTGTATTCGTCGTGCCGACTGCTAACGTCCCTAGACTGTTGGTGTGCATGTTACAAAATTAAATGTATGCACAATACCAGTCACTAACTCCCTGTGTCACTGACGGTGGTGCCATAACTATTCTCACTGTGTCACTGATGGCGGTGCCGCGAGTGTGACTGTCAACGTACCTCCTGGGCAGTTTATGGTTCTGTGAGTGGTATTGTGTTGAGAAGGGAAGTGTGACGGCGGTGCTGGTAGTTTTTCATGGACAGTGGGCAGTGTGCAGTGTGTGGTGCAAGCTACTTGTGTTCTGTGAGGGTTATGCCTGGAAGAGGACAGTTGTTACCTGCTTGCAGACGACGGTGGTGCCGGGGGTGGCTGTCCACAGCGTGTGGATCAAGCAGCGCATGTTCTGTGAGTGGTCAGGTGTGTGGCGTGCTTGCAGACGACGGCCGTGCCGGGGGTGTGGCTGTCCACGGACCACCTGTGCAGCGTGTGGTGCAAGCAGCTGATGCTGGTGGTGGTGCGCGCACTGTTTGACCTGGTGGACGCACGCACCCGCCAGGTGTCGCTCAGCACGGCCGACCACCACGCCGCCTTCCACTACCACTTGGTGCACGTGAGTGTCCGCTGTCGCACCCACACCTCTCTCGTTCCCTACAGCTTAGGATCTCTTATACTGAACTGTAAGTAAATGTGATTATCTTTTAGGGATATTGACCTTAAGTGGGACATTCCTCAGAGCGAGTTAAAATTGGTGCTTATCTTGTCATGTTTACTGATGACACTCGCTTTCGTTACAACTTAACTGTAAGACTTTTGAAAATAATTTTGACAATTCAGATGTTACTTTACTTGAAATAATTCATTTTTTAAGTCACAGATTTTGTTTGTTGAATAAGTTAGAAGCATTTTTATTACTTGATTCTCACTTCTCAGTTCGTCAACTTTACCACATGATATTTTAGTGCGATCCAATAATTCAATTAACTTATTCGATTCCATTGTAGGAGGTATAGAGACGGCCGTTGAAGATTCTTTCCCGGTTAATAAACAATTCAGAGGAGAGTTATTGTTTTTACTCATATCATCATTAGAAATGGTGGTACAGGTTAAAGATTCATTATACAGGAGCATCGGAAACCCCAGAAATTCCTGACGTTCGTTTATTGACGAGTTAATCTTTTATCACTATTTTGTGTTAGAGAAAAAAATTAGTAACTGCCAGTGTGAGAGCGCACAAGTAGAGTGACCATCACCGGTAGACAACCGACCGCAATGTGATGTGTTGTATCCTTACTTCAGTTTTTTTCTTGTGATATTTGTGTTATTGTATATGTACATATTTGTTTTGGTCGTTGTTGCTACGTGGTCCACTCATCTTCCATGTGTAGGCCGGCGTGGATCTGCCTCCTGCTGTGGTTTCCCCTCAGGCAGCGCTTGGCTACTATTGGTGCCGACGGTTGTGGAGTGTCCACGTAGCAGCACCAATCACTACTGTCCTTGTCTCATATTTGTCGTGCCCGCTGCTGTTGGTGGGCATGTAACAAATTTAAAATAAAAATATATAAATAAATAAATAAGTAAATATTTAAATAAGTTGATCACCTTTATATTACCAATAGGTAAGCAAGCTATTCTTACGTCAGTGTAAACGTAAACATAGCATAAGCGTATTTTTTAGTTGTAAGTTTTGGTTTATGATATTTTTTTAGTAACTATTATAACTATAGCTTTTACCTATTTATATTTAATTGGACCTTTTTTAAATGTTAAACATTGTAAATCAGTTTTCTGACATAATTAGTATATTTTCTTCTTTTATTAATATATTGGCAAGTTTTTTATAATCATACTTAAACTAAGAGTTTAATGTTACTGATTAACCCCATGCAACTCTTCTTTTTGGTTTTGCAGTAAATTGACTTATTTGGTATTTTTGCCACACTACTATCAAGATAAGGATATTTTTTTGTTGGGATTTATCATTTTTAAATATTTTTTTTTGTGTTTACTAAGTGGTTGTGTGTGTATGGTTTGTGACCATCTACCCTGGTTTTGAGTGACGGTGACTGCAACAAAGAACCGGAACTGGGAAAACGGTAGAACTGACACATCACTAGTCTGAATGAATGTACGTATGTATTGCAGCCAAACATTTAGTTTTCAACGGGATCGTTTAGAGACAGAGAGAGGATGAGATGTGAACGAAGCATTGTTGAAATGAATTAATTGGTGGGGTAAAGGGAAACCCACCGGCCCGCTGCAAGATCCGCCACGTTTTTCCACTTGCGAGAAATCTATGTTGACCCGCCGAGAATCAAACGGAGATCGCCTTAGTGGAGGGTGTGTGTTCTGATGACTCTCCTCTACAGTAGGGGTGAAAGCAATTCTCCACTAACAGATGATGAGTGATGTGCGAAGTGGTGTTGTGACTAACTGGGCTGGTCGCAGAGGACGGCCGGCAAGCGCCTGGCGGGGGCGTCCCACCCGCCGGTGTCGGCGCTGGACGTGCGGGGGGACTGGCGCGAGAGCCTGCTGCGACAGTACTCGGCGGAGCTGCGGGAAGGCGTGCGTGCCCCCACGCACCTCATGGTGCGCCTGCTGGCCGACCCCGGGCACCAGCTGCTGGCCGTGGAGGCCGCCGGCCTGCAGGACCGGGACTGGCTGTTCGCCTGCCGCGCCTCCGCCGTCGTGAACCACGCCCGCGCCTGGTGCGTTCCCTGCCCTCTGTCTCGCAGTTCCCGCTTCCCGCATCTCCCAGTTGTATTGTGCAGTATTCCAAACTCCTTTCCAGGTCCTTTTTTCGATCTTTTAATGTTTTAATTTGGGTTGCCTCAACTTTCACACAAACATTACACCCAGGCAACGTCAATAAATGATGAATCACAATAAAAAAATATGAATACTACTATAAAAAACAAATTTTCAAAAATGAATTGATCTAAAGAATTGAAATAAAATTTGATATTAGTTTTTACAACTTCCTTTTGAACAACTTTTGCCATTAATTTTAAAGTGTGCAAGAAGCAATAAATCCTACCTAAGCAGTGCCACGATTCTTCAAGTAGGTAATCTAATGAAAACCAATGAAATATTGGTTTTTAATCATTTCAAATGCTATGATAGCTTCTTGGGTTAGCAGTGGGGTTTTTTGTGTTTGTCCAATACCTGTGTACATACATTTTATTTTTCTGGTACCTACATTGTTGGCCAATATATAATAACTGCTTTAGTTTTATGCAATTTTTAATCTTTTGATATAGTTGTACAACCTTTCTGACTATTTTGTTTTTGTTTTAAACATGTTCTTAATTGAATCAGAAATAATTATTTTTTATTCCCTCAGCTTTAATGGTATTCAGGGAGCACTCGTACAACGTACAACCTAATTTCATTATTTACTTTGTCTGTTGTTGATCTGCTCTTAACAGTGCAGAAAATAACCTTAACTTTAACTCTCTTGAAGTGTTTGTGGAGTGTGTTATTTCTTCATGTAGTTTTTTTTTTTTTTTTTGCAGTGAGTCGGGTGTCAATTTGTCGAATTGGACGGAAATTTCTCCATCTGTTCGCTTCAAAAGGAAGTTTGTGTTCCTGAACCTGACGCTGCTACGTCAACAACCATTTACCCACGTCGTTCTTCGTGTGCTTCCTACGGACGACCCTGTGAGTGTTACATCGACATGGATAGTGAGTTGCGATAGTTGCAAACAAATCCTCAAATACCACCACACCTTTTGTTTTGAAGGATTTTATATTATACGAAAAAATTTGAAGAAAAATATTGTATGAAATCTAGTAAATTCAAAAATTCAACCTTACCAACTCTTAAGTCCTATTGCTATTACCATTATCTAATATTTTTGGACTTTTAGTGTATAGTTAAGTAAATAAAATTATGACATCCATTGATGCAGGTTACTTATTTGTGGAACAAACACTATAGTCATAAATGTTTCAAGATCATAACATTTTTTTTATTTCTTGTACATTATTTTATTTTTGACCATTGGGACCTGAATTTTTACTAGATTGGAAGCACTATTTTTTATAGAATGGGTGATTAGGATTCGAGAATATTGGGGTGTTACCCATCACTTATATAAAAAAAAAAAATTACTTATAATAGTGACCTGAAAAAATTGTGATTGTGATAAACTCAAAGAATACCACGAATAATGATGTTTTTAAGTTAAAACACAAATTTTATAATTTTTTCAGTATTTTGCACAAATTTTGACGCAAATAAATGAATGTTCGTTTCCACCTGTGCTCGTGTTTTGAACCTCTTTTCTCCAACACAAGAACCATCACCATGTCGTCACATGCCAGGCCGAGAGCCGGACAAGCTTAGTTGGAAAACTACACGCTCTGCGCTCTGCGTCAAAACTGAATTGCTTATGCCTGTCTTGACCGCTTTTTCTCTGAAGTGTCGCCTCGGGTGACAGATGACACGGTGTGGCGGTTAGAGGGGAGAAGGGTAAGAGAGCGCAAATGGAGCTGTGAGCTGTGGCAGGATCCTTGTCCCTTCCTCTCCTCTCCTTGTTCCTGCTGCGAAGTCAGCCCCCTCCCCCTTGTCTAATGCCTACACATGCCATCCTCGTCTATCCCCGCACTCTTCAATACTGTTATACGCAGGGACTGGAAGTAACGCGCTACTAGTAACGACGTTATTTGTAACAGTTACTTTTTATGGTAACGATCGTGGTAACGCAATATATTTAGTTTTCAGTAACAGTAACTGTAACTGTAACTGAATTACATTTTTCCGCCTTAAAGTAACGATAATTGTCGTTACTTCTTGCGTTACATTTTTTTAATGTATTTCTTATTGAACGAACAACGATTTTTTGATTTTTTCAATCCCAGAACTAAATTCCCGACAAGCATATTATTTGCGATGGTATTTCTTGTACTTGTAAAACTGCTGTTGGCTAGCCTGCGCTCGTATTTTGATTGTCATTTATTTAATATTTGCGACATGCAGGTTTACTGCTGTGCTGTTTAATTAATTAACCTACCTGTGCACATGCGCGAAAGCAATGACAGAATCGAATGAAGCGAGAAGCCGAGAAAGCAGTCTAGAACTTTCGTTGCCGTGGCCTTCATATTCTAATCATTTTGAAGTTCGGTCGAGTGATCAAAATAACCTTATTGTGAAGTGCTTGTTGTGTGGTGCTGCGAACAATAAGATGATCCAAACGACGAACATTTCATTATTTTGTAGTGTAAACTAATTACTCAATGTAATTTAAGACCTAATTTAAAATTTTTCAGTTTAAATAAAAATATATCATTACTAAACACAATATGTTTTATTAGCTTTTAATTATAACAATATTACATATCACAATTTTTAGTTTTTCACAAAGTAACTGTTAACTTACAGTTACTTTTCTCAGAACTATAACTGTAACTGGTTTGTTTTCAGTAGTGCAACTTGTAGTTGTAACAGGGTTACATTTCCAATGGTCCAATGGAGTATTTGTAAC
The DNA here is from genome assembly GCF_032445375.1 of Bacillus rossius redtenbacheri. Classification (NCBI taxonomy): domain Eukaryota; kingdom Metazoa; phylum Arthropoda; class Insecta; order Phasmatodea; family Bacillidae; genus Bacillus; species Bacillus rossius. The sequence goes on along the minus strand of NC_086336.1, from coordinate 2,903,998 downwards.
TGTAACTGAGTTACTTTTTAAAAGTAACTTTCTGGTCCCTGGTTATACGTTTGCTTTCCCAACAAAGTCGTCTTTTTTGATACTGCAGCGACCAAACTATTTTTTTATAACTGCCTGCGTGTGGATTTAACATAGGTCATGTAAATAACACTGTTATCAATATTTCCAGTCTCAAATGTTATTGGCCCTCCCTCAGGATGGTCACGATAGGAAAATGTCCACAAAGCCAGAAAGGAGAGGGTGCTCTAAAACAGTAATTATGTCAAAGCTGTGCAAGTGATTCAGTTGAGTTTCGTAATGTGTCGCAGGTCCAGTTGAACGTGGACGTCCACTCGTCCGGCCGACACATCACGTTCGAACCACCCTACTGGCCGCTGCCCTTCGAGCACACCGTCGTGGAGGCGACGGACGATAGTGCCGTTCGCTACACCATCAAGTTGCCGGGCCTGGGGCGGGCGTGGCAGGCGTACCGGCTGCGGCTGACTCCAGTCCAGTGCAAGCGAGCGACGCATCATGCAGTGGCAAGCTTCAAGGTCGGCTGGCGCAGGGAGGACTCCCACGTGTTCGTCACGTACGTACCTAGAGCTTGAGCCTTGCGTACTGCACCTTGTACCACGTGTGGGTAGGTGTGTGTGCGTGTGGCCTAGCATCCCTCAGCTTGTGGCCTACGGGCACGCTCCGAGAGGGATCAGGCAGTGCCGTGTTTCTGCTTCTGCAGATGAGGTTTGTATGAGAAGTATTGCATCCTTTTTGAGAAATTGCCAACAAAATGCCATTAGGACTGCTCAGTTTTGTTGGACTCATGAACATGACAATGCAGTGAATAAATGTTGTAGTTAAAAATGGAAATGAAAATTTTGACAGGGTCAGTTTGAAAGAGTTATAAATTTAGAGTTAGCAAATCAAATAATTTTCTTTTTATTGACCCTCTATTAAACAAAACCTAATTTTCTAAAAGTTTGCACTACTACCATGCTAGTTATCAAAACTACATTGCATCAATGATTTCCATTTATTTTTTATAATTTGAAACACAGAACAATTGGTCATGGTAGTTTGTATGGAAAAAATTTAAGAATGTATTTTTTTTTTTGCTATGTTTTGTGTACTACCTATTTATTCAAAGGATTTTGTGTTCATTTCAGTGTTTAAGTCTAGGTACACTGTCCTATGTTTTTTTTATTTATAAGTGATGGTTAATGAAGAATTTTAATATTTTTTTTTTTTTTTTTTTCAATTTCACCATAGTTTCATATTTATTTAGTCAATGAATAGCATCCTGGGTGTGACCTTAATTTTATAACGTGATAACGTCTTATAAATCGATGAATGCTGGCTGCACGCACGAAAAAGCATGACTCATTGTCACGTTCCGCCTGAGCCGAGCGTGCAAGAACCGGCCAACCACCGTGCGAGAAAATCTTCTATAATATCAAACAGGTTAAGGTGGGCTTTTTAAAAGCAGCAATTTTAAAAATTTTTATTTATTTATCCAATTTCGTCATTTCAAATTAACAATTTATTGACATTGATTTGATTTCAGTTTATTTCTATAACTATTTGTTAGTGATTATATTCAAACAAATTATTTCAAATTAAATTTGCAAAAACTGTAAATAATATTTGAAAATTCAAAAGTATGCAATTTTTCATCAATGTTTTCTTATGACATTATCACGTAAAACTATCTTTTGTAAACCGACTTTACAGACAACCCCCCTAACACTAACTGAATGTGGTTGTGGTGGTTGTCTCCAGTGACAATGCCTCGGAGGTGCTCCAGCTGCGCCTGCACACGCCCGCGCCCCGCGACCTCGACGCTGGCCTCAGTCCGCGGGTGGAGCTGACGCTGGACCCAGCATGCAAGTATTCAGTCAGGTATTCTCCGAACCTGCAGTTCTCTTGGTGGTCGCGGTCGCTCACGTTCGCCCACAGCCTTCAACAGAGCTGGGGATCCACGCCCCAGTTGAGGGGCAAATGCCAGCCAGCCCGCCACACTCGTATCAGCTGCTGCCACTCTCTCGAGCCGTAGGAGGGAGTGAGATGCTGTGCACCCTTGAGCGAGAGAAGGGCCGGCTGGACGTGCCCTTCATCCCCTCTCCTCCACACCCACTTGCCCTTCCACCCCCTCTGTTTTAGTAGGAATAAAAGAGATGAGCAGGTGAGCCAGACAGAAACCCAGTGTTGCCCTTCGTTCATGCACAGTTACCGCCACCTACGAGTAAGCAGACAAGAGGGTATAGGTGCAGATTATTGTGCCTGTTCATGCTCTCCTTTCACGTTCTTTCTCCCTACCTAGGCCTTTCGCCGGCATCCCGCCGATCTCAAAGGGAGAGGTAGGGAACCACTCCGGAATTGGCACTAGGATGCGTCCCTCGCACCGTGCCGTCTTCTACGTGGCGGTGAGGTGAATCCTGCAGCGACTGTAGTATTGTTTATAGCTGTTGCAAATCGGCCACGTACGAGGACGTTGGTACAGTGCATGTATAGCTGGTGGGAGTACAGAGGCCTGAGTGCCTGCCTAGAGTAGACTGCACCGCACCGTTGACGTCGGTTGGGTTAGCTCTACTCTTCTCCGGCTTCTCCTCAACTCCGGCCACACCATCAATGTCGCCCAACTTTAGCCAGGGGGGTGGGGGATGTGAAAGCATAACAAACTGCTCACCTCGCCCCTGTGTCTGAGGTCCATGCTGAGTAGCGGAACTGCGACGCCACACTGACAGAATGTGCAAGAAGTAGCTTGGCTTCTGGGTTGTAGCTGCGTCCTTGGCGAATAATTTATCGATGTTTCGGTCGACATTGCAGTCGCCATCATCAGGGAGCAGGGAGTAGGTAACTGCTCCCTGATGATGGTGACTGCAATGTCGACCGAAATATCGATGAATTGTTCGCCAAGGACGCGGCTACAACCCAGAAGCCAAGCTACTTCAGACAATGGCCGTGAAAGCCTGCAAACAGAATGTGCGAGACTTGCAGAACTGCTGCCATCACCGCAGACACTCACGCCGGCTGGCCTACAGCCTGTGTTAGTCAGTTGTCATTTCACTACAGCACAGCTGGCTCCACGACGAGCGATGAGCGACCTCTCCGCGCCGCTGAAGTGCAGGTGGGGCGCGGGTGCCAGACACGGGTGTGTGCGGGCGCAGGCTGAGCGGCTCGCCGGCGGATGCCCTGGGCCAGCTGGTGCGCTTCTACGGGCCGCTGCTGTGGGCGTACGTGGCCGGCGTGCTGGTGCTGACTGCAGGCCACCAGCTGCGCTGCGCCGGCGAGCACGGGCGCTGCGTGGCCTTCCACTCGGCCCTCGTCGCCGGGGCGCGGCCCACGCGCGTGCTGCCCCCGCTCCTGCTCGCCCACCAGCTGCTCGGGTGAGCTCGCGTGCCGTCGCAGGTGGGACCTGGGGATCGTTACTGACGTGATGTAGTCCTATAAATCCATGAACACCGGCTGCCGCCTGAGCCGAGCGTGCAAGAACCGGCCAACCACCGTGCGAGAAAATCTTCTGTAATATCAAACAGGTTAAGGCGGGCCTCTTTTAACTAATTGTTCGTGATTATATTTAAACAAATTATTTAAATTAAATTTGCAAAAAACTGTAAATAATATTTGAAAAATGAAAAGTGTGCAATTTTTTCATCAATGTTTTCTTATGACATTATCACGTGAAATTATCATCCGTAAACCGACTTTACAGACAACCCCCTTTTTTTTTAATTATCATTTTGAATTAGGTCTGATTTCTTGACTGTTATGTTGTACTGATTCGAGAGAGAACAGACCACCGTATTTACCTGAATAAGTTCGACCTCAATTGCAGGCCGCCTCCCATATTTATGTGTTCCCTCCATCGAAAATAAAAAAAAATTTATTTTTTTCTACCTCTACATAAGGATTACTTTGAAATCATTTTTTTTCCTCTCGTTGGTTTTTTAGTACCTTTCACAACATCACATTATTTTAATAGAACCTATTTTGGTGTGCCTTTGCACAGTTGTTTGTCCATTTGGCTTAGTCTACAAGCTTGAGGTTGTAATTACTATCAGAATATTCTTTCTTGTTTTGGAACCTGGGGTGCAGATATACCATGTTTTTGATACAATCACAAATAGTAGGGAGGTAATTATAAATCTTACGAATAACTAAGCTTAAAAATTTGATTCTGTGATGTGTCCATGATATAATTGAGTTTAATATTACATATAAGAAAGTAAATATTTTGAAACACAAACAATCTTACCAACATGAGAAATCAATATCCATAGAGTGCATTCCTTTAGGTAACAGATGAAAACTTGTGTTACACTTGCTTTGTTTTCATGGGAATATGTAAATCCTGAACATGTCAACTCAATATAAGATTTAAAATTAATGTGGTTTTATGGATGCAAGTCAGTTGTGGTGAAAGAGTGTTACGAGACAATGGTGCACAGAAAGGTCCTTCGTGCGAGTAAGCACTGTTGAGTCTCTGACGAGACCGTTGGCATTTGTAAGCACATAGTACAATAATTATGTTAAATACTTTTTTGGACTGTCTTTGGACTGATTTCCGTAAATACGGCATTAAGTGGCTAGCTGATCGATATAGCCAAGAAGACACTTGTAAATATTAGCGAGTAAAATAGTCGTACATCGGAACTAGTTCGGACTATCGTTTGAAGCAGACATTTCCCATCTTATCAATACATGCATTCATTTTGATAATTTAAAGCTTGTAAGTTTGGTTTTGTTCAAGTCGCCTTTTGTACCCAGTACACACACACACAGTATGTAGCATTGCGTAGGAAATTGGCCTTAATGACAATGGATGCCCCGCGTTAATTCTCACGTAGCGAAACCTCTGCTCACTCTGTAGTGTCCACGTGAGTGAGACTGGAGAAGAGACGGTGCTGAGTAGTGGCTGGCGGCCGGGCAGTTGGGGTCCGCTGGCGGGGCGGGTCCCGGGCCTGGACGCGGCGCTGCTGCGGGAGCAGGACCTGGACTGGGTGCTGCTGCCCGCGGCCCTGTACGCCGTCGCCTTCTCCCTGGCGTACCTGCTGGGCGTGGGCTGCTGGCTGGCCGTCGTGCTGGGGGGCCACGCCGCCCACAAGACAACCCTCAGGTACCATCTTCCATTTCCACACTTCCACAGAGTCAACCGTACCTTACCAACCCTTGTATTTGTCTTTTTTATTAGAATCAGGAATACAATCATGGGTATTACCTATTTCTCAAAGGTTTTTTTTTTGTGGCAATGCCATGTCTCCCTCAATTCTTCATTAAAATTAATCATTCGAACATCATTTTAAATTGTATGTTCTCTGTTGACGAAAAATAGACAAATAGTTTAAAATTAATGTTTTCATGACAAAATTATATAAAAAAACTTTTTTAAAAGCATATTTTTATTAGGAATAAATGGCATTCCAAATGAAAATATATTCCACTAACACGTGGGAGGTGCCATCTGTTAACGATCTGTTTAACTTACATGACAGCTGTTAGTTAGATTGTGCACATTCTATTATGCAAGTGTAATCCACCACGCAAATCAGTCAAATTAAATCAACGTAAAGCGTTATGAATCGTTATAAACTGTTACTTATAAACTAATGATAAATAAATAAACATAATTAACCGAATTAAATCAATGTATTGAACCAGGTAAGCACGTATTCCTAACTTCAATAACGTTGATGTTGAACATATTGTATACATAGAGAAAGAAATTTTACAATGAGACTGATATTCGATACTGCTCTTCAAAATAAGATATCTTTCGTTAATACTTGCACGGGTCAGCTAGTGAATATTATTTATGAATATAGTAATTGTTAAATGAACATAGGGACAGAGAAGCGAGTAGGACAAGGACTCCTCTGCGCATTTCCACATTACAACCAGAATGGAATCACAGTATTATGATCAAGTGCGGCCTGAGAATATGTGCGTACATTATTATATTATTGGTAGTGTTGTGCAAGATCTCGAACCTCGAGAAAAATTTCGAGAAATATTGCATTCTCGAACAGCGAGAGCGTGAAAAATAATTTCTCGAAAAAAAACGAGAAATTTTTTTTGGTACCGGCAACAACTCAATTTGGTATGGAAACAAAATTTGATATTGATAGTTGTATTTTTATATGTTGAACATTACATACACACTGCCATTATTTTAGTTTAAATGTTTTAAAAATACCAAACGCGCCTGCTTGTTTGGACGAAAAATTATTTGGCGGAACACAAAGCAAACATGATGCAATCATTAAGATATATTAGACTAGCCGATAGTCAACCATCCAAAACCTTTATCAATAACCGAAACTGTGAATAAAAACTGTCATATGAAATTCCAATTTATCCTGAAAGAAAAACTGCCGTATTTAATTTTTAAATTACGTAAGCGTAATACATAATAAAATACGTTCGAACCTAACCTACAAAATTAGTTTTGTTTACATACACGTTATTATGGTAAAGTTAATAAAAGCATTACCTTTAATTTAGTCATAATATTTTGTTCGGTAATGTTTAATAGCATACTGAAATGTTGATTATTACGGCAAAATACAAAATTTACTTTTTAACGAACAAAAGAGAATGGTGGTCATGCTGCCAGACCGAGGGCCGGTTTCACAAAGTCTGGTTATCGTCCGGTTATCTTCTGATTAAAATTTAAGTGCTGGTTAGCAGAATTACCTGTTTCTCAATATAGGGTTAACAGTAATCGGCCGATTAACTGATGGTAACCAATGGTTAAGTTAAACACAAGAAGAGGTTCTGATTAGTTGGCTACTGCTGATAGTTTTGAGGTTATGTATATTTTTGAAGCTGTTTGAAACCACATAGTGTGCAAAACAGAGATAATTGATTGAAGTGCCGCAGTGATGATGGCGAATGAATTGAACATTTTGTTTGAAGATGATGATGAAGAAATTGTTGATTATTTAAATAGACCACGAATATTTCGAGTAAGGCCAAATCACTTTCAAATGAGTGACAGTGAATTTGCAATAAGGTTTCGGCTTAGCAAAAATACGGTCCTAGCACTGTTGCTTTGTGCCATATTTTTTGTATATTAAGCGCCCCATGCTTTTTTCTCATTTATACTAGTATTGCTTATATACTATTGTCATAAATTAAATTTTAAAATTATTTTTTACTTTTTAGTTTGATAATCTTTAAAAGCATGTTTTTTTAGTTTTTTAAACTATATTTATTTTTAACTTTTTAGTTTGATATTCTTTAAAAGCATGTTTTTTTAGTTTTTTAAACTATATTTATGTATAATTATCATAGGGAAATGAGTTACCGACACTACCTATTACCATCTGAGATACATAACTATTTGGAGTTGCAACGTCACAAAGAAATGGTAAAGTCTCTCCGAATCATTTACAGTTAGGTGTATGGATATAATCTTAGAATTTACCGGAAAAAAAAAAAAAAAACATTTTTTTTTTCCGGCGTGGCCGGGAGTAGAACCCACGATCGCTGAATCCGAAAGTTGACGTCACATAAGTCGCGCGCCTTAGACCGCTCGGCTAACGAACATAATGAAATTGGTGGGACATTTTACAGTGATGAGCCACTCACTCTTAGTCGAAAGAGTTACAGACGGACAGACAAACAAACATACAGGTGAAGCTAATATAAAGCATGTAAAATAGAAAGACAGTTGGAAGTGTTTGACATTGTTTTAGGTAAAATTTTCCACTAAAGATATAAGTAATTCCGTTTCCGAAGCAAGAAAATTTCCGGATCATGGCCGCTTATTTTCGTCCATATTGATGTTTGTTTACAATTTTCTCTAACCGAACCTTAAACACTGGCCAAAAGTAACAAACGAAGGTAGCACGACAGCCAATCGCGAACCAATACGTCATCGCCTGGTTGCCATATTTCCCTTAACCGTTGTTTAGTTAAACACTCGTTAAAAATACGTTGGGAAACAGTCAAATGATAATCAGTACTTTAATGTCCTGTTTAGATTAATCATTCGATTAGATAACCGAAACTTTAAACAGACTTTGTGAAACCGGCCCCGCTTCGCTGTTCCGTTTCTTATTTCAATACCAATAAAAGACTGCGCAAGTCATGTGATTATTAAATGAACTGGAATGTACAGGAATGGATTGAACACGCAGAACAATTCACGCCCTTGTATTATGTAAAATTACGTGAATGTGTGTGTTCAAACCCGTTGAAAAGGCAGAATAAATAGTATGTTCATCCCATTTCCTTTTCCACCTTTGTTTCACTCAGTTGTAAGACGTCACGAGTAATGAATCCCGCCAAAGCCTCCCTTGTAACAATTTATTTGTTTTCATTACAGTACCAGAGTTTCCCGTTTACGCGAGCTACTCTGCGGGTATGAATAAATAATGTGACGCCTGTAAAATGTTATTAGGAATATGAGAATAATTTCCCAATACTGCTTTATCTCTAACTGCGGCGTAACCAAGTGGAAAAAAAAGTGTTGCGGGAATATAACAGTTTAACAGAAGTAAACTTTGTTGTCAAATTAAACTTTAATTTTACGGTAAAATGGAAGATGTGGACATATCAGTGTGGCAGTATTACACAAAATGTGGCGATAAGTCAACGGGAACCACAATTAACATGTTAGCTACTAGACTTTTACCTAAGTGAGTGAATGTTTATTTATAATTTAGTGTAGCCTTACATAACGTGTGGTGCATGTCAGTTGTACACAGGCAACTAAATTGACATTCTATATGATAAACAACAGTTTTATGTACAGAACAATATATTTTGAAAGTGATATCTACAGTAAATCTTGATTATTTAAAAATTTCTCATTCTCGTCTCGTTTCTCGCGAGAAAAATATTTTCTTTCTCGAAAATTTCTCGAGGCCTAAATCTCATTCTCGCACAACCCTAATTATTGGGTATTTGATGAGGTCTCTGTTGACGGATCAGTATGAACACGGAGACGCGGTGTGCAGGTTCGTGGCACGCACCGTGGTGGGCTCGCTCTGCCTCTCCGAGTGGGTGCTCGCTGCTCTGGGCAAGCTGCCGACCGCCGTCGCCTGCTGCCTGCTCACCCTGTGCTTCTCGTCCTGCGGGGCCCTGGGGCTGGGCGTGGCCTCCAGCTTCTTCTTCCTCAAGGTGGGCCCCTCGGCCCCGCTGACACACCCCTGCCCCTGCCCCCGGGCCACGTGGCCGGGACTACCACTGTGCATCTTCGCTTCCTGCACGGTGCCACCCTCTCTTCCTCACACCTGTGTCGCAGGCAGCAAGGCTTGGCTAGATTTGAGCGTTTGGTTTTTATTACAAGAAAAATAACTGGAAATGGACTTTGTGCGCGCATTAAAAACTACACAGTGCACATTGTGTACGCTTATTTTTTGTAGAAAATAGGAGGTTTCACATGCAATTGTTCCATATAATTTTTCTACAGAGTGTCATTTTGGTGGTATAGAAATAGAACGTTGAACACTGTTTTACAGTGAAAGGGTCAAATCATTTCCGTTACCAATAACTACCCCTTTGAAACTTTTTTTTTGTACGAATAGCGAAGTTTCATAAAATTGAGGGTAGATTGTAAAACAGTGCTTACATTGAAACCTCTGAAAAAATAAGTTGGGACATAGGAAATGAAACAGAGAATTATTGACGGCAAATTATGAATACCATTCGTAGCTATTGCATGGGACGAGTCCGGATTTCGCTGCATCAAAGAGGGTCATTAGTAGAGACCCGGAAATTTCGCGGATTCCTTTGGCCTCAGGATAGTATTCAAAGTTATAGGTGTGCTCGACCCATGTTTACTTTCCCATTGGTTGATTTCTTAGCGAGAACATTTTTATCCTTGTTATTTGGCACTACCTGATTCACTTACTTCTCTCCTAGCTGGGCATCGTTGGCTCACGGTAGCAGAGGGGCGTGTCTTAACAACTGCGGGCCAATCATGAACACAGTGCGACAGTGTGGAGGTTTGCATTCTAGCTTGCGACTAAAGGAATCCACGAAATTTCTATCTCTCTAGTCATTAGATTCTATGATTTTTGAGATAGGGTTACGTAGTTTTGGTTGTGTCTTGTTGTTACTGAGAGGCCATGTGTTCCCGCGTGTGGTCCAGCTGTGCAAGATGTACGACGACTACCTGGAGGAGCTGTTCAAGAGCTCCGTCAAGCTGATCTTGGGGCGGAGGAAGCGGGGGTCGGAGGGAGTGGAGGGGGCAGCCCCCGCGGAGAGCGAGCCCTTGTCGCAGCTGCACTTCAGCTTCACGCTGCTGCTGCTGCTGGCGGTGCTGACCTCGGTCAACGCCCCCTGCGTGCTCACCTGGGCCCACAACTTCAGGTCGGTCCGGCTCCCGAGGATATACATTACATCATAGCTGCCAACCATTACTGATTTTCCGTAATTATTACGAATTTAACACCGAATTACGGAATTACGGAACATCGCTGGTTTATTACGGAAACGAGTTTTGTGCTGCACGGAGACGGAAAAAATTCAGTTTCTGCTGTGCTGTTTCGTGAACGCAGTTCATATACATCGCGTGGTTGTGCAAATAACGGAACTAGTATGTGTGCGCATGTACTGTTGAAATAAGTAGATTAATTCTCGTGTTTTGAAATAGTAGTGGGATGGTATTACGTCCGTTGTACGATACAACTAGTACATATTCTCAGACTTTTCGTTTTTTGGCTACTTACATCACGATAATTTTTGTACGGTACTTTGGCTAACCTGTGTTGTTTTAATTTTTTTGAAAGCCATTTTTTTCATCATAGTGTTTTTGTCTTTCTACAGACGTGAATTTTTTTTATGTTTTTCGATAGTGTTTTGTTCTTCAGTGCTGGTTGTATAAATGAAGCGTGTGACAGAACAAAAGTGTTTCTGGGGGGAAAAAAAACAACGCAATTCTTCAGAACTTTCGACCTAAACTATTCAAAAGAATGGCCATGCTTGTCTTCAAATGTTTTGGAACACCACGCGTTTTGTAATGTATGCACATGTGACTTTTCGATTGCACATGGTGGAAGGGATGACTGTAAACAGCATATTGAATCAAAGAAACATGCGGAACATTTTATAGCCATGACGAGCAATAAATCTATATCGTCGTTTTTTCGCTACATTTTAAGAAACGAAAGTAACCAACGCATAGTTATTGTTTACAAGTTCTTTTGTTTGTCTTCTGTTTGTTTACAGGGCAGTTCTAATCCAACCAGGATAAAATAAGCAAATAAAAAGACAGTTTTTCACAAGTTTAACTTTCAATACTTTGAATTGAAGGTTCAAAATTTCCAGTAAAATTATTGACATTTCTTACATATTCAGATGATTGTATTGTTCGAATAGTTTTTTTTTTCAATTCATTAATTTGCATTGTATTCATATATACCTCTAGGCGTATATTTTTCATTTTTTTTCATATTATTTTCCTTGTTTTATCTTGTGTGTGTCATAATTCCCCAGGAAAAATTTATTGTGCATTATTTACGCGTACTTTTTTTTCTCCATATAATTGTCATTACTGATGGGTGTGATTTGAGGTTGGCAGCTCTGTTACATACATGTTTTAAATTATTGGGAATCTGTGCATCGCGATTAGTTTTATGACTACATTGTTAGTAACAACTGAAATTTGTATTTCAAGTAAACACACGTAAGGGCTTTACAAATTTTTAACATTTCTTTATTACATTTTTGGAAAGAAAATTTTCTGTTTCATTACCAGTCAAAAGATTTTAAGGATCTAAGAAAAGTTTAATTTTTGCAAAATTAACCAGTGCAACACATTTCACTGGCAATTTTGTTCAATATATTTCTGAACAGTTAGTGTGTGCAGGTGCATTTTAACAATTATCAAACATTTTAATTTTTTTTAAGACAATTTTGACACCTCAAATATTCAGAGAAATACGATTTACATTATATTAAAAAGTTATAAACTTTCCGTAGTTAGTAAAATTTACCACTAATTGATGTAAATTTTCTCCGATATTCTTTGTGAAAAATTTTCTACTGATAATAAACTTAGCAATTCAGCCATTTTGATTTCATGCTTATTAACTAGGGATGGAAATGATAACTCTTCAGTGTTTCAATTTCACCAATTAGACCTGGAATCGGAATCTTTGATTCTCAAGCTGTAAGGAATAATTGTACTATATAAGGAATTTTATCATATTTATAATGGTAGGTTGTAAGAACTGTCAATAATTTAGATAAAAAATTGGTTCACATAAATTGATTCTTGCCACAATTGCATATTTTCTGGCAAGTGAACTGATAGTTTTTATGCAATTCGCCTAGCACTAATGTAAAAATGTGGTAAATAATTTTAATGTTAGATTACAACAACAATCACCTATATTTATTCGAAGCACTGAACTAACCAAAGCTAGATTCTGTACTTGCGGGGAAAACATTGTAAACTCATTTCAATATGAAACTGGCCAGTCCTGTCCTAGATCCAGCCTTCCATGCGACCTTCGTACCCGGTTCTCTCCCCGCTCCCTTGCCACCGCTGCCTGCAGGAACTGCCGTTCGACCAGCAAAGGGGAGGGGAGCGTGAGGTTGGTACCTGCCAGACTGCGACTCGCAGCCTCGCCAAGCCTGGTCCTCAGGACCACGACACTTACAAACCATTCCTAAAAACAGTCCCGGCGATGTTAATGGTAACAGAAAGCTAAATAATGACAAAAATTAAAAAAAAAAAAAAAAAGGGGGGGGGGGTTGTCTCTTGTCTGTAAAGTCGTTTTACGGACGATAATTTCACGTGATAACGTCATAAGAAAACATTCATGAAAAATTGCATACTTTTTAATTTTCCAATATTATTTAAATTTTTTTTTTTGCAAATTTAATTTAAATAATTTGTTTAAATATAATCACGAACAATTAGTTAACAAAAGCCCGCATTAACCTGTTTGATATTATAGAAGATTTTCTTGCACGGTGGTTGGCCGGTTCTTGTACGTTCTGCTCAGGCGGAACGTGACAATTTTTCGTGCGTGCAGCCGGCGTTCATCGATTTATAAGACGTTATCACGTAAAAAAAAAAAAACATAACTGCATTGTAGTATTTGTTGAGAGCACACACACGCTGTATCACATGTGGAACACCCTGACTGTGTGCTTGTCGCAGGTACAGTGCCCAGCTGCAGCCTGACTCGTCCTTCCTGCCCTCCGTGGTGACCTGCGCCTGCCTTGGCGTGCTGTGGCCGGCGTCCGTGCCGAGGCCTGGCCTGTGAGTCCTGCCGTGTCGCTGCCACATGCAGTATTTATATCAGTTCATGTTGACACTCACTGCTTGAAACAATACACTGGATCTAGAACCCCGATTTTACGAATTCTGGATATAATGAAGCAGCAATTTTACGAATACGTCAGCTCTATGGAATCCAATTTTTTTGAAGAATTTAAATATTTTATGTATTATTAGAGACATGCATATTTCGCGATTGCGATAAAACAAATTTTTACGCGAATTTGAGTACATTTTTAAGAATAACGCGAATTTCTCACATTTTGGATAATAACGCGAAATCCTTGAATTTTCGGCGAACAGTCAGAACATTTTCCTCATTCGAACACGGCAATTCAATTTGTAAATACAGTAACAAACGTGAAACAACAAAAAACCAAAGATAACTACCCACACAGTGTATTTTATAACATGAAAAGTTGCTTTTATTTCTAAACATGTAACAATTTAAGCCTAGGCGTGTAAAAGTCCGAGTAATTACAGCAGGAGACAATCTAAAATGTACTAGGGAAAAACGTAAACTCACGAATATAGAAACGTAACGGAAATGTCGGAAATATTACGTGGCTGATCGTAACATTGTAAGTGCTGATACTGTATTTATGTCACAACTTAGCCGAAATACTGGTACGAGACATGAACTTCACAAGATAAAATGAGTGGAATCTTGGTAACTGTTTTATACGTATTATATAATTTCGGAAGTATTATACTGTTGACGCATATTTTTTAAACTAACCATTTATTTGTGGGGATCGTAAATTATTAATTATTGGTATCAAGACATCAAGATGAACGTAAACTTGAACATGTCACGGCAGCGAGTAAGCGGGTGCGTATACCAATAAACTGGTATTAGAACTGGACAAAACTGGTACACGGGAGGTGGAGCTTATATTTTTTTCCGCTAGGCTCGCTTCTATTGGCTGGCTGCTGATGGAAGGTCACGAGTCTGGGCGGAGCATTGAATGAGTTATACTGCGCATGCGCAGCTCAGAGAACAGACGCCGCACTGGGCCGCACTGTAACAACAGATGATCGAGTACAATGACCTTTCTCCGCGCAAGGCGCGCAATTGACGGTAAATTTTCATCAATTTGCGCCCCTTTTTTATTTATTTTTACTGTGTAATGTAGCCCGTTCTGAACGCGGCAGGATGCGACTGTATTTTAATTAACTTTAACGTATTTCTTACTTTTCCCTTTATTTACACTTTCCCGCTTTTTACACTTTTTTACTTTGTCCCCATGAAAAGTGCAAATAAGGGGTTTTGCTGTATTTTGATATTCGGCTCGCCTGGACAGTCGATTATCACGGTGTTTACAGCAGGTTGTTTCTCGAAGCGTTGTTCTCTTATATAGTCTTTAGCGTTGTTTGTCCATTGCGTCCATTTTTATTAACCAAATACCAAATTTAAAATGCAAACACGGTGACGATTCGTAACATTCTGTTGTGCGCAAGTTAAAGTTTAACGGGTCGAATTTTGTTACAGATAGTTTTCAACGTCTGTGAAATAAATTAAAGGTGTACAATTTAAAGGTCGGCTAAAACATTAGGCCTATTAAAATGCCTAAAGTGCCGGTAACTGCAAAACAGCGAGCCTCTGAATTTTCTCAACACGGACTTTATGCTAGTGATTCAACCACACTTTTTTGTCGTCACTGTAATGTCACCGTCTCTTGGGATAGGAAAGACTCATGTGAAAAACATGTAGGCAGTGAAAAACACAAGAAGCGTCTCTCTTCATTGCAAGGCTCATCTAGTGCGTCTGAACGCCAGTCGTCAATATCTTCAGCGTTTCAGACAGCAAAAAATAATGTCCAAAAAGACAAAAAGTTGGAATTTATAAAGGAAACAGCAGAGACCTTTATAAAGGCAAATATACCCCTTGAAAAGCTTGATGATCCTAATATCAGGGCATGGCTGAACAAATACATCGAAGGTGCTGGAGACATGCCACTTGCGAGAACAGTCCGTGAGAAATATGTAGGGGACATAGCCAAATGCAGAATTGAAGATGCCAAAACTGCATTAAAGGACAAAAAAATTGACATACTGTGCGACGAAACAACAGATAAAATGGGTAGGTGTGTATTTGTTGTTTTATTTAGAATTCTGAATCTTCAACAGGATAAACCAGAAATATTTGTTGCAGGAGTTCACTTTCTTGAAGCTGCTAATGCCACAAACTGTGTGAGGGCAATTTTAGATTCACTCAAAATGTACAATGTACAGTATGGTGATGTGCTCTCAGTAGTAACCGATGCTGCTCGTTATATGACCAAGGCTGTTAGTACTCTCGAAGTAATCCTTGGAGACCAGTTAACGCATGTCCAGTGCTGGGCACATAAGTTAAATCTAGTTGGCAATGTCTGGGTGAAAGAGTTGCCTGAGTTGAACAATGCTATGAGCAAAATAAAAAATGTGTTCAACAACACCAGGAAAAGAAGGCACCTGTATGCTAGCTTTCTTGAAGAAAAGCATGGAGAGAAACGTCCATTGTTCCCACTTCCTGTTGTTACTAGATGGAATTCCTGGTTCAACAGCGTTTTTTATGTAGCAGACTACATACATGACATTGTTGATTTCTGCAAAACAGATGAACTAAAGGCAACACAAAATTCAGGGGTTGAGTTTCTGTGTTCACTCACAGAAAATGACATTTCTCTCATTCTTTGTCAAGCTGTCTTTGTGAAAGAGCATGCCAAGAGCCTTGTAGAGCTAATACAGAAACTTGAAGGTTCTTTGTATCCAACTGCCCATTCACTATATGGGGACTTGCAAGGTATAAAAAAAAAATTTGAAAACATCACTCGTGGCATTTATTTTGAGGCAACCAGTAGAGCTTTGTCTAACATGCCCCCCGCTAAAGCTGCTGAAGCTAAAGTGTCCATCACAAGAACAGCAACACAAGCCCTTTCCAAACTGAACTCTCTCATGACAACTGACCCAAGTAGAAAGAGATTTGAAGCAATTCAAATTTTTAGTCAGGAAAGTTTGTTGCTTGCTAAATTAAACCCAGAAATGGTGCAGAAACTGAAAACTGTCCATAGTCTCTACTCCATAAGCACTGAAGAATTAACAGCTGGTTTTGGTCAGCTTCAGGACATTGTTACAAAACAAATGGAAACAGACAATTCAGTGGACGTAGTGAAGTCATTGAATGTAGTAAAGCTGTCACAGCCATTGTTTGCTTCCAGCTGCCTTGAAGCCATCTGGATGCCTTCTGCAAACGTTGACTGTGAACGATTTTTGTCCTCATATAACACAGTCTTAACAGACCGCAGGACAAATTTAAGTGAGGCTAATTTGTGTATCATGGCTACTTTTGCTTTCGAGAGCTAAAGTTTGAGGATTTTGTTCCATGTGTTTATGTCACTATTTTAGAGACTTCATATTTATTCTTGCTGGTTTAGGTACTAAAATATTTTCAATTACTGTATGTAAAAAGTGATGTGTAAATTCGATTGTAAATTACTGCTGCTAGTGCAACTGTACAATGCAAGAATGTGTCCAAAATTTCAAGGTATGCTTAGCTTAATTTTTTTAATTTATAGTGCTAAAACTATTTAAAAAATAACACCGCTTTTGATGTATGATAACACCACTTTTAAGGGTAAATAACAACGAATTTTGCTATAAAATAAACCCCAAAACTGCATGTCTCTATGTATTATTAATGTAGCTGATCCATCTCAACCAACTTTTCACTTGAGTGATGTGCTTATTACTCCACATTTTTGTTATTTGATCTGATCAAAGTTTTTTTTTTTTGTTGGATTATTACTGTACTTATGTGAATATTGTAATTAATTATTTATATTAGAATAATGTGGTACTTGGTATTCATATTATAATTTGATTCAAACTAAAAGACTGATATTGGCACAGCCCTACAGAGCCAGCATCAGAGGTGCTTCCATCGTGCTCAGAGTGTGTGCACGACTAGTGACCAAACTGTTTCATGATCAGTTTGGCAAATATTTTAAAGGCCCTTTTTTTTTTTTTTTTTTTTTTTTTTTTATTATTTGAAGTAACTAATGAGTGGTTCAGTTTGTCAATGTATGGCCCCTGGAGTGAGGCGCTCTAATGTACAGTATTGTGCTGATGTGGTGGGTTGAGACTTCTAAAGTGTTTAAGAGTTGACCACAGTATGACCTAGGACTTGTCTGCTTCTACCGAGTGTAGCATCATTAGTTTGTAGTGTGCATTTACGAACTCTTTGCAATGCATGATTTCTGCCAGGAGCGTGGTCCATGTTTCTGTGTGCTCGGTTGCCAGATATATGCCATAGAACACAAAAATACAAATACTTTTTAATGTAATCAAAAAATTTCTAAATGTATGTGTTACATTATATTTTATCAAAAGCATCATCTGATAATATTAATATTTTTATTTCTGAGACAACTGAAAAACACCATCTTGGTTTTTGTGATTTTTAATATCATTTAATATTAAAAAGTTTGACTCTCTTGACCATAGCACATACTTTTATGGAATTCCTTGTCATTAATTGTAACTGACTGCTGCAAATAGTTTCTCCTGTGAAATTGGTGTTTAATGTTTAAATTATGTTTTTTCTGTCAGGAGGACTACAACTGTATTAATACTGTCAGTAGACATATTTAACATTTTTGAAAAGATGAGTAAATAGTAAAATTTAAAAAAATCTTGTAACTCGTCATAGTTGAAGAGGGTGTACAATATTAACAGTCTGGTCACGGTGTTGTACTCTCGCCGGGCATGAGTCGGTCAGGCGTGAGGGTGCAGAGCACGGTGTGGTGTTGGCAGCAAGCACTACGCCGCGGTGTGCCGCGCGCTCTACCTGCTGGCGGGGGCCATGTTCCTGGGCGCCCCCGTGTCGCTGCACCGCCTCAGCCCCCTGACGGCCGCCGTGTTCGCCCTGGTCACCGCGCACCAGGCGCTGGCCCGCGCCGACCACCGCAAGCGCGACTGATGCTCCGCGCCGTTTCTGTTTCTGTAAACGAAAACTAGTTTCTCCTCTGGGGCTTCCAAAGTCGGCTGTTCTTTTATAATTCCTGCAGAGCACTAGGAGAGGATGGGAAATCTTGTGTTGTTTCCTTCATTCATGTTATACGCTCAGAAACTACTGTGTGTGTGCTGTTAGGTTGGTGCCATCTGGTCATTTCGTGCCTCATTAAGTCATATATTACTCAGTTATTTTTAAGTGGGCTTTGTGTTATCTATGATGTATCAGTGACCTTTGAAACAGCGCTAAATGATCAGTGTATTGTGAGTCCTAGCTTGTCGTTTATTAACTTAAATTTTGAAGGTCTCTAGACATAACATCGTGATAACAGGTGTGTTCAAAAAGTATTGAACCTTTGGTCGGCGAAAATACATTTATTTATTCGAGAAACTAATCCCCTTCAAAGTGGTCTCCTTGGTAATGCACTCACTCCTGTTCTAGCGTTCCCGCCATTGTTGGAAACACTTCTGAACTGCAGTTTTTGGAATGGTGAGCAACCGTGTCGTTGAATTCCGCATGATGTCTTCGTCTTTTGACCCAGATATGTTCCTTTCAGTGGCATTTTCAGCTTGGGCAATAGCCAGAAGTCACACGGAGCCATGTCGGGTGAGACGGGAGCCTGTGGACCACAGGAATGTTGTGTTTGATGATAAAAGCCTGAAGGAAAGGCGCAGAATGGGCGGGTGCGTCATAGTGATGGAGCTGCCAAGTTTTCACTGCCCCTGGTAGTACTTCTTTGTGATGTGTGTCCTTGTGGTGAGTACTCATGATGCACGTCACCACAGGAGTCAAAGAAAACAGTCAACATGACCTTGACGTTGCTGAGGATTTTTTTTTTTTTTTTTTTTAGCTCTGGTATGATGGATGTTGCCACTGTGACGACTGCATTATGGTTTTTGGCTCGTACCCATAAACCCATGTTTCATCGTCTGTGATCATGGTGATCAGAAAGTTGGGGTCACTGTTTGCATTGTCCCGCATGTCCTGTGCAATGTCCAGACCCATTGCTTCTGCTCCATTGTTAGCAGCTTTGGTACAAATTTCGTAGACTCTCTCTTCATGCCCAAGTTCTCGGTCAAAATTGAATGCACTGATCCGATGCTTACCCCTATATCTTTCTCAATTTCTCGGGCTGTGATATGACGGTCCTGCAAGACCACAGTCTGCACTTGCTCAACGACATCGTCATTCCGGCTTGTTGGGGGCCTACCTGAATGAGGTTCACTGTCCACTGATGTGCGGCCATCTGTGAGTGGTTGTACCACTGCTTCATGCATCGTCCCCGAGAGCCTGACGAACCTTGCGAATTGTTTCCACTTGGGTGTGGTCCAGCTTTTGGGAAAATTTGATTTAATATTGCTGCTTAAATTTTTCTGTCATTTTACAAAAAACTGAAATCCGACGACCACTCACGACACGTCTTCACTGGTTGGCAGAATGCCAGCGACTGACACTCTCTGCGGGTGGGAAAACATTCACGACTGCACATGAGTGTTCCCTCCACATCTACACTAAAGGACGTCTCCCGCGCTTCATTGGTTTATGCGTGAAAAAATAAGATTCAATACTTTGTGAACACATCTGGTATGTTGTTGTGCATTTTACAGGTGTGTTATAATTGTTGTGTTTTATTGAAGTGTATGTAGGTTTGCAAACTGCAGTGCACTTTATTCAGTACATTGCATGGTGCATCTTCAATCTTGCTTTTAATAAAACCACCATGTTATCAAGATTTGTGTGCCACCTTTGGCTTTTCTCGGGTTCAATGTGATCCGCTCGAGTGTTGAATAAAATCACACTTTTATACAAAGCCACGTTGATATAATCTAAAGTAAAAATAATATAAATGTAAAGTTTTTTTGACATTAAAAAAGTATAATTTTTTAAACAGTTATTACAAGATTTGGTACTTGAATTATGATATGATGTAGTTTTTAACTAAAATTAGTAATTTATTGTGGATAATGTTTTATGAGGCTCATTAACAAATCCAGGAGACTACTACATATGTTACATGATTTATAAACTATATTTTATTGTAATTTTCAGCTGTTCGTAATGGTGTCGTGGTACCGTGCAGTTCGGGTGGTATTATGCAGTGTGTGCATTGTAGGTGTTGAGCTGGCTGACATGCAGATGCATGCACTCTGTTGTACTGAGTAAACCTCACACTAACACTCTCTTTGTTGTCTGCGCTTGTCCAGGCATGTTCAAAACATTTTGAATTACCATTAAAAATTGAAACCGTTTTAGAATGTATGTTTGATCTTATTTTTGTGGTATTTTGGCTTTGAATAAGATTGTGGTAAACCTAAAGAAATTTTCTATCAAATAAAAATTTCCTTAAAGCAACTTTGAACCATTTTGGGAAATTTGATGTCGTCAATAAAATATTGTTTCCAGTCACTGCGAGTGCCTGCATCCAGGGATTTTTACTTTTGTAATTATAGTAAAATTACTAAAATATTTTCTTAAAGGTAAAGATTTTTTAAAAATTAATTTTTATTATTTTAACAGACTCACTATTGTGAGTTGTTACATATGCTAAGTATGTCTATTTGAATGGGGATAAAAATAAAAGGGTGGATATTTTTGCTTTAAAGTAAAATGCTTTTTGGAATGGGGTTCATATTGCCATTAAAAGATTTTTTTTTTTTTTTTTTTTTTTTTTTTTTAAATTTGTAGGTTGAGGTGCAGTAGTAAACGTGCAACGCGTGCCCAAGATTGTGTGAGCTAGACATGTGTTGTGGCCTTTGTGTCTGCAGTGTTGCAACTTGTGTTGGATGTAGTGCTAGTGTTAGGTTGGTGTAGGGAACCTCCTACTTGAATCACATGATGTCATTCATTTTTAATTGTAATTGTTACATCTCAATTTTTTTTTCCTGTTAACTAAACAATTTTAACTACCTTTATATAAAAAAAATCAAATGTTTTGTTTAGCTGATACATTGAGCCATTATTAAGGCAATTCCACTCAACATCCCTTTAACATAACTACAGCACAGACCACTCTTAGTTTCCTGTTTTACCTGGAACTCTAGCTCTGCCATTGATTCCCGACCACAAACTGTAAACTTATTGTATAAAGCTAACTTACCTAAATCGCCATGGCTCCAATGTGTTTCTGTTACTTAAACTCTGCAAGATACAAGCATTGCTAAACAAATGGCCTTAACACCTGCTAATGAACTCGCACTTCCGTCTTGCCTTACATAAACCATGTCAATGACAGAACTCGGCATCAGATTAATATTCATGCCTGATTCACAACGTGGTACATCACCTCAAAATTGGTCAAAGCTACAAGGAAATGATGTACACTTGACTCCTTGGTCACAAGCCCTGTCATTTTAAAATGTGAAAACACAGGCAGTTAATCTGCATCAACATTTCCAAAGGCTTGCCAAACTACGGTACAACAAACTTAACTATAATTCAACTACCTTCATGATCGCAACATACACTGTGTGTAGCCCACGTACCAGGTATTTCCGTGATCGTAGCCTACTATAGTGCCTACGACATACCCGGTCAAGAGCTTGCTGAAGAACAATTTACAGTACTGATCTCATAAATGACGACTCGGGAACAGCCATGTACGCATGCGTGGAGGGGAAGGGAATTGCTTCAGGAAAGGAGGGGATATGATCAGTCCAGAACAAAAACTTATGTTTCGCTGGGGTGGGCATTCCAAATGTTCGATATGCCCCCCCCTCCGGCCCCACCTAACTACCAGCTCGACATGAATGTTAAAACTGGCAGTAATCTTTATACAACCAAGTTTATTGACCTCAATGTTATTTGGAGAGGGACTTATCGTTGTTCCCGGAGGTTGTAGAATTGACAATTGTCCAAATACGTAATCTCATTGCTGCTGTCTAGTGTGTTTTTGAAGGGCTCACACACTATTCTAGGACACACTGTAAATTTGCAAGCAATATATTCTTTACAGATAAAAATAATAGTTTACAGGTTTTTTTTTTTTTTCATTATGAATTTAAAACAATCTGGGCATCTACAAAATAATAATTTAAGGGCCTGGCACTTGGAAGTGTTCATGCTGTGATAATGTAACATGTGTAGTTTTATTGAATATTTGTGTAACAAATGTGTTAGGTAGTGTTATAATAGAAAGTTTTAAATGAGTGTATTAAATGTGTGCTCTTCACTTTTGTGAGTGTAATAAAATTTTGTAGTAAGGAATTTTATGGCCAAAGAGAAACAAGTTAAGTATTATGTTGCCTATAGTGTATTGAATTGTTATTAGTGTTGTAGAGTGTAGACTGCTTGTTTGCAGCTATTCGTAACAGGTGCAGATGGACTTTGTGCTAATTTGTTTTGCCAGAGATCCTGAAGATTCTCACAGATGATTGTTGGGAGTCATGTTGTAAGGTTTTCCATCAAGGCACCTGCCCTCCTGGGTAGAAGCTGGTGATGAAATAAACTAATACAAAGTGTATTCCTGTTTCACTATACATTTACCGCCCATAAACATCCATGACAAAATAAACAATTTTCCTTTTAAAAAAAAATGTAATAAGAAACCATATTTACCTGAATATAATGCAATGGTTTATACCAAAACTGCTAAATCTAAAAGTGGGGTGGCATTATAATTTGAAACTTGTATCTGGCCGCTGGAAGATGTGAATTTACAGCGATGGGAACAGCTTGGTTTGCCTCATAGTCATAACCGTGTCCGCAGCAACCAGCAGGGACACGGAACCCCTCTGACCTGGCCCTAGTCTCCAGCCGCTGCACGCGTAGCTCTCTCGTCCACGTTGCTTCATCCAAGCAGGAACATGGCAGTGCTCGCTGAAAACTGCCCAACAGAAATTTAATGCTTCGTATCATAGTCACCCACACGAAGCGTACTGCATTCTTCTCTCATAATGGATGAGAATGCACTTTGTTTGAACGATCATGCACATCATACATCTCAAATGCTGCTGCAGAATAATGCGTACAAGTCCGAAGCAGCACATGCTGTAACGACTAGGAAATAATCTAGTATTCTGTCCAGCAAGGGCCGTTATAATCTTCTATTCCATGCCGCATACCGAACACCGCAAATGTAACACCTTCCTTGTTAATCATGGCCCGCACACTCTCGCTACATATCTCTTTTGAAGGTAGAATTCAACTTTCCTGCAGACTAACTCATAAAGAACTCGCACACTCTCGCTACATATTTCTTCTGAAGGTAGAATTCAACTCTCCTGCAGGCTAACTCATAAAGAACTCCCAAAACCAAGGACCAAAATGATGGTCATAAAGTTTGATATAGATGTGTATCTCTCATGTTGTGATCATTGACAGTACTTACAGCGCTCACGGTGGTTGGACCTTGAACTAATTTCAAAATGGCAGCCTTGGCGGGATATTCAAAATGTCCTTTGCCACTTTCTTGCTGGTATATATTTACTAACATGTTGTGCACATCCGATAAAGGATTTTGGTGCTATTATTTAGTGCACTATAAAAACAATTTAATTATAAATAATATTCCCAAACAAAATGTCTGAGAATGTATATAAACAAAAAAAAAATTTTCATTCATAATTTAAGATTAATTGCAACTCGAACAAAAAGACCAAAATGGAATTTTCAGTGAATTAATCACTAACCCCTAAAAAATTTAAATAAACATATACAATTAACATAGGAATGATGGTAGAATGGTTTTAATGGTGAAGACAGGAAAGTGGAATGAAAATAACAAAAAATGCACAAAATCATTTAATTAGAATATAATGGCATCAGCACACAGAAGTCTAGGAATCAATATAAAATATTCGTTACACACAGCTAAATAATTTTAAAAATACAACTTAGTCCAATAGGTTTCATATTTTGTAGCAGATTAGCTTCAAACAGCTTGTACTTTCTGAAAAGTCTAATCTTTCAAATCATAAAAAAAAAAAAATTACACAGTATAATTCAGAATTTTATACTAGCATACCCATTTTTTTTCCTTTAAGTAAATGCTAAATTCAGCAGTATTCAAGTAATCACCAACACTAGTGCAAGGAATTCGCAAATATCTTTTTAAGTGTGTGTGACCACCATCTGGACATGCCTGACCATAGAATACGTGCCTGGCTAGTAGCTACCAACTGGATGGGTCTTGCTACCTGCTGGATGTGCATACCTTGTCACTCAGTAGACGTACCTTGCCACCAACTTCATGTGTCTGGCCAGAAACAGGACATGCCTGGTCACTGACTGGACATGCCTAGCTGATATCTGGGCATGAATGCACCTGGCCGCCAGTTCCGTGCCTGGCTCCATGCTTCCTACTGCACTTGCATTCCTGGCCACTGATACTGGGCGTACCTTACGGATCATCATTATTTTAATAAGTGATCTAGATGAATTTAGGAATATTTCTCCAAATTTCTATCTTAATAACTATGGATTTTCAAAATGGCGGCCACGTCGGCTGACAATATGGCGGACTCCACGGTAATAAATACTACTCCACTCTGGCAGATAAAAATTAAACTACGTACTATGGCGACAATGCATTCTAGCAGATTATGTGTGTACTACGTGACACTTGCGCTTCTTTTATCGATTACTGAAAACAATATAGCGGCCGAGATAGCATTTAAGTCACTTTTAAGATTTTTCATGAATTTATTTTAAATATGTGTGTTTTTACTTAAATTTACTTTTTTTTTTTTGTATCAAGCAAGGATCAAAACAAGGACAAGAATCCAACTAATCAATTCGAGACTGTTAGATGAAGAATTTTTTTACAATATTTTATTAAATAAATATTTTTACCTGAAATTACAATGTTTGCATTGAACAAGGATTGAACCAAGAACAGAAATTAATGAAATTAAAAATAATTTAAATAAGCAATTTTTTTTTTTGAAAAATTTTTCCGAATTTCTAACTAAATAATTACAGATTTTCAAAAAATTGTGGATTCAAAGATGGCGGATGTGGAGTTCTCTAAAATGGCAGCTGATTATAGTCAACTAGCGACGGACACGCCCGAACATGGCCAAATCCTGACAACTGATAAGCCACCACAATAATCCACCTCAAAATGGTAGTCCCATAAGAATAACATTAGACCAGTATCATCATTTTTCCTCTACTCACATCTTTGTAAACTGTTGTTAGAAGATAATTATTTTTAACTTTGTCAGGACTCGCATGAATGGTTCTTTGGAATATACCATTATATATTTTCTTAACTTCAGGCAAATGTTGAGTCACTGGTAAATTCCCTGGGCCCTCACTGCCATGTGAGGCCGACAAGCTTGAAGGAATGAAAATGAAAACTTCAAAAATATTACAAATTCTTTTATTATTTTAACTCAATAAGATTAAGGGCCGGTTTCGCAAAGTCTGTTTAAAGTTTCGGTTATCTAATCGAACGATTAATTTAAACAGGACATTAAAGTACTGATTATCATTTGACTGTTTCCCAACGTATTTTTAACGAGTGTTTAACTAAACAACGGTTAAGGGAAATATGGCAACCAGGCGATGACGTATTGGATCGCGATTGGCTGTCGTGCTACCTTCGTTTGTTACTTTTGGCCAGTGTTTAAGGTTCGGTTAGAGAAAATTGTAAACAAACATCAATATGGACGAAAATAAGCGGCCACGATCCGGAAATTTTCTTGCTTCGGAAACGGAATTACTTATATCTTTAGTGGAAAATTTTACCTAAAACAATGTCAAACACTTCCAACTGTCTTTCTATTTTACATGCTTTATATTAGCTTCACCTGTATGATTGTTTGTCTGTCCGTCTGTAACTCTGTCTGTCCGTCTGTAACTCTTTCGACTAAGAGTGAGTGCCTCATCACTGTAAAATGTCCCACCAATTTCATTATGTTCGTTAGCCGAGCGGTTATAATGTGCGACTTTTGTAACATCAGTTTTCGGATTCAGCGATCGTGGGTTCTACTCCCGGCCACGCCGAAAAAAAAGATTTTTTTTTTTTTTCCGGTAAATTATAAGATTATATCCATACATCTAACTGTAAATGATTCGGAGAGACTTTACCATTTCTTTGTGACGTTGCAACTCCAAATAGTTATCTCAGATGGTAATAGGTAGTGTCGGTAACTCATTTCCCTATGATAATTATACATAAGTATAGTTTAAAAAACTAAAAAAACATGCTTTTGAAGAATATCAAACTAAAAAGTTAAAAATAAATATAGTTTAAAAAACTAAAAAAACATGCTTTTAAAGAATATCAAACTAAAAAGTTAAAAATAAATATAGTTAAAAAAACTAAAGAAACGTGCTTTTAAAGATTATCAAACTAAAAAGTAAAAAATAATATTAAAATTTAATTTATGACAATAGTATATAAGCAATACTAGTATAAATGAGAAAAAAGCATGGGGCGCTTAATATACAAAAAATATGGCACAAAGCAACAGTGCTAGGACCGTATTTTTGCTAAGCCGAAACCTCATTGCAAATTCACTGTCATTCATTTGAAAGTGATTTGGCCTTACTCGAAATATTCGTGGTCTATTTAAATAATCAACAATTTCTTCATCATCATCTTCAAACAAAATGTTCAATTCATTCGCCATCATCACTGCGGCACTTCAATCAATTATCTCTGTTTTGCACACTATGTGGTTTCAAACAGCTTCAAAAATATACATAACCTCAAAACTATCAGCAGTAGCCAACTAATCAGAACCTCTTCTTGTGTTTAACTTAACCATTGGTTACCATCAGTTAATCGGCCGATTACTGTTAACCCTATATTGAGAAACAGGTAATTCTGCTAACCAGCACTTAAATTTTAATCAGAAGATAACCGGACGATAACCAGACTTTGTGAAACCGGCCCTAACTGCATTAAAATTTAAAAATATATGTGTGTTCTACAATCATCTACGAGTGGTGCAATACTATGTTTTTGCAGTTAAATTGTATGTCCACCCAACGCCTCAATTTTAGATGACATTTAGAAAGAGTAAAATAACTTTGATCATTATTGATACTGTCTATACTAATGGAATTCAAAGTTTTGTTGTCCTTCATATACTATTTTCATTTTCTCCATCCTTGGTTTTTTTTTTAAAAAATGTTCACACATCAGCTTTGGTAACTACATATTGCTCCTATAATTTATAATAACTTTAAATTGAATCAATTTGTTTCATACTAATGGTGTAATAGTTATTTTTTAAATTTTTAAACATCCATTCCTATTTTTTATTTTGATCCTATTTTTGCTCATCAATGAAACTGTCCGAGATTTTCCATCTGTATTTTTTATATTATTATTCAGGAGATAATTTGATTAAAATTAAGGCAGTTATAATGCCAATTAAGTTTTATATACATACATGTACACACACACACACACATTTGTAACAACAATGGTTCTGGGTTCTTCGGACCGTGAAACCAAAAACTGAATTTTCCTGGAGTCGCTCTGCCATTGGTAGTTTTTCTTCTGAAGCTACTAGTATTGCAGAGCTCCTGCAGTGATTTTTATCATCTGCATGGTCATTAGGTTCTCTACTCTCAGATTACGAGTTTTGTCTGCTTTTCACACAATTTCTTTATATTTACCATCTCATTTATTATAATTAACAGTGGAATGGTTCTATTTATTGAGGACCATAATATAACTATTTTTAAAATCGTTCCAAAGGTGTGCTTGTGCCGGGAGGGGAACGAAAGCTTCGGAACGTCACGTGTGTGAGTCCTGTGACGTCTCAGTCGACGCAGGGGCTTCTCGGCGCGCCGCTGTGGTCGCAGAAGGTCACAGCCGGGGCGGACCGGTGTCCTCGGGGGAACACCGGCTCCTCGCTCCTGCTGGAGTCTGCGAGCGTGACGTTCACACAGCTTGCCGTGGCGTCCCTCCTGCGAGACTGCAGCCCAGAGTCCTGCAACCACCAGCCACCAGCCCGGAGGTTACACCCTCATTCATCCGTTTCTTTCTACGTAGCTGCTCTGTGAACATTAAACTTTTACTTTTGTTCATCTAGTGAAAATTGGTTTGCAAACGCTTGAAAATTACTTAGGCCACAAAGTCATACTACAACAAGATTCTTAAAGTTCATTGTTTAACATCGTAAAATATAACCGGATTCATTTAATTCAATTAATTTTCTCTTACACCTTTGGCCAATATTCTACTATATGATAATCTGTAAACGATCCTTTGAAATTGTTAACCTCTAGGGATCTATTAATGAAATGCCATTATGATGATGAAGGGGTAATTTGCATATATTAAACAACTTATTCAGCAGCTCGAACCTTGGTGTTCTTGTTTAGTAGCGTAACTTTACGATCTACCCAATACTCTTTGTTTTTAGAGAATATGCTAAATTTGCTTGTTCACCTTTTGTGCTCCCCTCTGTTAAGTTTTACTTAAGTATCTTGTTTTTCATTTTGTTTCTCAGCATGTCCTCCAGGTTTCTTTGTTAGCCCCAGACTAAGGGGCACGTTTAAATATTCTAGAGCACGAAGATGTGGACAAAAGCGATAAGGAGCATGAGCCAGGGGCGCAACAACTAAATTTCCAAAGGGGGGGCAATATACCTTTTTATAAAGAATCATCGATCCCCCCTATGGAAGCAGGGGGTCCAGGGGTCCTCCCCCGGGAAAATTTGTATTTCAAGTTGGAATATGGTGCTATTTAAGCAGTTTTATTATCTAAAAATTGATTACAAAGCACTTTCTTTGCTCCCGTTTGCCCCCACTTCAAGGTTTCAGAGGGGGGAGGGGGGGTATAATACCCTTGCCCCCCCCCCCCCCCCCCACCACTGTTGTTGCGCCACTGAGCATGACCATCACTGACTGATGATGGTACGTTCCATTTATAGTATTCTCTGCATGGCTCCAAATTTATATTACGATTTGTCATTACAACTTTCGCAACAGTAGATAAACACAATTTAATTTTTAAAAATGTACTTAATACAATGGTATTTATAAATTGTAAAGTGATTAATGACGTATTCAAATGTACTAGTTACAGTGTGATATAATACTAAATGTGTCTGATTGTGATGGTGCCAGTGGTTCACACCTGGGGGCGCTGGCCGGCGCACGCCTGCACGGCGCGCAGGTGCAGCTGGGACAGCTGGGACAGCTGGCCCAGCTGGCCCGAGGACAGGCCGACCTCGCTGCCCGCCGGACCCCGCAGCAGGTCTGGCGTCTGAGTCCCGCTCGGCCCTGCCACACACCCACGTGTTCATGATAGTGCTCTAGGAACCATTCACTTCACAATTATGTCGTCAATTAAAAAAATGAGGCTATATGTAATATTACCAATTTTTTATAATTTTTTTTAACAATGCATTTCCATTATATTTAATGCTCTAATTAGTGTGGTATTCAGAGTTAATGTAATTATTTTGGTTTGGTACAGTAAAACCTACTTTTTTTAGTAAGGTAAACTGCAACATCTATTCCCTGTACACTCATGATTTATATTTTGAAAGATTTATTTTACTTTGGTATAAATAAAGGTAGAATTATTTATTATCCAACCTTTTTTACTTGTCAAGTTCAGTTCTTCTAGTTATATTCTTTTTGTAATAATTTATTGCTTGAAATTAGGTTCCGAGGACTAAATTAATCATTTCTTTAGTTCTGTTAAAATTTAATTTGATTTACTTAATCTGGTTCGCTTCCCTTCTTGCCTAACTAAGGCTTGTGAAATGTGATACAGGGATAGTAGGACTAGTAATACTTGGGTAGTACTGTAAGAACTGTACTAGCTACATGTACTCACTGTCGGAGCAGAATGTGGCCAGAGTAGCTCCCAGCAAGTCATCACGGATACGCTCCATGCGATGTGCCGGGTCCTCGCTGATCAGCCAGTACGTGAGCATCTCTCCCTTACCCTGCCACAAGAGACGCTCCAGTCGTATTCACTCACACCCATACAAGCCCGACAGGCCAGTACATGAGCATCTCTCCTTTACCCTGCCACAAGAGACACTCCTGTCGTATTCGCTCACACCCATACATGCCCGACAGGCCAGTACATGAGCATCTCTACCTTACCCTGCCACAAGAGACACTCCAGTCGTATTCACTTACACCCATACAAGCCCGACAGGCCAGTACATGAGCATCTCTCCTTTACCCTGCCACAAGAGACACTCCTGTCGTATTCACTCACACCCATACATGCCCGACAGGCCAGTACATGAGCATCTCTACCTTACCCTGCCACAAGAGACACTCCAGTCGTATTCACTTACACCCATACAAGCCCGACAGGCCAGTACATGAGCATCTCTCCCTTACCCTGCCAGAAGAGACGCTCCTGTCGTATTCACTCACACACATACATGCCCAACAGGCCAGTACATGAGCATCTCTCCTTTACCCTGCCACAAGAGACGCTCCTGTCGTATTCACTCACACCCATACAAGCCCGATAGGCCAGTACATGAGCATCTCTCCCTTACCCTGCCAGAAGAGACGCTCCTGTCGTATTCACTCACACACATACAAGCCCAACAGGCCAATACATGAGCATCTCTCCCTTACCCTG
Source organism: Bacillus rossius redtenbacheri (assembly GCF_032445375.1). Classification (NCBI taxonomy): domain Eukaryota; kingdom Metazoa; phylum Arthropoda; class Insecta; order Phasmatodea; family Bacillidae; genus Bacillus; species Bacillus rossius. Next base: position 2,873,266 of record NC_086336.1, on the reverse strand, counting down.
CCACAAGAGACGCTCCAGTCGTATTCACTCACACCCATACATGCCCGACAGGCCAGTACATGAGCATCTCTCCCTTACCCTGCCAGAAGAGACGCTCCTGTCGTATTCACTCACACCCATACATGCCCGACAGCCCAGTACGTGAGCATCTCTACCTTACCCTGCCACAAGAGACACTCCTGTCGTAGTCACTCACCTCCATACATGCCCGACAGGCGGGTACGTGAGCAACTCTCCCTTACCCTGCCACAAGAGACACTCCTGTCGTATTCACTTACACCCATACATGCCCGACAGGCCTATACTTGAGCATCTCTCCCTTACCCTGCCACAAGAGACACTCCTGTCGTATTCACTCACACCCATTCATGCCCAACAGGCCAGTACATGAGCATCTCCCCTTACCCTGCCAGAAGAGACGCTCCTATCGTATTCACTCACACCCATACATGCCCGACAGGCCAGTACATGAGCATCTCTACCTTACCCTGCCACAAGAGACACTCCTGTCGTAGTCACTCACCTCCATACATGCCCGACAGGCGGGTACGTGAGCAACTCTCCCTTACCCTGCCACAAGAGACACTCCTGTCGTATTCACTTACACCCATACATGCCCGACAGGCCAGTACATGAGCATCTCTCCCTTACCCTGCCACAAGAGACGCTTCAGTCGTATTCACTCACACCCATACAAGCCCGACAGGCCAGTACATGAGCATCTCTCCCATACCCTGCCACAAGAGACACTCCTGTCGTATTCACTCACACCCATACATGCCCAACAGGCCAGTACATGAGCATCTCCCCTTACCCTGCCAGAAGAGACGCTCCTATCGTATTCACTCACACCCATACATGCCCGACAGGCCAGTACATGAGCATCTCTACCTTACCCTGCCACAAGAGACACTCCTGTCGTAGTCACTCACCTCCATACATGCCCGACAGGCGGGTACGTGAGCAACTCTCCCTTACCCTGCCACAAGAGACACTCCTGTCGTATTCACTGACACCCATACATGCCCGACAGGCCAGTACATGAGCATCTCTCCCTTACCCTGCCACAAGAGACGCTCCAGTCGTATTCACTCACACCCATACATGCCCGACAGGCCAGTACATGAGCATCTCTCCCTTACCCTGCCACAAGAGACGCTCCAGTCGTATTCACTCACACCCATACAAGCCCGATAGGCCAGTACATGAGCATCTCTCCCTTACCCTGCCAGAAGAGACGCTCCTGTCGTATTCACTCACACACATACAAGCCCAACAGGCCAATACATGAGCATCTCTCCCTTACCCTGCCACAAGAGACGCTCCAGTCGTATTCACTCACACCCATACATGCCCGACAGGCCAGTACATGAGCATCTCTCCCTTACCCTGCCAGAAGAGACGCTCCTGTCGTATTCACTCACACCCATACATGCCCGACAGGCCAGTACGTGAGCATCTCTACCTTACCCTGCCACAAGAGACACTCCTGTCGTAGTCACTCACCTCCATACATGCCCGACAGGCGGGTACGTGAGCAACTCTCCCTTACCCTGCCACAAGAGACACTCCTGTCGTATTCACTTACACCCATACATGCCCGACAGGCCTATACTTGAGCATCTCTCCCTTACCCTACCACAAGAGACACTCCTGTCGTATTCACTCACACCCATACATGCCCAACAGGCCGGTACGTGAGCATCTCTCCCTTACCCAGCCACAAGAGACGCTCCTGTCGTATTCACTCACACCCATACAAGCCCAACAGGCCAGTACATGAGCATCTCTCCCTTACCCTGCCACAAGAGACGCTCCAGTCGTATTCACTCACACCCATACATGCCCAACAGGCCAGTACATGAGCATCTCTCCCTTACCCTGCCACAAGAGACGCTCCAGTCGTATTCACTCACACCCATACATTCCCGACAGGCCAGTACATGAGCATCTCTCCCTTACCCTGCCACAAGAGACACTCCTGTCGTATTCACTGACACCCATACATGCCCAACAGGCCGGTACGTGAGCATCTCTCCCTTACCCTGCCACAAGAGACGCTCCTGTCGTATTCACTGACACCCATACAAGCCCAACAGGCCAGTACATGAGCATCTCTCATTCAAGTTAAAATGTGTTCGTCTGTGCTGTTATTATTTTATTTTCCATCTCTAAATTCTTGTGCTGTCTGATATTCAAGTTCAAATGTGTTCGTCTGTTCTTTGAAGGGTGCGGGTCACCTCAACTAACCACCAATATGATACTGTTTTATGGGTGGTGGTTACTGTAGCTAACCACAAAAATAAAGTCGTTATGTGGGCGGTGGTTACTTCCTCTAACCACATTATTTTCGTGTGCTCCCTTTTACGGGTCGCGGCGATTCTCTCTAACCACACGTTGTAGTTGTCCTGCGACCCAACAGATGGCAGGAACAGTACCGCGCCACATTTATATGTCCTGTTTATTACTCGAGCCACCACTTTACTCAGACTCGCCATTGTTTCTTGCGTTGCTACGTATTATAGTGCTTTTTACTAGGAATTTTACTATTATATGTGTGGTAAGTGTTTGCTTTTATATTTAATGTGTTTATATAAATGTTTTAATAGTATTTGGGCACTTACAAATGTTCGTTTCTATTCCAGACAGCGTATTTGCATGTGGTTAGTGCTGCTAACCACTGCCCTCCCAGAACTTCAGCATAAATAACAGATCTAATATGCCTCGGCAAAAAGGTTTATCGGAGGATGAAATTTACCGTTTACTGTTTGAAGAAATACCTTCAGAAGAAGATAGTGTCATAGACTCCGATGACAGTTCATCTGATCCTACTTACATAAATAAGAATTTGAACAAAGAAAAAGTTTTCAACACAGTGTCAAGCAGCAGTGAATCTGAACAAAGTGACAGTGATGTGCCAAATGTTTCTAAAGTACTCTCTCGTACAGCTTCATCCAGCTTCGCAGTTACATGGACCCAAGATACTCGTGTTCTTCCAGTGCCTCCCTTCACAAAAGAAAGTGGTGTAGCAGCAAGAATAAAGAACAAAGCAAATATCAAGCCATTGGACCTCTTTTGTGAGTATTTTGATGAAACGCTTATCAACCATATTGTATTTCAGACAAACCTTTATGCTACCCAAACAGGAAAACAATTTGTCCCTACTGATGCATGTGAAATCAGGACATTTATTGGGATAAATTTATACATGGGCATAACCAAAAAACCAAGCTATAGAGACTATTGGAGTTCTGAACCTGACCTCGGTGAGAATTACATTTCTAAACTAATGACTGTGAAAAGATTTAGCTTCCTTTTGAGCCATCTGCATCTAAATGACAACACCGTAGCTCCAGACAGAAATAGTGTAAGCTATGACAAATTATACAAGCTTCGGCCTTTGCTGGATCATCTTTCGAAAAAATTTTTTGAATGTTACCAACCTCACCAGAAACTGGCAGTTGATGAGTCGATGGTAAAGTTCAAGGGGCGGTCGTCCCTCAAGCAGTATATGCGAGATAAGCCTATAAAACGGGGCTATAAGTCATGGATGTTGTGCGATGAGTCATCCTACAATTTGAAGTTTGACATTTACACAGGAAAGACATTAGGGGCAACAGAAGTAGGGTTAGGTGCAAAAGTTGTTCAAAATTTGTTAAGTGGTCTCGAAGGTTGTCATCACATTGTTTTCATGGACAATTATTGTTCTTCTTATGATCTGTTCAGCAACCTGAAGTCAAAAAGTGAAATATATGCGTGTGGAACAATAAACCCTAGAAGAAAACACCTACCTGCACTGAAGGATGAGAAACAACTTGAAAGGGGTGAATTTGATTGTCGTGTTAGTGAAGATGGAGTGGCTGTGTACAGATGGAAGGACAACAAGGCAGTGAACTTGATTTCAACATGCCATGATCCACTGGATGTTTCTTCTGTCAACCGCAAAATGAAAGATGGAACTGTAACAACCATCAAGTGCCCTCAGGTTTTGAAAGACTACAACTCACACATGAATTTTGTCGATAACTTTGATAGACTCAAATCAGATTATGCGATCAACAGGAAAAGTAAGAAGTGGTGGATGAGGTTGTTTTTTCATTTCATCGACTGTTGTGTTACGAACGCATTTATAATGCACAAGGAACTTCCTGTAGAACAATTTACAAACAAAGATTTTCGTCGGGAGGTTTACAAAGGGTTGCTAGCTCCAAGAATAGTTGCTGTGATAGCATCCACTCCATCTGGAAGCAAAGGAATGTCTCCAGTCGCAATCAAGACACATAAACCATTTGTAGACAAGAGTATTCGCCATGAAAGCAGCGGGCACCAACCGGTTCATTCAACATCAAGGAGATGTGCAGTCTGCAGTTCTAGGAAGAAACCAGTTCGTACTGTGTGGATGTGCACTGTATGTAAAGTGCCCCTATGCCTTAGAGCAGGAAAGGAATGTTTTAGAAGTTATCACAGTAAATAGCTTAACTGTTATGGAAGGATAAAGTTACTTGGAAAAGTGTTGGTTATAAACAAAACATTACTGTACTGTTTGTTACATTTGATTGCCTAGTGGGGCTGTGGTTAGTTGTCTAACCACTTTTCATGATCATAGATTATGATTGTTTACAAGTTATTTTAAGAATGTTTCACAGTAGTATACATAAAAAGTAATAAATATTTAAATATAAGTCAGTTGAAATTAATTCGTGAATTTTTTTTTCTCTGCCCCTGTCAGGTATTTTTTTGCTCGCCATTTCCGCCCTTCACAGGTATTTTTTCGATCAAAATTTCTGCCCTTCAAAGAGTTAACCTGCCACAAGAGACGCTCCAGTCGTATTCACTCACACCCATACATGCCCAACAGGCCAGTACATGAGCATCTCTCCCTTACCCTGCCACAAGAGATGCTCCAGTCGTATTCACTCACACCCATACAAGCCCGACAGGCCAGTACATGAGCATCTCTCCCTTACCCTGCCACAAGAGACGCTCCAGTCGTATTCACTCACACCCATACATGCCCGACAGGCCAGTACATGAGCATCTCTCCCTTACCCTGCCACAAGAGACGCTCCAGTCGTATTCACTCACACCCATACATGCCCGACAGGCCAGTACATGAGCATCTCTCCCTTACCCTGCCACAAGAGACGCTCCAGTCGTATTCACTCACACCCATACATGCCCGACAAGCCAGTACATGAGCATCTCTCCCTTACCCTGCCACAAGAGACGCTTCTGTCGTATTCACTCACAACCATACAACCCGACAGGCCTATACTTGAGCATCTCTCCCTTACCCTGCTACAAGAGACACTCCTGTCGTATTCACTCACACCCATACAAGCCCAACAGGCCAGTACATGAGCATCTTTCCTTTACCCTGCCTCAAGAGACGCTCCTGTCGTATGCACTCACACCCATACAAGCCCAACAGGCCAGTACACGAGCATCTCTCCCTTACCCTGCCACAAGAGACGCTCCAGTCGTATTCACTCACACCCATACATGCCCGACAGGCCAGTACATGAGCATCTCTCCCTTACCCTGCCACAAAAGACGCTCCAGTCGTATTCAATCACAACCATAAAACCCGACAGGCCTATACTTGAGCATCTCTCCCTTACCCTGCCACAAGAGACGCTCCTGTCGTATTCACTCACTCCCATACATGCCCGACAGGCCAGTACGTGAGCATCTCTCCCTTACCCTGCCACAAGAGACGCTCCAGTCGTATTCACTCACACCCATACAAGCCCGACAAGCCAGTACATGAGCATCTCTCCTTTACCCTGCCTCAATCGACACTCCTGTCGTATTCACTCACACCCATACATGCCCGACAGGCCAGTACATGAGCATCTCTAACTTACCCTGCCACAAGAGACGCTCCAGTCGTATTCACTTACACCCATACAAGCCCGACAGGCCAGTACATGAGCATCTCTACATTACCCTGCCACAAGAGAAACTCCAGTCGTATTCACTTACACCCATACATGCCCGACAGGCCAGTACATGAGCATCTCTCTTTTACCCTGCCACAAGAGACGCTCCTGTCGTATTCACTCACTCCCATACATGCCCGACAGGCCAGTACATGAGCATCTCTCCTTTACCCTGCCTCAAGAGACGCTCCTGTCGTATTCACTCACACCCATACAAGCCCGACAGGCCAGTAAATGAGCATCTCTCCCTTACCCTGCCACAAGAGACACTCCTGTCGTATTCGCTCACACCCATACATGCCCGACAGGCCAGTGCATGAGCATCTATCCCTTACCCTGCCTCAAGAGACACTCCTGTCGTATTCACTCACACCCATACATTCCCGACAGGCCAGTACATGAGCATCTCTCCCTTACCCTGCCACAAGAGACACTCCTGTCGTATTCACTGACACCCATACATGCCCAACAGGCCGGTACGTGAGCATCTCTCCCTTACCCTGCCACAAGAGACGCTCCTGTCGTATTCACTGACACCCATACAAGCCCAACAGGCCAGTACATGAGCATCTCTCATTCAAGTTAAAATGTGTTCGTCTGTGCTGTTATTATTTTATTTTCCATCTCTAAATTCTTGTGCTGTCTGATATTCAAGTTCAAATGTGTTCGTCTGTTCTTTGAAGGGTGCGGGTCACCTCAACTAACCACCAATATGATACTGTTTTATGGGTGGTGGTTACTGTAGCTAACCACAAAAATAAAGTCGTTATGTGGGCGGTGGTTACTTCCTCTAACCACATTATTTTCGTGTGCTCCCTTTTACGGGTCGCGGCGATTCTCTCTAACCACACGTTGTAGTTGTCCTGCGACCCAACAGATGGCAGGAACAGTACCGCGCCACATTTATATGTCCTGTTTATTACTCGAGCCACCACTTTACTCAGACTCGCCATTGTTTCTTGCGTTGCTACGTATTATAGTGCTTTTTACTAGGAATTTTACTATTATATGTGTGGTAAGTGTTTGCTTTTATATTTAATGTGTTTATATAAATGTTTTAATAGTATTTGGGCACTTACAAATGTTCGTTTCTATTCCAGACAGCGTATTTGCATGTGGTTAGTGCTGCTAACCACTGCCCTCCCAGAACTTCAGCATAAATAACAGATCTAATATGCCTCGGCAAAAAGGTTTATCGGAGGATGAAATTTACCGTTTACTGTTTGAAGAAATACCTTCAGAAGAAGATAGTGTCATAGACTCCGATGACAGTTCATCTGATCCTACTTACATAAATAAGAATTTGAACAAAGAAAAAGTTTTCAACACAGTGTCAAGCAGCAGTGAATCTGAACAAAGTGACAGTGATGTGCCAAATGTTTCTAAAGTACTCTCTCGTACAGCTTCATCCAGCTTCGCAGTTACATGGACCCAAGATACTCGTGTTCTTCCAGTGCCTCCCTTCACAAAAGAAAGTGGTGTAGCAGCAAGAATAAAGAACAAAGCAAATATCAAGCCATTGGACCTCTTTTGTGAGTATTTTGATGAAACGCTTATCAACCATATTGTATTTCAGACAAACCTTTATGCTACCCAAACAGGAAAACAATTTGTCCCTACTGATGCATGTGAAATCAGGACATTTATTGGGATAAATTTATACATGGGCATAACCAAAAAACCAAGCTATAGAGACTATTGGAGTTCTGAACCTGACCTCGGTGAGAATTACATTTCTAAACTAATGACTGTGAAAAGATTTAGCTTCCTTTTGAGCCATCTGCATCTAAATGACAACACCGTAGCTCCAGACAGAAATAGTGTAAGCTATGACAAATTATACAAGCTTCGGCCTTTGCTGGATCATCTTTCGAAAAAATTTTTTGAATGTTACCAACCTCACCAGAAACTGGCAGTTGATGAGTCGATGGTAAAGTTCAAGGGGCGGTCGTCCCTCAAGCAGTATATGCGAGATAAGCCTATAAAACGGGGCTATAAGTCATGGATGTTGTGCGATGAGTCATCCTACAATTTGAAGTTTGACATTTACACAGGAAAGACATTAGGGGCAACAGAAGTAGGGTTAGGTGCAAAAGTTGTTCAAAATTTGTTAAGTGGTCTCGAAGGTTGTCATCACATTGTTTTCATGGACAATTATTGTTCTTCTTATGATCTGTTCAGCAACCTGAAGTCAAAAAGTGAAATATATGCGTGTGGAACAATAAACCCTAGAAGAAAACACCTACCTGCACTGAAGGATGAGAAACAACTTGAAAGGGGTGAATTTGATTGTCGTGTTAGTGAAGATGGAGTGGCTGTGTACAGATGGAAGGACAACAAGGCAGTGAACTTGATTTCAACATGCCATGATCCACTGGATGTTTCTTCTGTCAACCGCAAAATGAAAGATGGAACTGTAACAACCATCAAGTGCCCTCAGGTTTTGAAAGACTACAACTCACACATGAATTTTGTCGATAACTTTGATAGACTCAAATCAGATTATGCGATCAACAGGAAAAGTAAGAAGTGGTGGATGAGGTTGTTTTTTCATTTCATCGACTGTTGTGTTACGAACGCATTTATAATGCACAAGGAACTTCCTGTAGAACAATTTACAAACAAAGATTTTCGTCGGGAGGTTTACAAAGGGTTGCTAGCTCCAAGAATAGTTGCTGTGATAGCATCCACTCCATCTGGAAGCAAAGGAATGTCTCCAGTCGCAATCAAGACACATAAACCATTTGTAGACAAGAGTATTCGCCATGAAAGCAGCGGGCACCAACCGGTTCATTCAACATCAAGGAGATGTGCAGTCTGCAGTTCTAGGAAGAAACCAGTTCGTACTGTGTGGATGTGCACTGTATGTAAAGTGCCCCTATGCCTTAGAGCAGGAAAGGAATGTTTTAGAAGTTATCACAGTAAATAGCTTAACTGTTATGGAAGGATAAAGTTACTTGGAAAAGTGTTGGTTATAAACAAAACATTACTGTACTGTTTGTTACATTTGATTGCCTAGTGGGGCTGTGGTTAGTTGTCTAACCACTTTTCATGATCATAGATTATGATTGTTTACAAGTTATTTTAAGAATGTTTCACAGTAGTATACATAAAAAGTAATAAATATTTAAATATAAGTCAGTTGAAATTAATTCGTGAATTTTTTTTTCTCTGCCCCTGTCAGGTATTTTTTTGCTCGCCATTTCCGCCCTTCACAGGTATTTTTTCGATCAAAATTTCTGCCCTTCAAAGAGTTAACCTGCCACAAGAGACGCTCCAGTCGTATTCACTCACACCCATACATGCCCAACAGGCCAGTACATGAGCATCTCTCCCTTACCCTGCCACAAGAGATGCTCCAGTCGTATTCACTCACACCCATACAAGCCCGACAGGCCAGTACATGAGCATCTCTCCCTTACCCTGCCACAAGAGACGCTCCAGTCGTATTCACTCACACCCATACATGCCCGACAGGCCAGTACATGAGCATCTCTCCCTTACCCTGCCACAAGAGACGCTCCAGTCGTATTCACTCACACCCATACATGCCCGACAGGCCAGTACATGAGCATCTCTCCCTTACCCTGCCACAAGAGACGCTCCAGTCGTATTCACTCACACCCATACATGCCCGACAAGCCAGTACATGAGCATCTCTCCCTTACCCTGCCACAAGAGACGCTTCTGTCGTATTCACTCACAACCATACAACCCGACAGGCCTATACTTGAGCATCTCTCCCTTACCCTGCTACAAGAGACACTCCTGTCGTATTCACTCACACCCATACAAGCCCAACAGGCCAGTACATGAGCATCTTTCCTTTACCCTGCCTCAAGAGACGCTCCTGTCGTATGCACTCACACCCATACAAGCCCAACAGGCCAGTACACGAGCATCTCTCCCTTACCCTGCCACAAGAGACGCTCCAGTCGTATTCACTCACACCCATACATGCCCGACAGGCCAGTACATGAGCATCTCTCCCTTACCCTGCCACAAAAGACGCTCCAGTCGTATTCAATCACAACCATAAAACCCGACAGGCCTATACTTGAGCATCTCTCCCTTACCCTGCCACAAGAGACGCTCCTGTCGTATTCACTCACTCCCATACATGCCCGACAGGCCAGTACGTGAGCATCTCTCCCTTACCCTGCCACAAGAGACGCTCCAGTCGTATTCACTCACACCCATACAAGCCCGACAAGCCAGTACATGAGCATCTCTCCTTTACCCTGCCTCAATCGACACTCCTGTCGTATTCACTCACACCCATACATGCCCGACAGGCCAGTACATGAGCATCTCTAACTTACCCTGCCACAAGAGACGCTCCAGTCGTATTCACTTACACCCATACAAGCCCGACAGGCCAGTACATGAGCATCTCTACATTACCCTGCCACAAGAGAAACTCCAGTCGTATTCACTTACACCCATACATGCCCGACAGGCCAGTACATGAGCATCTCTGTTTTACCCTGCCACAAGAGACGCTCCTGTCGTATTCACTCACTCCCATACATGCCCGACAGGCCAGTACATGAGCATCTCTCCTTTACCCTGCCTCAAGAGACGCTCCTGTCGTATTCACTCACACCCATACAAGCCCGACAGGCCAGTAAATGAGCATCTCTCCCTTACCCTGCCACAAGAGACACTCCTGTCGTATTCGCTCACACCCATACATGCCCGACAGGCCAGTGCATGAGCATCTATCCCTTACCCTGCCTCAAGAGACACTCCTGTCGTATTCACTCACACCCATACAAGCCCGACAGGCCAGTACATGAGCATCTCTCCCTTACCATGCCTCAAGAGACGCTTCAGTCGTATTCACTCACACCCATACAAGCCCGTAAGGCCAGTACATGAGTATCTCTCCATTACCCTGCCACAAGAGACACTCCTGTCGTATTCGCTCACACCCATACATGCCCGACAGGCCAGTACATGACCATCTCTCTTTTACCCTGCCTCAAGAGACGCTCCTATCGTATTCACTCACACCCATACATGCCCGACAGGCCAGTACATGAGCATCTCTCCTTTACCCTGCCTCAAGAGACGCTCCTGTCGTATTCACTCACACCCATACATGCCCAACAGGCCTATACTTGAGCATCTCTCCCTTACCCTGCCACAAGAGACGCTCCAGTCGTAGTCACTCACCTCCATACATGCCCGACAGGCGGGTACGTGAGCAACTCTCCCTTAACCTGCCACAAGAGACACTCCTGTCGTATTCACTCACACCCATACAAGCCCGATAGGCCAGTACATGAGCATCTCTCCCTTACCCTGCCAGAAGAGACGCTCCTGTCGTATTCACTCACACACATAAAAGCCCAACAGGCCAATACATGAGCATCTCTCCCTTACCCTGCCACAAGAGACGCTCCAGTCGTATTCACTCACACCCATACATGCCCGACAGGCCAGTACATGAGCATCTCTCCCTTACCCTGCCAGAAGAGACGCTCCTGTCGTATTCACTCACACACATACATGCCCAACAGGCCAGTACATGAGCATCTCTCCTTTACCCTGCCACAAGAGACGCTCCTGTCGTATTCACTCACACCCATACAAGCCCAACAGGCCAGTGCATGAGCATCTCTCCCTTACCCTGCCACAAAAGACGCTCCAGTCGTATTCAATCACAACCATAAAACCCGACAGGCCTATACTTGAGCATCTCTCCCTTACCCTGCCACAAGAGACGCTCCTGTCGTATTCACTCACTCCCATACATGCCCGACAGGCCAGTACGTGAGCATCTCTCCCTTACCCTGCCACAAGAGACGCTCCAGTCGTATTCACTCACACCCATACAAGCCCGACAGGCCAGTACATGAGCATCTCTCTTTTACCCTGCCTCAATCGACACTCCTGTCGTATTCACTCACACCCATACATGCCCGACAGGCCAGTACATGAGCATCTCTAACTTACCCTGCCACAAGAAACACTCCAGTCGTATTCACTTACACCCATACAAGACCGACAGGCCAGTACATGAGCATCTCTCCCTTACCCTGCCACAAGAGACGCTCCAGTCGTATTCACTCACACCCATACATGCCCAACAGGCCAGTACATGAGCATCTCTCCCTTACCCTGCCACAAGAGACGCTCCAGTCGTATTCACTCACACCCATACATTCCCGACAGGCCAGTACATGAGCATCTCTCCCTTACCCTGCCACAAGAGACACTCCTGTCGTATTCACTGACACCCATACATGCCCAACAGGCCGGTACGTGAGCATCTCTCCCTTACCCTGCCACAAGAGACACTCCTGTCGTATTCGCTCACACCCTTACATGCCCGACAGGCCAGTACATGACCATCTCTCTTTTACCCTGCCTCAAGAGACGCTCCTATCGTATTCACTCACACCCATACATGCCCGACAGGCCAGTACATGAGAATCTCTCCTTTACCCTGCCTCAAGAGACGCTCCTGTTGTATTCACTCACACCCATACAAGCCCGTAACGCCAGTACATGAGCATCTCTCCTTTACCCTGCCTCAAGAGACGCTCCTGGCGTATTCACTCACACCCATACATGCCCGACAGGCCTATACTTGAGCATCTCTCCCTTACCCTGCCACAAGAGACGCTCCAGTCGTATTCACTCACACCCATACATTCCCGACAGGCCAGTACATGAGCATCTCTCCCTTACCCTGCCACAAGAGACGCTCCTGTCGTAGTCACTCACCTCCATACATGCCCGACAGGCGGGTACGTGAGCAACTCTCCCTTACCCTGCCACAAGAGACACTCCTGTCGTATTCACTTACACCCATACATGCCCGACAGGCCTATACTTGAACATCTCTCCCTTACCCTGCCACAAGAGACACTCCTGTCGTATTCACTCACACCCATACAAGCCCAACAGGCCAGTACATGTGCATCTTTCCTTTACCCTACCTCAAGAGACGCTCCTGTCGTATTCACTCACACTCATACAAGCCCGATAGGCCAGTACATGAGCATCTCTCCCTTACCCTGCCAGAAGAGACGCTCCTGTCATATTCACTCACACCCATACATGCCCGTCTGGCCTATACTCCAGCATCTCTCCTTTACCCTGCCACAAGAGACACTCCTGTCGTATTCACTCACACCCATACAAGCCCGACAGGCCAGTACATGAGCATCTCTCCCTTACCCTGCCTCAAGAGACGCTTCAGTCGTATTCACTCACACTCATACAAGCCCGTAAGGCCAGTACATGAGCATCTCTCCATTACCCTGCCACAAGAGACACTCCTGTCGTATTCGCTCACACCCATACATGCCCGACAGGCCAGTACATGAGCATCTCTCCCTTACCCTGCCACAAGAGACGCTCCTGTCGTATTCACTTACACCCATACAAGCCCGTAAGGCCAGTATATGAGCATCTCTCCATTACCCTGCCACAAGAGACACTCCTGTCGTATTCGCTCACACCCATACATGCCCGACAGGCCAGTACATGAGCATCTCTCCCTTACCCTGCCACAAGAGACGCTTCTGTCGTATTCACTCACACCCATACATGCCCGACAGGCCAGTGCATGAGCATCTCTCCCTTACCCTCCTACAAGAGACGCTCCTGTCGTATTAACTCACACCCATACAAGCCCAACAGGCCAGTACATGAGCATCTTTCCCTTACCCTGCCACAAGAGACGCTCCAGTCGTATTCACTCACACTCATACATGCCCGACAGGCCAGTACATGAGCATCTCTCCCTTACCCTGCCACAAGAGACGCTCCAGTCGTATTCACTCACACCCATACATGCCCAACAGGCCAGTACATGAGCATCTCTCCCTGACCCTGCCACAAGAGACGCTCCAGTCGTATTCACTCACACCCATACATGCCCGACAGGCCAGTACATAAGCATCTCTCCCTTACCCTGCCACAAGAGACGCTCCTGTCGTATTCACTCACACCCATACAAGCCCGTAAGGCCAGTACATGAGCATCTCTCCATTACCCTGCCACAAGAGACACTCCTGTCGTATTCGCTCACACCCATACATGCCCAACAGGCCAGTACATGAGCATCTCTCCCTTACCCTGCCACAAGAGACACTCCTGTCGTAATCACTCACACCCATACATGCCGGACAGGCCAGTGCATGAGCATCTCTCCCTTACCCTGCCACAAGAGACGCTCCTGTCGTATTCACTCACACCTATACATGCCCGACAGGCCAGTGCATGAGCATCTCTCCCTTACCCTGCCACAAGAGACACTCCTGTCGTATTCACTCACACCCATACATGCCCGACAGGCCAGTGCATGAGCATCTCTCCCTTACCCTGCCACAAGAGACGCTCCTGTCGTATTCACTCACACCCATACAAGCCCGACAGGCCAGTACATGAGCATCTCTCCCTTACCCTGCCACAAGAGACGCTCCTGTCGTAGTCACTCACCTCCATACATGCCCGACAGGCGGGTACGTGAGCAACTCTCCATTACCCTGCCACAAGAGACACTCCTGTCGTATTCACTTACACCCATACATGCCCGACAGGCCTATACTTGAGCATCTCTCCCTTACCCTGCCACAAGAGACGCTCCTGTCGTATTCATTCATACCCATACAAGCCCGACAGGCCAGTAAATGAGCATCTCTCCCTTGCCCTGCCACAAGAGACACTCCTGTCGTATTCGCTCACACCCATACATGCCCGACAGGCCAGTGCATGAGCATCTATCCCTTACCCTGCCTCAAGAGACACTCCTGTCGTATTCACTCACACCCATACAAGCCCGACAGGCCAGTACATGAGCATCTCTCCCTTACCCTGCCTCAAGAGACGCTTCAGTCGTATTCACTCACACCCATACAAGCCCGTAAGGCCAGTACATGAGCATCTCTCCATTACCCTGCCACAAGAGACACTCCTGTCGTATTCGCTCACACCCATACATGCCCGACAGGCCAGTACATGAGCATCTTTCTTTTACCCTGCCTCAAGAGACGCTCCTATCATATTCACTCACACCCATACATGCCCGACAGGCCAGTACATGAGCATCTCTCCTTTACCCTGCCTCAAGAGACGCTCCTGTCGTATTCACTCACACCCATACAAGCCCGACAGGCCAGTACATGAGCATCTCTCCCTTACCCTGCCAGAAGAGATGCTCCTGTCGTATTCACTCACACTCATACATGCCCGTCAGGCCTATACTTGAGCATCTCTCCTTTACCCTGCCATAAGAGACACTCCTGTCGTATTCACTCCCACCCATACAAGCCCAACAGGCCAGTACGTGATCATCTCTCCCTTACCCTGCCACAAGAGACGCTCCTGTCGTATTCACTCACACCCATACAAGCCCGACAGGCCAGTAAATGAGCATCTCTCCCTTACCCTGCCACCAGAGACACTCCTGTCGTATTTACTCATACCCATACAAGCCCGAGTAGCCAGTACATGAGCATCTCTACCTTACCCTGCCACAAGAGACACTCCTGTCGTATTCACTCACACCCATACAAGCCCGACAGGCCAGTACATGAGCATAGCTCCCTTACCCTGCCACAAGAGACACTCCTGTCGTATTCGCTCACACCCATACAAGCCCGACAGGCCAGTACATGAGCATCTCTACCTTACCCTGCCACAAGAGACACTCCTGTCGTATTCACTCACACCCATACAAGCCCGACAGGCCAGTACATGAGCATCTCTCCCTTACCCTGCCACAAGAGACACTCCTGTTGTATTTATTCACACCCATACATGCCCAACAGGCCGGTACGTGAGCATCTCTCCCTTACCCTGCCACAAGAGACGCTCCTGTTGTATTCATTCACACCCATACATGCCCAACAGGCCAGTACATGAGCATCTCTCCCTTACCCTGCCACAAGAGACGCTCCTGTCGTATTCACTCACACCCATACAAGCCCGACAGGCCAGTAAATGAGCATCTCTCCCTTACCCTGCCACAAGAGACACTCCTGTCGTATTTACTCACGTCCATTCATGGCAGACAGTTCTCACTTCAAGAAGTTTTAAGTTACTTAAAAATAAAATAAAAATTAATAAATTTGTGTCTTTTATTTTGCTTCAAAAAAATAATTGTTAAGAAATTTCGATGCGGCTCCATGAGTTCCTCAAAATATGCATATATTTTCTAATGTCGGTGAAGCATATGTTGATTTTTGTATAAATGTATGCAAATCTGATAGTATTTAAAAACAATACATATAATTTTGTTTTTGTGCATAAATTTTTCAAATCATTAATGTTAAAAATTTATTTTATTTTTAAATAAATCAATTTAATTCGTTATTAAATTTCACAGCCAAATTTTGCTTAAATGTACTATCAATAGAATGTTTGGATGCATCATTTTTAATACTATCTTCTATTGGACTATCAGATGGAGTGGCAGTACTGTAATATAATGTGTACCTTGATCGCGACGAGACCCCTCTCCTCGAAGACGTAGCCGCCCAGGCGGTCCAGCAGCCGCGCGGTCGCCTGCGAGATGTGTATCTTGAGCGCTTGTCCGGAGCTCTCCATGCGCGAGGCGGTGTTGACTGTGTCCCCGAACAGGCAGTAGCGGGGCATCCTCAACCCCACCACGCCCGCCACGCACTGGCCTGCGGGCGACAGCCACTCAGCATCATGATTAGATAAGCTTTTAAGTAGGTGATCATTTTTTAGTGATTATCTTTAAGTTAGAACCGAAGTATATTGGTCCTTTTGTTTTCAAATGGCTTTAACACCCGTAACAGTGTTTCTATAAGATGTCAAATCACCAAAAAAATTCTTCGAAGATGTCACAATCGCGAAGAGTTACAATGCTAACTAGGTAGTAAAGCCAGGTACATATCTCATCATTGTGTTTGTTAAATGTATAATATGTTATGTTAATTTTATATTTTTGTTGAGTTGTTAGGAAGTACAGATCAGCTACTCCCTCTCGCCATGTCTGTCCTGGCCAATGCCTGCATCTCCTTGCCGTCTTGGCTGCTGTGGATTTGCCGTCACAAGAAAATGCCGGCGTCAAAGAAGTATAAGGATGAGATCTGCTGTTTGAAGATGGCGGTGGAGGAGTTCCTTGGTCGGGGCTTCTACAAGACTGGCCATCTTGGAGGCGCTCGGGCTTTTCCAGGAAGTTCCACACCGTGCAACTCAGCTTTACGAAGAGGGGGGAGTATGTGACGGTCATCACAGTCCCTGCCTGCCCGGACTGATCTCCGCTACATCGTACTCGTCGTCGGCTGCTTCAGAAACTGTGTGAGGCTCGGCTGGCGGCTAACCGCAGAATGACCGCACAATCGTGGACTGTCAACTCTAGAAGGTTCCACTAGCGACTAGGCGAGGCTTGACTGCGTGCTGTTCTGGAGGGAGCATATGGACTGCTCTCGGTGCCGGTAGAGGGGTAGCATTAGCGTTGGAAGCGAATATAAATAAAAGCTTGTTTCGGTCATGAGAGGGAAAGATGCCTTGGAATCTGCAGGATAAGAATAAGTGTTGTTTGGGTTTGTATGGTTATTAATTAAATGGCAAATGTTAAAAAGGTGTTATTTTGTGCAAACTTTCTTTTGGAAAATGCAAAGCAATAATATTATTTTAAGTAATATCGTTTGGTGCCAGGTTGCTGCCACGACAAGACCAACGAACTCTCCACACAGTTACCAGCAGACAAAGGAGTGGCATTATCAGTCACACAATTACTGGCAACTAGTGGGGCAGCATCATCAGCCCAACAACCCCAACACAATAAAGGCGAAGACAGAGGGGCAAAATTATGAGCTTAACTAAACCACCACACAGTGACAAGCAACAAGTAGATCAGCATGAGTGTTTTCGATGCACAGCAACAGTTACTAGGAAATTGCCAGCAGCATCAAGCAAAAGGCTCAACCTAGATAAAGCCAGTTTTCAATGTGCTCACCACAGGATGTATATCGAAGCACAGGAACAGCAAGCAGAATCAAGCAGCAGGCTCCACACTAGCTACTAGTAGTTCACGTGGCGCTCACCAGAGTGTATGCCGATACGCAGGCGCAGCTGAGAGGCAGCAGAGAGCAGCGGGCTCCACGCTAGCTACTAGTAGTTCACGTGGCGCTCACCAGAGTGTATGCCGATATGCAGGCACAGCTGAGAGGCAGCAGAGAGCAGCGGGCTCCACACTAGCTACTAGTAGTTCACGTGGCGCTCACCAGAGTGTATGCCGATACGCAGGCGCAACTGAGAGGCAGCAGAGAGCAGCAGGCTCCACGCTAGCTACTAGTAGTTCACGGGGCGCTCACCAGTGTGTATGCCGATACGCAGGTGCAGCTGAGAGGCAGCAGAGAGCAGCAGGCTCCACGCTAGCTACTAGTAGTTCATGAGCCGCTCACCAGAGTGTATGCCGATACGCAGGCGCAGCTGCTCGCCGGGACGGTGTCGGATGTGGAAGCTGGCGGCGGCGGACAGCAGGTGGAGCGCCATGCTCGCCACCTCGCCGGCATGTCTGTCCCCATTGCGCTCTGGCAGACCACTGGCCACCATGTAGGCGTCCCCGATGGTCTCTACCTTGTACACGTCGTAGTGCGAGATGATGGAGTCACAGCATGTGTACAGGTCGTTTAGCAGCTCCACCACCTGTACATGGTTCCCTTCTCGTCTGTCGCTTTCTGCCCAGCTGGGAGCAATGCCCGTGTTTCCCTTTATTGAAGTGAAGTGTTGAGTCGATATTTGTATCGGCTGGTTTTTTTCTTTTTAATTGTTCACACAGGAAAAACTAATTTGTATAGAAATTTTTAATTAAAAGATTAACTTACTAAACATTTTTGTATGTGTTTACTTTACTAAAACACAATTTTTCTGTTTAATAAATAGCAAATAAATAGGTACAGTATTTCAATTTAAACCCTAAAAATGTTTATAAGATTCGAACTCAATTTTTTTTACTCTGGCAGAGATGTGTTTAACCAAACCAGTTTAAGGATAACACTTTTTTACCTTTGTTTTATTCATACTACCGATTTAAGGGAAATTAACATTTGGAACTGGTTTGGATGGATTATGCCTAATTACAGTGTTATAATCACATCAATTGTTCTTACCTACAGACACTTGAAATTGTATGGATTTCAGTATATTCAATGTTTTTAAACTTGTAAGTAATTTATTGTGAAGTGATTTCGGAACTTCCCGTTAAACCATAACAACATCCGCATGGATGAGAGCTCAGAGGATAAGAAATATAACGGATGGAAGATATTAGGGGAGAAATTCTAAGAGTGGAGCTTTTAGGGGAGAAAGCTGGCAGGGTGGGAACTGTCAAGGATGAAATCGCTCTGGGGGAATGGATGACTCATGAAAGTAAATTCTCAAGGAAGGGAGATCTCCGAGTGGGCACATTTAAGATCAGAGATATCTCAGGGGAGAGAACTCTCAGTAGAGGAAGAGTGAAGAGTGAAGCTTCCTCATCAGGGTTGGAGCTCTCACATGTATGGGAGGGAACTCGCACTAACAGGAAATCTCAGGGGATAATGGTCTCAGTGGAGTTATCTCAGCAGAAGGGTTGCTTTCCAAGGAGGTAACTCTTAGGGGAGGGAATTTCCAGGGTTTCTCTTGGGAGGGAGCTTTCAGGGTAAGGAGCTCTCTGGGATAGTAACTTTCAGGGGTGTGAGCTCTTGGGGGAGGTAATTTTCATAGGAGGAGGCTATCAGAGGCTTGATCTCTCAGGGTAGGGAGTGCTCGGGTGTCTGGAGGGGATGAGCCAACTTAAGTTTCTGCACTAGATGCATCATTCATTTCTTGCATGCAACTAAGATGTGAGTGTATTTTAAAATTAGTAGATAGTATTATAAAATAATTATTTTGGAGTATTGCCAAGCTTTGGTTTAGCAACATGAATCGCACCAGCAGAATAAGTTTTTTTAAAATTTTGCTTATTTTTATAGCATTGTTTTATAATAAAACAAGTATCTAGTCCAACAGAAACAATTAGTCGGTATCACTTAAGACCTATATGTATGTGTGTGCAATAAATTTACGCCTGTCCTTGTTCTGACATGTTGCCAAGAAGTTTGATTCCCGAGATACAGAATTTTTAGAAATGTTGTAGCACCATTAGCTCAGAGCTCATGAATGACTATTTCAAACAGTATTCTTTTATTAACATAAGGTAAATCTTGTAGCATTATTCAGTGAAGGAATCACAATCCAAACTAGCGGAAGGGATCAAATGTAGAGCGGTGTAGTAGCAACGTGTGACCCGCCTGCAGGGGCGTGCTGAGGGCCGACAACTCGGTGAAGCCCACGATGTCGCTGAAGTAGATGGTGACGCAGTCGAAGCTCTCTGCCTCCACCGGCTCCCCCCTCTTCAGGGCATCGGCCACGCTCCTGCAACACGCCGTCTCTGCTGCTTCCTTCAGTAGTTCCTGCACGTTCTTCTAACTGTTGGAACATCATTGACTGGTGTTCTGCAGTGCTAATCTCTACTTTGCGAAATCTGTTTTTCAACGAATTTTGAAAGTATTAATGTTGAAATTACTTAAATGAGTCAAATATTTTTTTTTAATATCAAGTATAATTCTATAATTGATGGGTTAAGTGTTTATTTAAAAATAATTATATATTATTTTATCATTTAGAGAATTTTTTGGTCGGGGTATAATATTTTACTTGCGCTATCAAATTTGAACAATAGTTTTGAATATGGCTTGAATTGAATTTTTTTTTTGCATAGTTCAATTACTCAGTCATGAAAGATTATATGTGATTACTACCATCGGTATGACTTCCTTACTTCATGAATTACGTTCCTAACTTTGAATGATATAATTATGACTAATAACCATAAATTATTTGATTTTCAAACTGCATTATAAGTTAAACATTTTCTTAACGATGAAATATTTTAAAGGTTCAGAAATGTGTACTTCAGTTCCATACTGCTCTGTTAAAGCTCAGTAGGTACTAATAAAATGTTATTTACAAAGTTTCGTGCTGTTATTGCAAGGGTATGAAGTATATACGTACAAGTTGATTCCAGACTTGTGGCGACACTCCAGTTTCCTGGGTCTCCCCTGATATCTAATATCTGAGATGCGCGATGCTCGTTGCTGATCGTGAATGACATGTCTGACTTACTTCGGAAGCATGCGATGCAGCAGTGCTTCAGACTTCTTCTTCTCGTCCATTAGCTGGTTCGTCCTCTCCTGGACTATGCCTTCCAAGTTGTAGGCATACTTTTCCATGATGGCAAGCATGTTGTCGAAAATGTTTGGCTTTCTGTTAACAAAGAATGCCAAACATTTTAATGAATTTAATATAGTTACTTGAGTTTGTGGCTGTATAGTTAGGAACTGTTTGTTAAAGACCAATAAATTATACAGATTGAGTAAAAACCTAGAATTTTTTTTAATTAAATGCTAGGCAACATATAATTTGAAATTCCCTTCTTTGATTGAATATCAGTCATTGGTATGGTAAACAAATCACAAATAATTAACTTAAAATAACAAACGTTATCTCAGATTGAATCAGCCAATTGAAAGTCAAGTGTCTCCAGAGGAATGTGTAAAATGTCCATGTACAGATTCGGGGCTACAGGGAGTGTACAGGTGCAGTGACTCACAGGCCGTGCTGCATCTCGCTGAGCATGACGCGTGCCAGGCGGAAGTCTGGCCGCAGGTCGGGGTCCTCGTGCCAGCAGGCGCGCACGCACCGGGAGATGTATGGGGCCGCGTCCAGCTGGTCCAGGGGCGGTCTCCAGGGTCGCCCCCCGCCGGCCCGCACCCGGGACACCGTCTCTGCCACGCAACACCCTCGCACTAGCACCCCGCACCCCGCTCAGTCGTCCCGCTGCGCTGCTTGCCGGCTCACAGACAAACAACAGAGGATCACACTAAAAAGTAAATAAATTAAATATAATTAATGAAATAAAAAGCATGGGATGCTTGATAATAGTTATCTTAAATTTTCTATAACTAATGATTGTTCGTTATATTAGTATCATTATGATAATTAAAGGAGAGAGCACCCAGCGCTTTTTATTTCATTAAAACTAATGGCTTTGTTTATTACCTGATTCCTTTTTTAATCTTAACAAAAAAAATTACGTTATACAGAGTACATGCTATCGCTCTTAAACAAATTACGTAAATTTAAAATATATTTTTTTTTAATTTTAGGTTATACAACAAAATTTTTTGTTTTAGATCTTAAAATTAAATTTTATGATTCGGCTGTCGTATCACTTTCTCTATTGTTGTTTTAAAGAATTTGTTATATTGAAGATATTACTTTTTTCTGAAAGTTATTTTCTTTTTACTTTTAGCTTACATGGGTGCCACATCCATGCAGCATATTTAATTATGGGGCATTTTGCTAGTATGCCACCTTAATGTTTTATCTATGTGTTTTTGTGGAGTGTATAATTTACTGGAAAACTAAGTCCAACTAAGTCCTTCTTGGTATCTTCCAATAAATTAACTAACACAAAGAATCATACATAATAATTTGTAAGGAAAACTCAACATGTACTATCAATGACAGGCATGACAGCAAAATATAAAGAGTAAGCTACCTGCAGGGGGCAGTGCATTGGCGCCCCAGGGCCCAGCGCGGCCCACCAGCTCGTACAGTACGAAGGCAAACGAGTACACGTCGCCCTTCTGAGAGCCACGAGCCGGTGAGTAGGGGGAGCGAAGCAGTTCTGGTGCACGCGATAGCAGCCGCGCCTGCTGCTTCTGCTGCCAGTCTGGCTCCTCCTGCCCGGCTGGCACACACCACACACACTATACCTCACTTCATTCCCTGCACAGTGCCTTTATACTTACTGCTAGCCATTCTCCCACTAGTAGAGAGAGTGCCGCAGTTCTGGTGCACGCCATAGCAGCCGCGCCTGCTGCTTCTGCTGCCAGTACGGCTCCTCTTGCCCGGCTAGCACACACCACACACAATCTACCTCACTTCATTCCCTGCACAGTGCCTTCCTACTTACTGCTAGCCATTCACATGTCAGTAGAGTGTAGCAGTTCTGGTGCACGCCATAGCAGCCTCGCCTGCTGCTTCTGCTGCCAGTCCGGCTCCTCTTGCCCGGCTGGCACACACCACACACAATCTACCTCACTTCATTCCCTGCACAGTGCCTTTATACTTACTGCTAGCCATTCTCCCACTAGTAGAGAGAGTGCCGCAGTTCTGGTGCACGCCATAGCAGCCGCGCCTGCTGCTTCTGCTGCCAGTCCGGCTCCTCTTTCCCGGCTGGCACACACCACACACACTATACCTCACTTAATTCCCTGCACAGAGACTTTATACTTACTGCTAGCCATTCACATGTCAGTAGAGAGAGTGTGGCAGTTCTGGTGCACGCCATAGCAGCCTCGCCTGCTGCTTCCGCTGCCAGTCCGGCTCCTCTTGCCCGGCTGGCACACACCACACACAATCTACCTCACTTCATTCCCTGCACAGAGACTTTATACTTACTGCTAGCC
This sequence comes from Bacillus rossius redtenbacheri, assembly GCF_032445375.1. NCBI lineage: Eukaryota > Metazoa > Arthropoda > Insecta > Phasmatodea > Bacillidae > Bacillus > Bacillus rossius. Next base: position 2,849,835 of record NC_086336.1, on the reverse strand, counting down.
ATTCTCCCACTAGTAGAGAGAGTGCCGCAGTTCTGGTGCACGCCATAGCAGCCGCGCCTGCTGCTTCTGCTGCCAGTCCGGCTCCTCTTTCCCGGCTGGCACACACCACACACACTATACCTCACTTCATTCCCTGCACAGAGACTTTATACTTACTGCTAGCCATTCTCCCACTAGTAGAGAGAGTGCCGCAGTTCTGGTGCACGCCATAGCAGCCTCGCCTGCTGCTTCTGCTGCCAGTCCGGCTCCTCTTGCCCGGCTGGCACACACCACACACAATCTACCTCACTTCATTCCCTGCACAGTGCCTTTATACTTACTGCTAGCCATTCTCCCACTAGTAGAGAGAGTGCCGCAGTTCTGGTGCACGCCATAGCAGCCGCGCCTGCTGCTTCTGCTGCCAGTCCGGCTCCTCCTGCCCGGCTGGCACACACCACACACAATCTACCTCACTTCATTCCCTGCACAGAGACTTTATACTTACTGCTAGCTATTCTCCCACTAGTAGAGAGAGTGCCGCAGTTCTGGTGCACGCCATAGCAGCCTCGCCTGCTGCTTCTGCGGCCAGTCCGGCTCCTCTTGCCCGGCTGGCACACACCACACACAATCTACCTCACTTCATTCCCTGCACAGTGCCTTTATACTTACTGCTAGCCATTCTCCCACTAGTAGAGAGAGTGCCGCAGTTCTGGTGCACGCCATAGCAGCCGCGCCTGCTGCTTCTGCTGCCAGTCCGGCTCTTCCTGCCCGGCTGGTACACACCACACACACTCTACCTCACTTCATTCCCTGCACAGTGCCTTTATACTTACTGCTAGCCATTCTCCCACTAGTAGAGAGAGTGCCGCAGTTCTGGTGCACGCCATAGCTACCGCGCCTGCTGCTTCTGCTGCCAGTCCGGCTCCTCCTGCCCGGCTGGCACAAACCACACACAATCTACCTCACTTCATTCCCTGCACAGAGACTTTATACTTACTGCTAGCCATTCTCCCACTAGTAGAGAGAGTGCCGCAGTTCTGGTGCACGCCATAGCAGCCGCGCCTGCTGCTTCTGCTGCCAGTCCGGCTCCTCCTGCCCGGCTGGCACACACCACACACACTCTACCTCACTTCATTCCCTGCACAGAGACTTTATACTTACTGCTAACCATTCACATGTCAGTAGAGAGAGTGTGGCAGTTCTGGTGCACGCCATAGCAGCCTCGCCTGCTGCTTCTGCTGCCAGTCCGGCTCCTCTTGCCCGGCTGGCACACACCACACACAATCTACCTCACTTCATTCCCTGCACAGTGCCTTTATACTTACTGCTAGCCATTCTCCCACTAGTAGAGAGAGTGCCGCAGTTCTGGTGCACGCCATAGCAGCCGCGCCTGCTGCTTCTGCTGCCAGTCCGGCTCCTCCTGCCCGGCTGGCACACACCACACACACTCTACCTCACTTCATTCCCTGCACAGTGCATTTATACTTACTGCTAGCCATTCTCCCACTAGTAGAGAGAGTGCCGCAGTTCTGGTGCACGCCATAGCAGCCGCGCCTGCTGCTTCTGCTGCCAGTCCGGCTCCTCTTTCCCGGCTGGCACACACCACACACACTATACCTCACTTAATTCCCTGCACAGAGACTTTATACTTACTGCTAGCCATTCACATGTCAGTAGAGAGAGTGTGGCAGTTCTGGTGCACGCCATAGCAGCCTCGCCTGCTGCTTCTGCTGCCAGTCCGGCTCCTCTTGCCCGGCTGGCACACACCACACACAATCTACCTCAGTTCATTCCCTGCACAGAGACTTTATACTTACTGCTAGCCATTCTCCCACTAGTAAAGAGAGTGCCGCAGTTCTGGTGCACGCCATAGCAGCCGCGCCTGCTGCTTCTGCTGCCAGTCCGGCTCCTCCTGCCCGGCTAGCACACACCACACACACTCTACCTCACTTCATTCCCTGCACAGTGCCTTTATACTTACTGCTAGCCATTCTCCCACTAGTAGAGAGAGTGCCGCAGTTCTGGTGCACGCCATAGCAGCCGCGCCTGCTGCTTCTGCTGCCAGTCCGGCTCCTCTTTCCCGGCTGGCACACACCACACACACTATACCTCACTTAATTCCCTGCACAGAGACTTTATACTTACTGCTAGCCATTCACATGTCAGTAGAGAGAGTGTGGCAGTTCTGGTGCACGCCATAGCAGCCTCGCCTGCTGCTTCTGCTGCCAGTCCGGCTCCTCTTGCCCGGCTGGCACACACCACACACAATCTACCTCACTTCATTCCCTGCACAGAGACTTTATACTTACTGCTAGCCATTCTCCCACTAGTAAAGAGAGTGCCGCAGTTCTGGTGCACGCCATAGCAGCCGCGCCTGCTGCTTCTGCTGCAGTCCGGCTCCTCCTGCCCGGCTGGCACACACCACATACACTCTACCTCACTTCATTCCCTGCACAGTGCCTTTATACTTACTGCTAGCCATTCTCCCACTAGTAGAGAGAGTGCCGCAGTTCTGGTGCACGCCATAGCAGCCGCGCCTGCTGCTTCTGCTGCCAGTCCGGCTCCTCTTTCCCGGCTGGCACACACCACACACACTATACCTCACTTAATTCCCTGCACAGAGACTTTATACTTACTGCTTGCCATTCACATGTCAGTAAAGAGAGTGTGGCAGTTCTGGTGCACGCCATAGCAGCCTCGCCTGCTGCTTCTGCTGCCAGTCCGGCTCCTCTTGCCCGGCTGGCACACACCACACACAATCTACCTCACTTCATTCCCTGCACAGAGACTTTATACTTACTGCTAGCCATTCTCCCACTAGTAAAGAGAGTGCCGCAGTTCTGGTGCACGCCATAGCAGCCTCGCCTGCTGCTTCTGCTGCCAGTCCGGCTCCTCTTGCCCGGCTGGCACACACCACACACAATCTACCTCACTTCATTCCCTGCACAGAGACTTTATACTTACTGCTAGCCATTCTCCCACTAGTAAAGAGAGTGCCGCAGTTCTGGTGCACGCCATAGCAGCCGCGCCTGCTGCTTCTGCTGCCAGTCCGGCTCTTCCTGCCCGGCTAGCACACACCACACACACTCTACCTCACTTTATTCCCTGCACAGTGCCTTTATACTTACTGCTAGCCATTCTCCCACTAGTAGAGAGAGTGCCGCAGTTCTGGTGCACGCCATAGCAGCCGCGCCTGCTGCTTCTGCTGCCAGTCCGGCTCCTCTTTGCCGGCTGGCACACACCACACACACTATACCTCACTTAATTCCCTGCACAGAGACTTTATACTTACTGCTAGCCATTCACATGTCAGTAGAGAGAGTGTGGCAGTTCTGGTGCACGCCATAGCAGCCTCGCCTGCTGCTTCTGCTGCCAGTCCGGTTCCTCTTGCCCGGCTGGCACACACCACACACAATCTACCTCACTTCATTCCCTGCACAGTGCCTTTATACTTACTGCTAGCCATTCTCCCACTAGTAGAGAGAGTGCCGCAGTTCTGGTGCACGCCATAGCAGCCGTGCCTGCTGCTTCTGCTGCCAGTCCGGCTCCTCCTGCCCGGCTGGCACACACCACACACACTCTACCTCACTTCATTCCCTGCACAGTGCATTTATACTTACTGCTAGACATTCTCCCACTAGTAGAGAGAGTGCCGCAGTTCTGGTGCACGCCATAGCAGCCGCGCCTGCTGCTTCTGCTGCCAGTCCGGCTCCTCTTTCCCGGCTGGCACACACCACACACACTATACCTCACTTAATTCCCTGCACAGAGACTTTATACTTACTGCTAGCCATTCACATGTCAGTAGAGAGAGTGTGGCAGTTCTGGTGCACGCCATAGCAGCCTCGCCTGCTGCTTCTGCTGCCAGTCCGGCTCCTCTTGCCCGGCTGGCACACACCACACACAATCTACCTCACTTCATTCCCTGCACAGAGACTTTATACTTACTGCTAGCCATTCTCCCACTAGTAAAGAGAGTGCCGCAGTTCTGGTGCACGCCATAGCAGCCGCGCCTGCTGCTTCTGCTGCCAGTCCGGCTCCTCCTGCCCGGCTAGCACACACCACACACACTCTACCTCACTTCATTCCCTGCACAGTGCCTTTATACTTACTGCTAGCCATTCTCCCACTAGTAGAGAGAGTGCCGCAGTTCTGGTGCACGCCATAGCAGCCGCGCCTGCTGCTTCTGCTGCCAGTCCGTCTCCTCTTTCTCGGCTGGCACACACCACACACACTATACCTCACTTAATTCCCTGCACAGAGACTTTATACTTACTGCTAGCCATTCACATGTCAGTAGAGAGAGTGTGGCAGTTCTGGTGCACGCCATAGCAGCCTCGCCTGCTGCTTCTGCTGCCAGTCCGGCTCCTCTTGCCCGGCTGGCACACACCACACACAATCTACCTCACTTCATTCCCTGCACAGAGACTTTATACTTACTGCTAGCCATTCTCCCACTAGTAAAGAGAGTGCCGCAGTTCTGGTGCACGCCATAGCAGCCGCGCCTGCTGCTTCTGCTGCCAGTCCGGCTCCTCCTGCCCGGCTGGCACACACCACACACACTCTACCTCACTTCATTCCCTGCACAGTGCCTTTATACTTACTGCTAGCCATTCTCCCACTAGTAGAGAGAGTGCCGCAGTTCTGGTGCACGCCATAGCAGCCGCGCCTGCTGCTTCTGCTGCCAGTCCGGCTCCTCTTTCCCGGCTGGCACACACCACACACACTATACCTCACTTAATTCGCTGCACAGAGACTTTATACTTACTGCTAGCCATTCACATGTCAGTAAAGAGAGTGTGGCAGTTCTGGTGCACGCCATAGCAGCCTCGCCTGCTGCTTCTGCTGCCAGTCCGGCTCCTCTTGCCCGGCTGGCACACACCACACACAATCTACCTCACTTCATTCCCTGCACAGAGACTTTATACTTACTGCTAGCCATTCTCCCACTAGTGAAGAGAGTGCCGCAGTTCTGGTGCACGCCATAGCAGCCTCGCCTGCTGCTTCTGCTGCCAGTCCGGCTCCTCTTGCCCGGCTGGCACACACCACACACAATCTACCTCACTTCATTCCCTGCACAGAGACTTTATACTTACTGCTAGCCATTCTCCCACTAGTAAAGAGAGTGCCGCAGTTCTGGCGCACGCCATAGCAGCCGCGCCTGCTGCTTCTGCTGCCAGTCCGGCTCTTCCTGCCCGGCTAGCACACACCACACACACTCTACCTCACTTTATTCCCTGCACAGTGCCTTTATACTTACTGCTAGCCATTCTCCCACTAGTAGAGAGAGTGCCGCAGTTCTGGTGCACGCCATAGCATCCTCGCCTGCTGCTTCTGCTGCCAGTCCGGCTCCTTCTGCCCGGCTAGCACACACCACACACATTCTACCTCACTTCATTCCCTGCACAGTGCCTTTATACTTACTGCTAGCCATTCTCCCACTAGTAGAGAGAGTGCCGCAGTTCTGGTGCACGCCATAGCAGCCGCGCCTGCTGCTTCTGCTGCCAGTCCGGCTCCTCCTGCCCGGCTGGCACACACCACACACACTCTACCTCACTTCATTCCCTGCACATTGCCTTTATACTTACTGCTAGCCATTCTCCCACTAGTAGAGAGAGTGCCGCAGTTCTGGTGCACGCCATAGCAGCCGCGCCTGCTGCTTCTGCTGCCAGTCCGGCTCTTCCTGCCCGGCTAGTACACACCACACACACTCTACCTCAATTTATTTCCCTGCACAGTGCCTTTTTACTTATTGCTAGTCATTCACATGTCAGTAGAGAGAGTGCAGCAGTTCTGGTGCAAGCCATAGCAGCCGCGCCTAATGCTTCTGCTGCCAGTCCAGCTCCTCCTGTCCGGCTGGAATACACCACACACACTCTCTACCTCACTTCATTTATGCACAGTGCCTTTATACTTACTGATAGTCATTCACAAGTCAGTAGAGAGAGTGCGGCAGTACTGGTGCAAGACATAGCAGCAGCATTCCTGTACAGCTACCACGCGACACACATTGTGCCTCAATTAACCTAATACTCCTAGACCCTACTGCCACTTTGCTAGGCTGTGGTGGTGTGTTTGTGTGGCCAGAATTACTGTTTAGTGCATCTTGCTGGGTTTATCTCTACTAGTTTTTTTTCGATGTTTTGTCGGGAGAAATTATTTTTACCAATAAAATTATCACTTCTCACATTACCATTACTATGCATATTTTCACTTTCAGAATTCAGTCATTTTGTCATTTAGTTTTCTATATTACTTTCCTAACTTTTAAAATGTGGTAGTTTTACAATAAGGATTAATGCAAATATGATTACATTGGTTATAGCGCTTGGGGGAACAACAAATCTTATATCGACGTGTCCTTCAAGCTTACGAGTTAGGTACTATTTAACTCTTGATTCGATGCCACAGGATGTGCTTGAAAATCGTATATTATTCATACCCCTGCGATGATTATACTTTCACGGTCGAGTTGAGGTGTAAAATTGCAAATATTATTTTGACAATGTTATTTGAATTTTATGAATATCATACAAACCTAGAGCTTAATTGTGAACATCACGAATGTGATAGGTTGATTAACAAACAGGAGTGTTATCGTTTTGGTAGCCTAATTACTGTGTCTCAGCATGATGATGTGGAGGTTGTTCTGAGATGTGGTATTAATCTTAGATCTTGGTTGGGTTCGCATCCATGAATTTGTGAGTAATTTTATGTGGGAGTTTGGGCCACATAGTGAGATGATTAATTTTAGTTTACATGATGTGAGATATAGTCAGCATACAATTAAAAGCCTATCTTTGCAAGTTCCGTCGATTGGTTTCGAAAAAGACACAACCTACATGTTAACAAGGTGTGGTAAACTCTTCAGTATCTAATATAGGTTATTTTCAATGTGCCATAATCATTAAGAATGCATGACGGAGGAACATTTAATTAACATTAATATAGCAACACACATTTTTATTTTCTGTTGGCTTTGTTTAAGAAATAGTTTTATTTTAATAGTATATTTTAGTAGAAATGTCTGTAATTCTTAATTTTACTTACATAACTTCTATATATTGCTTACAATATTTCTTGTGCTTCTTCCAATAGTGATTTATATGAAGGTTGGTGGTCATAATAATTGCAATTACACCTTGGTACTTGACATGCTTATAGCTTACCTTTGAACTCATGCAAACCGAAATCAGTTATTTGCAGTATCCACCGACTATCCACGAGGCAATTGCTCGACCTCAGATTCCCGTGGGAAATGATGTCACTGTCATGGATGTATATCATTCCCTGCAGAACACATGTACATAATTGTCACCAGAGTAAGTCAATGTATCTGTATTCCTAGGTAAATATGAATATAATATTTTGTGTTTTATATTACATTGAAAATGTTTAGAGTTCACTTAATGAAGAGAAGAATGTATGTCTCTCTATATGTACGTGCATAAATATGTTTGTGATTTAGTGTATGCACAAATGAGTTAAAATGGAACTGACCATAAGTATCAATAAGAGTTGAATTTTTTTGTTCCTTGACTTTTTAAAGTATATGTGAAATAAGTATAAACAGCAAACTCTCAAGCTTACAATTGACAAAAGCAAATATATATTTTTAAAGTATTTTTATGCCAGTTACCTTTCAAAGTTAGAATATGTATATATTTTCACGATACACTTTTTGCATAGGTTGTAGTATCGAATTTATATAAAACAAGCTTGGTTGCATAAATAATAGTTCTGATAACTACTAATACAACAGAGCTACGAGGTGCAAAACATGTGCTACCAGGGTTAGAACACATGATCTTAATACTACAAAAGTTAGTAATCAAGTACATCTTGTATATATAACGACAAATGTAAATATATTTACTGAAAAATATTGAAGGTGAATTGTAAGGTCACTTTTACCACATAATAAGTAAGACAAAAAATTTCCAAAACAATTTGGGATGTTAACAACTATTGAATCGACTTGATTTTATAAAATAATGAATAATGACATGGGATAAATTGATAGATAGATAAATAGGTGGCTGGATACAATGTCACTGGTGTGGAATCACTACCGCATGCTTCCGCGGCATGGCCACCAGATATGAGCAACAAATTCTGGTCGAAATTCTAAAACAGAAACCTTATGTGAAGTCCACAAGTCTAAGATAAAATAGCACTTTACTAATTTGATATCATCATGATTAGGACTTTGACGCATATTATGTTCCCATTCTCATCCACCCTAAAACTAATGTACCATTTTAGCAAAAAAAAAAAATCAAATGTATTCCATATATGTAACTGTGACAACTATTGCAAGTAAATAATATTTAAAATATAAAATATTTGTAATTGTTTCAATTAGTTTTAATAAACATCAAGTAAAAAATCTAAGATTGGCCATAGTTCTTATAAAATGTCCATATTGTAATAGTGTAAGTTAATAAAATAGGTAAAGAATGTGACTGCAGAGTGACCTTGAGTATGTCAGCGACGAGGGACGACACAAACATGGCGTCCAGGTGCAGATCGCGGTTAGCCAGCACGTCCTCCAAGCTGCCCCTGGCGCAGTAGGCCGTCAGCACACACACCTTGCCCGGGTCCACGCACGCGCCCACGAAGCTCACCAGGTTCTCATGGCGCGCCTCACGTATCTGCAACCAGCACCTCACATCTATCAGTTAGCTAACCACATCCTCCAGACTGCTGCTAGTGCAGCTCATGTTTTACCTAAGACCACGCTGCGTCCAAAAACATCAACTGGTTCTCATGACGCGCCTCGCGTATCTGCAACCAGCACCTCACATCTATCAGTTAGCTAACCACATCCTCCAGACTGCTGCTAGTGCAGCTCATGTTTTACCTAAGACCACGCTGCGTCCAAAAACCATCACCTGTTTCTCATGACGCGCCTCGCGTATCTGCAGTGCTTCACTTACCCTGTCTTGCTCTCATTCCCTTTTCACCGCCTTCCATCCTTCCGGCCATCTTTCTATATAAAGAAGAGTTTTCTAACGTTTTATTGAGATTGATGACATTTTGTACACTGAAACTTCAAAAACAAGAAGATGTTCACTGTCTACATTGGATTTTGTGAAACCACCACCCACCCAGTTCTTATTATGAAAGCAAACTTTTGGTTTTTTCTGATGGGATTTTTTACACTTAACATTTTAATATAATAGGGAAAATACTGTCTACATCTTATTTTGGAAAGAGAGGAAGGTTACTGTTTACATAAGTTTCCCAAAAAAAAATTAACTAACCACATTTTTCTCTCCCACCTCTTTTATCAAAATTTTAGTAGTTACTCGTGAAATTGTCTCCCTTTATATCAAAATAATAAGAAAAATTACTATCTTAATCTGATTATGTCTATATAAGATTTCGAAAAGTAAATAAAATAATACTTTTTCTTGCTTTCCCACTACTTAAATCATACTTTTGTAATTTTTTAGCGAAATTGTGCACTTCTGATGTTCAAAATAAGAGGACAATTATTGTGCCGGGAGGGGGTGACAACGCGACTGAGGAGAGGTGATCTCCCTCCCCTCCAGCCTTCCAGACTGAAGTAGGAGTAACCACGAGGTTCTGGATGATCAGAGAACATGGGGAAGGTGGCCCCCGACCACGGCGCTCAGGACGCAGACCATCAGCAAAACAACGGCGACCAGCGGAAGCGCTGCTCTGCCGCCGCCCTGCCTGGCCACCGAGAAGACTGCGAAGGGTGAGCTGGACTCAGTTATTTCTGTGGTCAGTCGGACCTGGCCCAACTCGCGAGGAGCGACGCCGGAGCGCTACGAGGTGGTCAGCGACCAAGTTCCGAAGGTATTCAACAACGAGTAGAGTGTCGACTGTGTGGCGACCGAGAGACTCGTTGGAGAAGTTGTTGAGGAGGGCACTTGGTAATAGCGAGAACGTGACAGAGTCGGACAAAAGCAGACGTTAACAACCACTCGTATTTTGAAGGACAAGGTTGTTCGAGGAACTGCAGAGTAATTACAAGTGGGCAATGTTACAGGCAAGTGCATGTATGTGACGTCATTTACACAGTGTGGTCAGACAGTATTGACACGCACATCATATAGGAGTGTGCATACCGAAGTTACGAGACACTAGAGCGAATGTGGCAGGTGCGGGTATCGCGACAGCCCAGCCAAGGGGATTCGTGGCCTGTCCTTCGGTGCATCAACGAAGTCCCTCCACGGCGTCGTGAGGGGAGCAGGGCGCTGATTGGCCGGTGCTGCCTGCAGTGGCGACTCGGCGAGCGACGCCCGGGACAGGACGACCCACCGAGTGTTGAGGGAGTGTCCGGCCGTATTGGACCCGCTACCACCAGGGGTCTGCTACATGTAGGTATTGTTGTGAGCCACTAGGCAGGATTGGACTTGAGATTTTTAACGTATAATAATATTTGTAAAGTAACTTGTGGCATAATATTCTCTTGTATTTTTTTCCTTTCTTTAAAGTGTATTATATAAATTTATTTATTTATTGAATATGATCTATTTTTTGTAATTAAAGTACATACCTAAATTGTGACTCGCCATTGTTTCTTAGAGCAAAGCGAGCTTAGGAACTTCTAAAAGATTTCCAAGTCTTTTGTAATAATCAATTATGCTGTCATTTTTATGTGTTATGGTAATTGCTGACATGTCTTATTTTTTTTGTTCGCAGCCAGCGGGACAAGTTCAAGAACGAATATTACTCTTTGAAGACAACTTGTGTGTGTCGTATTAACATGTTTATTGTTTTCTTTCATTATTTCATGTTATAAATCGTGCTACTCTCACAACACAGTTCCCCTGGAAGCACGCAGCTGTCGTGCTGGCGGTCGAAGGGACTGCCTAAAGACCTGCTTCAGCTCCAAGCGGATGCCTCGCGTGATGTCCACGTGGCGCTTGTGGACGGGCTTGAAGGCCACGATGGCGCCCTTGTAGAGGCATATGCGGGTGTAGGCCCTCCTGGGCACGCTGTCGGCCTGGTCGCCTGCCCCCGAGGCCTGCAGCATGCTGCTGCGACACACCTGCACCTGCGGACACACAGCACACTAGCTCTTATTGATGTACTTAGTCGTATACACACCTAGTAGGGTAGCTTCCCTTCACCTGTATCTGCTGCTGGCTATGCTCGGGTAAAGCTATTGGTTACATAACCTGTACCATTTTTTTAGGTACAAAAAAACACTTATTTAATAAAACACTGTGAAAAATATAAAAGCGGCTTGAACTCCTCATCCACCAGCCGCCAGTAAGCTGCCGATGCCATCTTGGCCGCCATTTTGGAAATTCGTTTTTAATAATTAGTTAAAGATAATTTTTAATGTACATTGTGTACAGTAATACTACATAATATCAAAGCCCAATTGAAGTGATCGTGTATGTTTGTATATTTGAGAAACCTTTTTTTTTACATGTGTCATAAAGTGTCTGTCATTCAATGCTATTAAAGTTAAATAAATGTGATGCTATTTTCTCCAGCATATCATAGAGATACCTATATGTGAATTATGTTTTCTTTTTTTAACAGTTAATCTATTATTGCATTTACATATTTCTCCACACAGATATTCTAATAGTTGGAGCTATAGTAATAAAAGGATTAAATCTCATATATGTCACATGTAATTCCACCGAATGGGATACCCCAATTTAACTGTTATTGCATCCGGTATGCAGTACAACATGATCACAGTGTAAGGTATTTTAACACTCGCGCTATATATGATAGAAGAATGCTGAGTGGGGATTGTAATGCTCCGAGTGGCCACGGGAAGACGGGGCCCAGATCCAGAGAGAACACGGAGAGAGACTCACCATGCTCCTTTGAACGCCGCACGAGTCGACCGCCTCAGTGGGGATGAAGGTCACGTCCTTCATGTCCACCTTCCACAGCAGGCAGGCCAGCTTCTGCTCGTAGCGGTAGTGCCTGCACACCACACCGCCGCCGCGCCCTTCAGACCGCTGGCCGCGCGGCTCGCCGGAGCGACAAGTCGCAACACGCCGTGACCAGTTCGAGCAGGTCTGGACCGGCCCAGTTGGCGCAGCGTGTGGCAACATGTACACTGCAGGCTTACACAGGATAGCACAAACCTTTCTGTGGTGTGAGCGAACTTTTCATTTATACAAACTACATGATACCAACATTAAATCTAACCTTATTTTCTCTAAGAAGTAGAGATTCGACAAAAAAAATTCATACAGCTGAACCTGTCGTTCATCATTTAAGAGAATTGTAACTGCCTGCCAAGATACCATGCCTAGCATCCAGAGTTACTGTCTTGCCTTCTTCCTACCATGTTACCTCTCCCTCTCTTCCTGCGACAAATTGGCAATGCAAGTCTTCAGTCATGCTTCATTTAACTAGTGATTGCACCTTTGGATAGAATTTTCTTCTCTTGTCGGGATAGGTGTGTGAAGGACGGTACAATCATCTGTGTCGCTGGACACGTGAGCTCACATTGTCTGAAACATCGAGGCATCTATGCTCCTGGTTACACATGTGTTAATATTATCACGGGTCGAAGTTTTCCATGGTTCTTTAAATCAATTTTGGGGACTTTACTGTTGGGACTCTGGACTGGCTGCTCTGTTCACTCGCCGTGCGTGTGGCGTGACCGGGTAATTGGGGTTCAGGGCTGGCTTACAGAGTGGACAAACTCTTTTGTAGATTGTTCAGTGGCACGTCTTGAGCAGTCTCTGGCCGGATCATGTGGAGACTCACTTGTAGACGAGCACGGCAGCTGCCGCCACGGCGCTGAACAGGACGCCCAGCAGTGCCACCACCCGCCAGTCCGCGCGGTAGACGCACTTCTCGCCACGGAAACCACAGCGTGGCTCCGCCCTGGGCTGACGCCCTCTAGCCCACTGGAACGGCCGCTGCTCGTCCAAGTAGCGGAACTCCTGCGGCACCACTCCTCTGTGTCCACACAATAACAATAACACAGTCACAGCCACCCGAGAGGAGAGGGCGCACTCACCGGCAGGTCGTCGGAGCCCACGTGATTGTACCGGAAGTAGCCGACCGGCTGCATGCTCATGGGCAGACTGGTGTTGGCCTCGGCATCATCCAGCATGGCCACAACCGTGTAGTTGCCCTCCGCGTCTCCGTTCGCGTCGATGAAAACCTGCACCGTTCACCCCAGAGTGTTCTCGCTTAGCTTCGTCGCTAGCCAAGTAAACACCCAGTCGATATTTATGTGTGCACACTGGCTGCCCTGGTGGTGGCCCACGTACGTCGTGTCCTTGCACGGAGCGGTAGGAGCGGTTACAGATCCTCTGGAGGATGGCGGTGCCGTTCCTGGCATCTCCGCCATCTTGCAGCACCTCGGTGAGCGCCCGCGCGTACACCATCACCGCGTCGTACAGATGTGCTGCTCCCACCGGCACCTGCGCACACGCACCACTCCTGCAGCACAATAGTGGGTGCCACCTTGACCCTGCCACCATTTTGAATAATGACATAACTTCAGCCATTTTGGATTCCACCAATTTGTTTTAGAGAACTTTCTGCCATCTTGGACTCTGAAATTTTGAATCATGGTGTCACGACCATTATCTTTGATTCTAGAACTTTCTACCTGTTGAATTCCGCCATTTTAATTTTATAAAAAATATTAATAAAAAAATAATTTATATTACAATTTCAATAAAATTTTAACAAAAAAATTATTACGCATGTTTCTTGGAGTCCTCGGTTTAAACCTGGTAAGCGCAACAATGGTATCAGATCCTTCCTCCATGGAGGCTGCTGACAAACTGACCCCCACATCATAATAAAAAAAATAGCGAATCTAATGTGGCGGAAAAATTTCGAAATCAAGATGCTGTAATTCAAAATGGTGGATGTAATGTCATAATTCAATATGGCAGAAAGTTAAAGAAAACAAAATTGCTTAATATACATCAAAATCCAAGTTGACTTTGAGCAATCCAATTCCTCGCACCACCACCAGAGCTCCAAGGAACGAAATAATTTACGTACCATACAAGGAACATTTTAGACTTCTAAAAATTTTTAATTTAAAATATTACACAGTACAGATGCAATTACTAGCATAAGTGAAATACAATTAAATTATTTAGCTCATAACTAAACAGTTAGCAACCATATTTTCGAATGGGAATTATAACAAGCAATTCATAAATCGCATATTGAGGGATACGACCCGCCTTAACTTGCAATGCCCATTTCAAAATGATAGACGTGTATTATTTAAAGAAAAAAATAACAATTTCCTGGTATTTTTGGATTAGTTTCATACCCTGTTACTAACTAAAATTACACAGGAATGAAAATTTAATATTAAATTCAATGTCCAATAAAAATGTTCGCGCTAAATATTATATTTCAGGTCCGCCAACTATTGCTGGCCTAGTAGTAATTACAACGACCACGCGAGGTCACTGAGTGCACTGGGCACAGGCGGAGCGGCAGCGCTGTTACCGTGATGCTGTCAAACACCGTCCTGTGGAAGGGCACGCAGAAGGGAGGCTGAGCTGCGTGCTTCCTGATCTGCTCACTCAGCTGCCTGCAACACAGGCCCAGCACAGTCACGGTCCTAGCACTTCGTTAGAACTTCGACCGTCAAACTGGTAGTATCTTAGATCTCGGTATACGTCAATTGGTAGGAGTAATTTCGTGAAAATTTAATGAAAATTGATGGAAAGGAAATGTCACACACTGATGGCAGACCCTTGTTTAGCAACATAAACCTGTATATAGTCACTTTCGTAAACATCAGGGTACAAACCGAATATATTGTTGTTCAAATAAGACTGTTTGTTATTTAATGTACCATGTAATATATTTAGTTAACTAAAATATTGGCAGTGAAAGGTATTCCCAAGTTATATATGCATTATACACTGGCTCTCACAAGGCCGGGTACTCACTTGTAGGCCGGGTTGCGAGGGGAAGAGGGCGTGAGCTTCAGCACTGAGCGGAAGGCGAGCATCCTCCTGTGGCTGGAGTCCTGGCTGAGATGCGGGTCCAGGTACTCTGCACAGCCACTCTCTCCTGCCTCAACACTCACAGACAGGCATGGAACTCACTTGTCGGAGCGGAGCCAAATATTGGGGAAAATACTGATCCTACAAGCAAACTCCTTTTGGAGTGATGTTGCCATTGAAGTGGTCTTCATTGAAGACATGTCGCCAAACGTCTCTCAAGAACACTTCCTGGCCAACGAATGCAACCAAAATCGCATGATTTCATTGTTGAGGGCGAAACTAAACGAGGCCCAAAATTGTGTTCTACCAGGCAGAGGATGATGCTGACAGACTGATTGTCGCCCCTGCCATCTCTTTGTCTCTCAGTGGCATTTGTACAGTTGTAGGTGAGAATGATGATCTTCCTGTACTCTTAATTGACCTGGAAGCTCCAAACAACATCTGCTTTCAAACCATGGAGAGAGTGAGAGCCATCTCTACATGGTTTCATCAAAACTCAGCATTGAATTAATGGCTATCTCAACACATTGTTTTCTTGCACACTGTAAGTGGATGAAATACAACATCCACCTTGTTTAAAAAGGAAATCCGAAATCCTTGAAAACTTTGGACAAAAACCCCGACCTCAGTCTTACGTTGCTCTACCTCAAAAACATAGCAAAGACATTGGTCTCGAAACCATCATCTCAACTGGCGAAAAATGTTTAGCTGCCTTTTACAGTGGTAACAAGCAAGTGCCTCTGGATTAGCTGCAGTTCAAAATTTATAAGTCTGCAACTTATAAATCCTCGTCAAATATGGTCACTCTCCCCCAACCATAGCTGCAGCACACCAACATTTTATTCGGGTTTATGTGCAAGAGCATCTCTGGATGGACCAGCCAGTTAAATTGGAGGAACCGGGAAAGTATGGGTGGAGGTATACAAGCAATGGCCTACGTCCCATTCCTTCCAACCAGCCCCTGGCTCCTCCTGACCAGCTCCTTCAACTAGTCGAAACTGCAATGTGCAGGAGCAAGATTGCTGGGCTGTGCTGCTCTCTAACATGTGTGAGCTGTGCGAAGCATCTGGCAGCTATGTACATCGCTATTATCTCGAAGAGGAAGAGCATCTAGATGACAAACATGTCACCTGTTCAAATTAAACTTTAACTGTGTACCAATTGCGCCTGCAACCAACCCTTTAAAATTCTAGCATCTCAAACTTTTTCGGCATTATTTCCTTACAGATGTTGCCGAAGTTACTTATTAAAAATAAAACCATTTCAATTTTGTAAATAAATTTTCTAAAACTTTAACTGTTATAATAAATTCTTTGGTGACATGCCTTTCTATTTTGTTAATTTATTGCAATCACATTCGTATTCAATATTAGTGAGATTAAAACATGTAATTTATTTTCACATTAATGTAAACTAGTTAGCATGCTATAACATTTAGTGAGAAATAAGTGGTAGGGTCGTCCACGCGATGTAATGAATTTCGCAGCGCCAGAGACGCGCTACTCCGCCAGACAGCACGGGCACGCAGAGGACCGGGACTCACCCCTGAAGACGACGGCGAGGCGGCGGCCCGGGTCGTACACCAGGTCGTCCACGGACACCACCACGTACTCCCCCGTGTCCAGCAGCCGCCGCTGCTGCAGGCGGTCCACGAAGTCCACCAGCGCATAGTGCTCGCCCAGGAACAAGTACACTGCACCGTCACCAGAGGGACACCCTTCCCAGTACAACAGCACACAACTCCATGCTCCTGCTGATATCCATGTCCAGCAACGAGAACAGTTATCTTCAACTGTTTCGATGTTATCTTTGAAATTATCTTTGAAAGATTTGTGTAAGCTTTTGGACATACGCCATTGCTAAGCACATGCATGTCTGTAGAAGAAAACTACAAAAAACCCAAAAGACCAAAACACAAATTAAGCAAAGAATTGCTGTTGTCAACAGGATATAAACACCACATAATATTCAATAACAAGAATATGGTCAACAAACAAACAGCCCACTGTGTACATTGCACTGAGAAGTTTATCCAATAATATCCTGCCATGAAATCCCCTGTGCTGTCTTTGCATTTATCTTTTGTAATCGGCTCATGTAGTGTACCTCTGGTGGAGCGGTACGTGTCAGCCACGATGTGGTCCAGCTGCTCCAGGAAGGGGCTGGTGTGCAGGTAGGACTCGCTCAGGTCGTGTTCCGCAGTCACGGTCAGCTGGTTCTCCGGACAGAGCGCCTGCAACAGCGAGTGGCTCCGAGGGTCTCTAGCGGACTCTCCCACCTCCCAGTCCTGCAGCACACCTGCCCGTGACACAGCACGTGTCTGGGGCTCTCGCTGGTTCAGTCAACGAGAAGTTATACAGAAACACTTGATTTTTTTTTTGGGATGTAGTTAATTCTGTTACAGTTGCCATGACATGCCCCAAAGAGACCTTAAACAATTGTGTAAAAATAGTGGTGTAACAATTTGTCCACCAGGTGGAAACAAAATGCAAGATAAATTTTGTAAAACTACAAATTGAATTGTCATTGGTTCCTCAATGTCAAATGACTTTTGCATGTGGATATACATATGACATTTACTTCAGTGAGACTCTCATGTCGCCTTTGTTTGCGGAAGAGCAAGGATAGATTCTGCTGGCAGTAATTATACATAGTTATTCCATCATGGGTCTCTATGGTTCTCATAGCCTTCAAAGACAAATACTTGAACACCAGAGACGACCTCAGGTATCCCGGTGGTATCCCCGTCAACATCGCCTACAGACACCACGGACCTGGACACCTTGCTGGATGGCGGCAGGGTGGTGGTAGCAGCAGCGCTACTGGCACTGACCTTGATGGCGTCCCGCACCTGGGCCACCCAGCCGGAGCGCGGGCTGGTCCCAGCTGAAGGCACGCAGCAGGGCCATGGCAGCAGGGTGGTGGTAGCTGCAGCGCTACTGGCACTGACCTTGATGGCGTCCCGCACCTGGGCCACCCAGCCGGAGCGCTGGCTGGTCCCAGCTGAAGGCGCGCGGCAGGGCTACGGCGGCAGGGTGGTGGTAGCAGCAGCGCTACTGGCACTGACCTTGATGGCGTCCCGCACCTGGGCCACCCAGCCGGAGCGCGGGCTGGTCCCAGCTGAAGGCGCGCGGCAGGGCCACGGTGGCAGGGTGGTGGCAGCAGCAACGCTACTGGCACTGACCTTGATGGCGTCCCACACCTGGGCCACCCAGCCGGAGCGCGGGCTGGTCCCAGCTGAAGGCGCGCGGCAGGGCCACGGCGGCAGGGTGGTGGTAGCTGCAGCGCTACTGGCACTGACCTTGATGGCGTCCCGCACCTGGGCCACCCAGCCGGAGCGCTGGCTGGTCCCAGCTGAAGGCGCGCGGCAGGGCCACGGTGGCAGGGTGGTGGCAGCAGCAGCGCTACTGGCACTGACCTTGATGGCGTCCCACACCTGGGCCACCCAGCCGGAGCGCGGGCTGGTCCCAGCTGAAGGCGCGCGGCAGGGCCACGGCGGCAGGGTGGTGGTAGCTGCAGCGCTACTGGCACTGACCTTGATGGCGTCCCGCACCTGGGCCACCCAGCCGGAGCGCGGGCTGGTCCCAGCTGAAGGTGCGCGGCAGGGCTACGGCGGCAGGGTGGTGGTAGCAGCAGCGCTACTGGCACTGACCTTGATGGCGTCCCGCACCTGGGCCACCCAGCCGGAGCGCGGGCTGGTCCCAGCTGAAGGCGCGCAGCAGGGCTACGGCGGCAGGGTGGTGGTAGCAGCAGCGCTACTGGCACTGACCTTGATGGCATCCCGCACCTGGGCCACCCAGCCGGAGCGCGGGCTGGTCCCAGCTGAAGGCGCGCGGCAGGGCCACGGTGGCAGGGTGGTGGCAGCAGCAGCGCTACTGGCACTGACCTTAATGGCGTCCCACACCTGGGCCACCCAGCCGGAGCGCGGGCTGGTCCCAGCTGAAGGCGCGCGGCAGGGCCACGGCGGCAGGGTGGTGGTAGCTGCAGCTCTACTGGCACTGACCTTGATGGCGTCCCGCACCTGGGCCACCCAGCCGGAGCGCGGGCTGGTCCCAGCTGAAGGCGTGCAGCAGGGCCATGGCAGCAGGGTGGTGGTAGCTGCAGCGCTACTGGCACTGACCTTGATGGCGTCCCACACCTGGGCCACCCAGCCGGAGCGCGGGCTGGTCCCAGCTGAAGGCGCGCGGCAGGGCCACGGCGGCAGGGTGGTGGTAGCTGCAGCTCTACTGGCACTGACCTTGATGGCGTCCCGCACCTGGGCCACCCAGCCGGAGCGCGGGCTGGTCCCAGCTGAAGGCGCGCGGCAGGGCCACGGCGGCAGGGTGGTGGTAGCTGCAGCTCTACTGGCACTGACCTTGATGGCATCCCGCACCTGGGCCACCCAGCCGGAGCGCGGGCTGGCCACCAGCACGAACTGGTCCCAGCTGAAGGCGCGCAGCAGGGCCACCACGGACTTGGACACCTTGCTGGACGGCGGCAGGGTGCGCGCGAAGGTGAAGTACACCTCCTTGTCGGACACCCGGGTGTCTGCGCATTTCTGCCGAGCAGCAACAACCGGCACCGCACTGCCACTGCCTTCTGCGACACCCGCTCCAGGCTCCACACGCTCGCTTGCACCGACACTGTACGGCCGGCGAAACCAACTAATTTCATCAAAATGGATTTCTTACAAGTACGTATTATTTTAATTACTTGTGTTTTTCAGTTTTCTTAGAGAATGTTATATATGTTTTGCTGGTGTAATGCTTACTGTTATCCCATTATCAGTAACTTTACAATCTGTTTTTCCTCGTCGGAGTCGCGCTTTGTCAGCCGTCCAGTAGCGCGACATCTCGCGATGCCAAGAGGTGAATCATTTTAGACATTTTCTTTACTTGTACCATAATAAAACTTAGTATACAGCCAATAACTTTGTAGATTAGAACCAATTGTATTTTAATATAGGTACATATGAAAAAAAACATTGAGCTACAGTTGTTCTGGTAAGATGTTATAACAGAGCCAGTAGCGACGAGCTAGTTCCGTGGTTGGCACGTGATTGGCGCGGCGGGCTGGCACGTCCATCAGTCAGAGGCCGTCAGAGGGTGCAGAGGGGGCAGAGGGGCAGAGGGGCAGAGGCTCGGGTTCTGACGCGCGGCTCCATCAGCCGACACCCGACACCTGCATCCACGCGGCGGTCTGTAGTGCATCGCAGACCACAGACCACGCCCACCCTCGAGTGCATCACTGAGCGTGGTTGCAGCTGAAGCGATCCTGCCATTGGTGCATGCTGGTGTCCACTTCACATAGCTGACAGCAAATGAACTAATTCCCTGTGCTCTTAATGTAAAACGAGCAGTAAACTATTGACTAGGTCTCGAGTAGTACAATCTGGTCGGTCCGAGGCCAGGCTCCAAGCTCTGGAGCCGTGGAGCCGGTCCGCCATCTTGGACTGTGACGTCACGGTGGCCCTCTTGGTGTCAAATCCGTAAACATTCCTCAATGACTCAAGCATCATTAAAATTCCTAGAAATTTTCCTATTTCGAGGGAAAATTCCCATTTTTTAGGAAAAATTACCCATTTTTTTCCCTTAAAAAAACTGGAGTCCTAAATTTTTTCAGAGAGGCTTAATTTTACTCGCGAATGTTTAACGTTTCTTTGAGCAGCTTAAATTACTTAAAATGCCAATAACCAAGCCTCCAGATAGTGACCTTGAACTTTACAGTAAAATAAAATAAATAATATTTTGAAAAACATTTTTATAAAAAATTAAAAAATATTAAAAATATCATTTACTTCCAATATTTAATTACTTAATTTATTTCGATCCTCGGTTCGATTCCTGGTGATAGTAAACATGTAATGTGTGTTTAAAAGTAAAATACTTAATCACAATTGTAAAAAATTTTAATAAAAATCTTGCTTCCAGTAATTCCGCTATTTTGGATTTTAGAACCTTCCACATTTTTAATTATGACGTCACATCCGCCATTATGAAAATCATTAATTGTTAAGCTATATTTGAAATATATAGAATTTATAAAAAATATTTAATTAAATTATAATAATAACGTACTGACATCATGAAGTCCTCTGTTCGAAACTTTCCGATTTTATTGCTAAATATTTACGAGCCACCAAGATAGAGGACCTGACATCATAAATTCAAACTTGGAGGAAGTTTTTTTATTAAAATTTTAATAATTCATATTTTATTAATTTTAATGTTTTCCCTATTTTTTAACATTACAGATTATCAAGATGGCGGCCATAACTAAAATTGCAATGGTGATGTCATAGTTCAAAATGGCGGCTTGACATCCTAATGGTCAAGTTCATGACTAAGGCGGATTAAGGTGGCTTGCTTTTAGGAGTCTTAAGCCTTTTTTAGGAATTTTTAAGCCATTGACATTTGTCAGGACTAAAACGAGAAATTGTCCCTCAAGATGAGAATTTTTTCCTCAAATATGGAAATTTTAATATTTTTTGATTTTTTGAGAGTTTTTGCCTGATATTTTTTAAACAAAACTGAATAACTTTGACTGATTTTGAAGGTAATAGTCGAGGTAATCCAATATGGCCGCCGTGACTTTACAATCCAAGATGGCGGACCGCCACCACGCACCGGCACCAGGGCCCGGAGTAACTATTATACACTACTTATGGCAGGTATTGTGACTATAAATATTATATATTATATATTTGAGATGACAATGGTTTTGGGGACTATGGACCATGAAGAGAAAAACTATTTATAAACAATTTTAAAAAAATTTCGGAAGACGCACCATGGTAAGGGCTACAACAGGTAGCCATTTCTTCGATATCTGCCTAAAATGATGTGTGTGCTAGGTTCGGACAAGGAACGAGCAGGAGCGCCTGGCAGACGGAATGATGGATTGACGTCCCGTCACGCTGCTGACCACGCCTCGACTGTTTGCTCGTGGCTGACAGACCTCCCTGCACAGTTGGTGCGAGGCAATCCTGCACCCAGGGGCGGATCCAGCAGTAGACGGCAGAACTGACCGCTCTCTTGCTCTGCAGACGAGTTAAGGTCCAGGAGCATGTCGTGTTAGATCGCCGCACATTCCAACTAATTATTTATGTAAACGACTAAGATTATCTTGGTCATGAAATTGTTTCAGTGTAATTCTTAGTTATCTTTAAAAGTACCCCTTTTTTTTACATTCTGTCTTATTTTTCGGTTAAGATAATAATTTTTTTTTAACTCTTTTAAAATATTCAACAGTTTAAAAACATATCTGGTAAGCCTAGAATTGAAAAAAGTAGACATTTATATACTA
This sequence comes from Bacillus rossius redtenbacheri, assembly GCF_032445375.1. Classification (NCBI taxonomy): domain Eukaryota; kingdom Metazoa; phylum Arthropoda; class Insecta; order Phasmatodea; family Bacillidae; genus Bacillus; species Bacillus rossius. The sequence goes on along the minus strand of NC_086336.1, from coordinate 2,827,621 downwards.
GATTTAAAATATTTAAGGAGAAAACTGATGTTTGAAATATTTTATTACAATAATGTATTCTTACTGGAATTTTAAGTTTACTGCTTTATGTGTTGGTGGCTGCATGTCACACATTAGGCCTATGTGACGTCGGTGTTTCCCGCCGCACGACAGCTTGGCCAGGACTGGGATATCTGGCACCTTGGTCAGTGTGCCGGGGGGGGGGGGGGGGGCAGGCCTGGCTCGTGTCCCGGGCGGGGCAGTTGCCCCCGGTCACCCAGCAAGGCCCTGGTCCACTTGTACATCTCTGTCCTGCGCCCACACGCTCCACTTGGCCCGATGCTGTGCTCACCAGTTATTTCAGATCTACGAGAACAACTTGCCACCGCCTTATACATTTAGGGTTGAAACTTGGAAAAGAGGTTAAAAAAAAAATTTTTTTTTTACTGCATATTACATACGAAAAATTTTGACTTATTTTACTTTCACCGTTACACAAATGGGTTTCTGGAAAATTAAATGTAGAATGTACATTACAATTTTTTTCATCTCCTGCTGTATTCGAATCAAATAAATGCTAAGATTTTATAAAATTAAACTTAATCCTAAAATCCTCACCTTATCGATATAATTTCGTAATGATTTGACCAAGAAACCAATTCTGTAGTTTTTTGCACGATACCTAAACAAATCAATAAACAAAATAAAGTAGGTATCAAACGAATATATTCCAAAAACAATTATTAATTCCGAATATCTTAATCTGACGTTTTCTGTAATTCTTTCGAAGTTATTTGCAATGAAAATACGTTTATCTTGAAAATTTTTATCATGAAGAATTATGGATAAAAGATTACAGAAATTTTTGTCAACACTTACGGAACCTTCACATTGTACACATTATTCGTGTCAAAAGAATGAAATAACTTGCTTAAATGAGAAAAATAAATAAATATTTATAATACTAATATATTTCTTTGGAAGAAACCAAGTCGCTTTTGTATACTTGTGTACCCAGCTAAGTCTCCATCCAACTAGGTATTTTTTCCTTGCCTCCATAATAGTTACATTTTAAAATACGCCACTTTAAAGGTTTTACATAATAACCTAAAGTAAAGTTGAAAATTCAGCTTTTTTTCTAGCACCTTATTCCCACAAAAAAAAAATATTTAAATGCCTAATATGTTGAAAATTAATTGAATAAAATAAAATGTCATTAGAATTTTTTTTAAGTTGTATGTTTTTTATTCATCGTTTGTTTCAAATAAAAATAAAATAATTTTATACATCTGTTTTTAGATGCGTTGTATATTTGATTAAATAATACAAATATGGTGTTATTTCTTCATTTCTAGCTAGATTAGGTTTCTGTTTGTTTAATACACAATTTCTTTAAAATCCTCTTGATATTCGTAACATTTTAACGGCTTCAGAAGAGAATATTTTCAGTTATATAGACGGCACTTGTTTTATCGACAGGGAATGAATATTCAGAGAGGGAGCCTGGAGTGCAGGATCTCGGCAGAGCGCGCAGTGATACCAACTAAGCCCTCACTGAGCCTGCAGAGTGGCTTCCAGTCACTTCTCGTCGACCGCACTTGACTTATTTTCCAATTTACATTCAACATTCTGCTCTTACTACAAATTTTTAAATTTAGCCATCCATTAAGTTTGTTTCTACTACGAGAAACTGCGGTGTTTCCACTTACCCATTAATCAATTTCTCATTGAAAGTCTACCTTCATTGTAATGGCTTGTAGCCAGTTGCAGGGGAGAAGTCCCTTCTGCCCGGTGTCTTAGCTTCCCCGTGTTGACTCTCACGGACACTTATTCAAGGAAGTCTATCCGTACAACTTTTGGCAATACAGTTGTTGCACAATCCAGAAAATGCGGTGATAATAGAGTGTTACACATCACGCTAAGCATAAGGGTGAAGTATCTCGGCAATATCAAGACTGGATTGTCACGCCCTGCAATATCACATCCCGCGAATGGAGCCCTTGATATAGTTTAGTGTGGAATACTTCTTGTAACCAATGAGAGTAGCTAAGCTACGCCGTTTAGAAGCTGGGCATGCTAATGCCAGGTACTACTGTAGAGCAATGCCTTATTATTTATTATTCTACATTCGAGTTGTCTGGGTGCCATTACAAAACATACACCAGAGGTCTTTATCTTACCCTGTCAGCTTAGAACCTTTCAACTTTATTTTATTTTTCTTCTGCTAGGGAGCGCTACTGTCAACGATCATACAGTCCGCTGAATTAGTTTCACTTGTGCGCTTGATCGCAGTATTTGCCATCATTATTGTATGTCTAGCTTGAAAGCGCTCATTCTTCTTTTTACTAATTAATAGCAAATAATGTCCACTTGATACGGTTGGTAGTTCGTGTGATCATATTTTATTTAAAATTAAGTCCAAACATGTTTAGTAGAAAATAGTTTTTAAAAAGTCCGATGCTTTTTACTTCTCGGCTGTTGGGGAAAATAATACAAACAATATTATGATTTCAGGATATTTCAAAATAATTTAAATCCAATTAATGCGGCAATAACTTATCCGCAAACGTTCTATCTATGGGCGATTATATTTAATGTCTTTGAATATTTGTTGGGAAAATATTTGTCTAAAATGATTGCCTGAAATATTTCTTTTTGTTAAAAAAATACATATTTCAATGAATACATGAGAATACTTATAAATATACGTCAATGTGTTATTGAGACTGTGTCAATTATTTCTAAATAGGACTATGTATTTATAACAAGGAGAAAAGCGAGGCGGACATGTTTAATAGGACAAGAAACTAATCACAGACAGACAAAGTATGTTAAATAATGCTTAGAGCACATTAGTTCTACATATCAAACTTATAAGCTATCGAGTTTAAAAATCTTAGAAATATACTTTATTAGGCCATAACATACTGAAATTAAGAGTTGTGTGTTTTCTTAGATTTTATAAATAGTTTTAAATATGTTGAAATATTTTCAAATTATTCCAGAAATTTTTATTCAAATTAAAAATATAATCTATATTTAGTAAATTTTTACACATTTATTTTTATCTTATTATGTTTTTCAGCTCTCTCTTTTTTTGTGTGCAATTACATTACATTTCCAAAAAAACACAAAAAAAAATTTGGAAAGGGACTCTAACGAGAAAATAAGACGAAACCATATTTGCCAATTTTTTTTCTCAAGTGATCATCATCAGAAACTTCTTAATTGCAAATAACCACCAAAACGGCAAATAATGTTTATATAAATGTATACCTGTGGAAACTTAGTGGTAATATTATACTTATTTATTCATTGGATGGGCGTTATCCCTTCTTCTAGCTTTATAAACATAAACTGTGATAAATCATTATTATAATTATTATTCATTGCATTATAAACCAATGAAACTGTCCCATTGTTAAAACACGCTACACTACAGCAAGCTATTCTCAGGTTACACGTGTATCGCCTGACACATAGGCAACACGCAATACACACAAAAACAATCCTCAAATAACCATTCAATAAACAAGTAACGTGGTAAAGTGAACATGTCATTGCAATAATCCTCAATAATAATAATTGCCAATTACTCACACGCTTTGTTCGACTCACGGTAATGACCTAGGCACGCCGCGCTACTCGCTATTGTGAGCTGTATCGCATGTGCTTGCTAAAGGGTTTGGGGAGGGGAGGTGGCTGCTGACCACCGACTGGATGTACCTGGCCGCTGATTGGACGAGCCTGGCCACTGATAGGACGAGCCTGGCCACTGATTGGACGAGCCTGGCCACTGATAGGACGAGCCTGGCCACTGATTGGACGAGCCTGGCCACTGATTGGATGAGCCTGGTTAGTCGACAGTCGAATAGAACTGCCCTGAAAACACATGCCTTCGCCTTCTAAGAAGTCTTTAGAAATTGAGAAACGCTAGTAATTTCCTTATTTGTGCTTGTAGGATTTATATAATAAATTATTTATTTGTAAAATTCTTTTCTCGAACCTGTCGCCTCAATGTTAAATGTAAATAAGTAATTTTAACTGGAATTATATTTTTTGGATCGAGCGAGGTTCTAACCCAAGTCAGGAATCGATAGAATCACTCAGTAAATTAATTTCTCTTTTTTAAATATATTATTAATTGCTCTTCTAATAATTCTAGGGTTAATAATTACGAATTTCCAAGATGGTGGCCAAGGTGGCATTATCATCCTGCTGGTGGATGAGTAATTTAAGCAGCTTTTAGGTATTTCATAATGTTTAATTAAATAAGTTTTTCCCCCAAAAATAAACATTTTAGCATTTACCAAGAATCTAACAAAGGACAGGAATCTGTGTAATCAATTGGAGGCTGGTATATGAGGAATGAATGCTTCTTTTAGGATTTTTGTCTATATTTGGTTACTTATATAAGTATTTTAGCTTAAAATTACAATTTTAGTTTCGAGAAAGTATCGAACCATTGACGGAATTCGATTTTTTTTTTTAATGAATTTTGGACTTTTTCTGATTTTCTAGCTAAATTATTACGGATTTTCAAAATAGCAGATTCCAAGATGGCGGACGTGGAGTCATCTAAAATGGCAGCCGGCCTCCTGATCATAGGAAACAAGAGGTGAACACGGCCGAACATGTCCAATGCCTCACTCTTGGCCAGCCACCACCAAGTAGTAGTCCCATGACAATAACATTGTGCCAGACTTCACGACTCGAGAGGCATCCTCCTACTAGTCTTGTGTAACAAAGTATAAAAGGTTAAGGCTTTAATTAGACCCAATGATTGTGTCGAAGTGGTTTGATATAGTGCATGTGCATGTCAAGTAAATTTATCAAAATGTAGGAAACGCATAAGCGTCAAAAATATCAAATGAAAACGTCATATCAGTAGTGTGTAATAGTATGTCCGGAAACAGGATTCAGGATGTGGTAGTGGTGTCGGTGTCAGCCATCTTGGATTGTGACGTCACGGCGGCCATCTTGGATGACCTTGACCTTTGACATTGGCCTTGACCCCGGCGGCCATTTTGGATCCGCCATCTTGGGTGACGTCATTTTGTTTCCTCGAACTTTCCGCCATTTTGTTTTATGCCATTTTGAATTATGACGTCACCGTTTCAATTTCCGTTACGTCCGCCATCTTTAACTTTTTTATTTATTATCCGATTTTAATGAAAAAAAAATTTAAAATTTATAAAAATATTCAATTAATAAAAATTTAATAAAAATTAAAAAAAACATACATTTACGTTACGGAGCTCGGAGTCCTCGGTTCGAACCTGACGAGGTCAAAAAAAATTAAAAATGGTGACAGGTTCCTTCCTCAATGGTGGCTGCAGGCAGACTGACCCCCACCACTTTTTACCATGCTTATATATCATCAGGTAGTATGATGTCATGTCCGCCATCATGAAAATCCTTAAGTTTTATGTTAGAAAATCGAGAAAAAATTTAAAAATCATTAAAAATATTAAATAATCGAATTAAATAATAAAAATCTTTAAAACCACTATTGCACTTTTCGTTACGGCAGCCGTCTTGAAAATCCGTAATTTCAATGCTATAAATTCGGGAAAAATTCCAAAATGCATAAAAAAAAATCGCTCAATTATTGATTCCTGTCCTTGGTTCGATCCCTGGACGATTCAAAACAACTTTAATTTTAAAAAAATACCACAAAAGTGACAGGTTTGAGAAAATAAAAAACACAGCAAGTACTTTTATAAATTTTTATTACATAAATTCTAGCCTACGACAAGTACAAAAAAAACACAAAGTACTAAAGTTTTGTGTATTTCTCGAATCAATCAGTCTTCTTATTGTACGGACTAAGCCCTTTACACGACTTTAAATGTCTATTCAGTCTATCAGGTCGACATAATGGTACACCACAATTTTCACACAAAACCGAATTATCGACTTCATTAAAAGGACAGTGATATATTTCATGTCGTTTTGCAATTTGAATAGTTGCTAATGATTTGTTACAAAATATACAGCTTGATTCTGATGAATGTACAGCCAGTCTATCACAATTCCTGAGGTGACGTTTTAATCTTCCATGGTGTATAAACTTGCTTAAACACCTGTTGCACTTATATTTAATGCGTTCAGAGTTATTACTACAATTGTGTGTTACATAATCACGTAATTTCAAGTTTTTGATCTTCTCACAGTACGTACAGTTGGGTGATGGAACACCGTTGGATGCTCCTTCATTCATCAATGACACTGGAACTGTTGACAACCATTGTAACACTGCTGTCATGTTAACTTCTGAAGCCTTTGAGGTCTGCTCTGCGGAAGATGTTGCATGCGTCGAAATCTCCTGCTGTGCTGAGAGAGCAGGTGTAGCTGTAGACGTCGTTGTCATCGTGCTCTGCACTGATGATGGTAGACCTTCGATCCAGGTTGGTGTAGATAGTGGTAATGATGCCATCGAGTTCTCAAGAATAGCTAGATACAGGTCTATTATGTTATACAAGTCTAACTATCCGAGCCGTTCATCACCGCAGCCAGAGACAGACTGAAGTCCATATCACCAGGGTCTCACTTATATATTCTCATTAACTGGTTCAACACATGAGTCAAAACAATAACCATGTTCATTATACTTGCACTTAACTTTCTCGGAGCATTTTATATAATGACGATGTAAGCTGTCGAGACGTGAAATTAGTTTACCGCACTTATTGCACTGAAATTGTATTCTTTTCAGTAAATTATTCGGACAACTGCTTATTTCATGTCTGCGCGCGCTTGAAGTGATAGTAAATGATGCGACACAGTATTTGCACTGATGCGAAGTACGCTCTTCATTAATTGAAGTCTCCTCTGCAGTCGGTATCGGGATCTCCGCGGCTGTCGACACCACATCCATTGAGCTCTCCGCTGCCGTGGTCTCCTCTGCATCTGGTATCGGAATCTCCGACTCCATCATCATTGCTGTCATCGAGGTCCCCGCTGCTGACGGTAAACAGTCTATCCCGGTCGACATTGGAGCAGTAACTAAATCTCACGAAATTGACTGAAGAGAGCAGGTCCGTACTGCACTGCGGCCAGAGGTAGACTGAGGGTCCACTCGTCTGAACCTCGCTTATATACCCGCGGTCTACTGGAATACTACATGAGTCAAAATATTGTCTGTATTTAAAATTATTTTTTATTAGGTACCTAAAAATTGTAGAAATAAAAAACTAACTAACACAAGTTCAGATTTACACATTTATTTATAAAAATTACACAAATGAATGATAGGTTAAGGAATTAAGCATTTTCACAAGCAAAGTCTTTAATGCCGCACGAACTGCCTCGTCGACTCCGGTTACAACTAGATCACAGGTCACGGGATCAGGAACACAGGTTTCCAGCTGGTCAACTTCTGCGATGTCGTCATCTCGAGCGAGACATGGTCGATGACGTCTGTGACCACGTCTGCGCCTTGGCTCTACTGCAGTGCTAGTTGGGACAGATTCACTGCCTGAACTTCGACGACGTGACGAACGTCGTTTGGACGTCTGCGTAGAAGCATCACAGGTCGCATCAGGTTGCAACACGCCCATGTTTGGTGTTGCACGTGCAGACGAGGCGACTACCTCAGCGATGCTAGCAGGAAGGATCGTGTGCGGTCTCATGTGATAGACGACACAGTTTCCAGGTTCGCAACAATCTAATAGCTGCTGAGTCGGTTCGTAGGACACAAGAAAGTGCGCAAACCGACAATGCTGAGCGCCTCCATCACAGGTTTCTGTATATGTACGTAGATACGCGGCATCCCAGTAGCTGTACTCGACACTTCTGAAGCTAGGTCGCACGCTCACGTACACGTCAGCAGGATGAAACGTAAACATCTTCTTACAGGTCGAACGACAACTGATGGCACGAACGGATGTACGACATTTATATATGCGGGCTCCTACTAACACTGTGTGTGCCATTTCCGCATTAGCTGCGAGTTTGTACAGGCACAGACCCGTTCCAGGCAGCGGCCACCAGTGAGATGTGAGGGATGAGCGACTCACGTATGAGATAATGGGCAGGTTCCAGGCAGCGGCAACCAGTGAGATGACGTGAGTGATGAGCGACTCACGTATGAGATCATGGGCTGGTTCCAGGCAGCGGCCAGCAGTGAGATGTGAGGGATGAGCGACTCACGTATGAGATCATGGGCAGGTTCCAGGCAGCGGCCAGCAGTGAGATGTGAGGGATGAGCGACTCACGTATGAGATCATGGGCAGGTTCCAGGCAGCGGCCAGCAGTGAGATGATGTGAGGGATGAGCGACTCACGTATGAGATCATGGGCAGGTTCCAGGCAGCGGCCAGCAGTGAGATGATGTGAAGGATGAGCGACTCACGTATGAGATCATGGCAGGTTCCAGGCAGCGGCCAGCAGTGAGATGATGTGAAGGATGAGCGACTCACGTATGAGATCATGGCAGGTTCCAGGCAGCGGCCAGCAGTGAGATGATGTGAGGGATGAGCGACTCACGTATGAGATCATGGGCAGGTTCCAGGCAGCGGCCAGCAGTGAGATGATGTGAAGGATGAGCGACTCACGTATGAGATCATGGCAGGTTCCAGGCAGCGGCCACCAGTGAGATGATGTGAGGGATGAGCGACTCACGTATGAGAGCATGGGCAGGTACCAGGCAGCGGCCAGCAGTGAGATGATGTGAGGGATGAGCGACTCACGTATGAGATCATGGCAGGTTCCAGGCAGCAGCCATCAGTGAGATGATGTGAGGGATGAGCGACTCACGTATGAGAGCATGGGCTGGTTCCAGGCAGCGGCCAGCAGTGAGATGATGTGGGAGATGAGCGACTCACGTATGAGATCATGGGAAGGTTCCAGGCAGCGGCCACCAGCGCCTCGGAGCGGCATGTGTCGCCGGGGCCGATGAAGGCGACGGTGCCGTTGTCCCTCATCTGGGTCATGACCTGGAGGGCAAGCACTTGCCCCGGACTGCGCCCCGGACCGCCCCCGATGTCTGCTGGCAGGTAGTGCAGTCTGTGGTGTGGCAGCAGGCGAGGGTCCTGGTTGACTGCGCTCACTGCCAGGGGCATGGCCCCCAGCTCCACGGGCGCGTGCGAGTACATGGCGAGGAACCCCACCGTCACTGCGCTAGCTCCAGCCTCCGTGTGCCCTTCTTCCTGTACAACTGATAACCAGCACTGCTTTCATTGCGAGCCGTCGGGCCGGTACTAGACACATACTGACATGAACATGCATGTATACAGATAGACATAAGGAAAATATTATTAGAAGAGGATAAAATATTTTAGTTCTTTGAAGTGCCAAGCATCCATCAGTTATCATTGATAATATTATATTTGAAATATTTGTGCAACGGGAGTGCATGACTTGATGTAAGCTTTTGGACATATGCCATTGCTAAGCACATAATGTCTGTAGAATTTTTTTTGCGGGGAAGTCCGTGTTATTTGGTCCGACTCTAGTTCAAGAGCTTGTTTGTAGATAGCAGAACAATGCAGCGCCTCACAACCAGTGCCGCTCAGAAGCGGCGTACCTAGAAACTTTCAGTTGTCGAGCGCTAACGACACACATGTGACGCTGCTTTGTTTGCGAACGGTGATTTTGATCTTATTTCGTGCCGATTTGGAAATTGTCTTCGTTTGTATTCATGTTGCCCATTTAATAACGTCAATAAACCTGAAAAATATTCAATCCTCTGGGGTAAGTAAACTAATGCATCAAATGTCTGGAAAATGTTTGTTACAAATTGTGAAATGTTTTCGGTGCCTGTTACCTGGTGTGTAATTTGGACCAACGAAATCCGTGTAATTTGGACCAGTCCAAATTACACGGACAGTAGAAATGACAACATAAAAATTCGGAAAATTCATATTTCTATATAATTTTATACAGTTCTTAAAATAAAATTTTACAGTTCACGAACTGAGTAGTCCAGTTCCAAAACTCGCCTTGTCCTCTTTCACTGGAACAGAGAAAATCGAGAAAAACTGATATGCAAAGAGGTTGTGACATAGCCAACACACAGTAGGTATGAATCATTTCAAAAATTAAATTGAAATATGTTTCTTGAGGTCTTTGAAATGTAACAGTATACACAAATATTAAAACTGTTAAAATAAATTGCACAAGATGAGTTTTGGAACAATACTTTGGACAAGGTGAATTTTGGAACAGTATATAATACAAAATGAATTTTTTCGTAAGGAAAACCAGTAACCAACTCTTTGATTACATCTCGTATTTTAATAATGATACAAAATACATTTTTTTAACAAAAAATAGTATTTTTCTAGTGCATATTAAGATCCTACACTGACTGAAGTTTCTCCTTATTTTCTCAATATTGTCAACTAAAAAATATGTTGAACTATTTCAAAACATCATACTCTCAAATCTTCATCAACCATAGGTTCATCATCATCCTCTTCATGCACAGTTGTGTATTGTCTGGCAATAACATCTCTATAAAATGCCAAACTTGCATTCTCCTTCCATTCAGGCCCATAGTGCTTCGACAGTAGCTTATTCACATCATTGGCTTTGGCAGCATTTGGATGGAGTCCTAGTGGAACTATTACTGGATTAATTTGTTGGAAACACTTGCCACGTCTGCAAATACCTTTAGTTTCCATAAGGTCAGTTCGGTAATTGGGTTCCCCTCGAACAAGTACTTTACTTTCTTTTGATTTCTTCAAAATGAACCGCTTCGTGTTACAAAATTTGAAGTGCCATGAACTGGTAGGTCGCACAACTTCTGCAATAGCTGATTTCCAATCGTAGAAAGCAAAACCAGCATTGCCAGGCTTGATTACAGTTCTGAACTCTCCAAATATATCAAAATATTATTGGGGTGACACTATCACTTCCTTTGCTTTTACCCGCTTTTCAATACGACCAAAAACACGGTCTGCTGGCAGGAATGAGTGTCCAGGTACGGGGAAAATGATGTGTACTTCCTTGATGTGTTGTGGTGCTTCACACTTTAACCATTTTGATACCATACCTACCATCATACTATTTTTATTTTGGCCTCCGCAGCCGTCAGCAAAAAGCCTTATAGTTGTTATTGTGTAATCGATTCCAGTATTCTGCAAGCAGTGGTGAACACATGATGAAATTTCATTAGAGCCTTTGTGTGCATCAAGTTCTGTCCATGTGTAAATAAACGCGTTTGTTCTGTTTTAGACGATCCTTGACAAACAGTAAAATTATACACATAGAATTGTCTGCTAAAATAGGCACTTTGATCTGGTACCTTTGGTAGTACCATATTTTTTTGGCAATCAAAAGAAAATGTGATGGTATTATCATGATTTTCTTTCAGCATATCATAGAAAGCTTTCGAACGGAGTTTGTGAACCCTAAATTCGACTCTCAGCCCTTGTTTCACATGCTCATTGTTTTCAGTTTTTATTTTACCTTCAAGTTCAATGCAACGAGAGCACTTATCTGTAGCTGGACTACGAAAGCTGACATTGTAATCATTGTCAAAAATTGTTTACAACAATTAATAATACGTATATACACTTATACCAAAATATGAATATGTTTATGTGATTATAAAAAAACAGTTTTTACCTTCTAAAACAATGTTACATTAGACTTTATATTATGTGGACATAACCACTTTTGATTAATGCAGTTAGTTTGTCCATGGCTGATTATAGGACAAGGCGACTTTTGAAACAGTTTTTATATATATGGACAAGGAGAGTTTTGTAACACAAAACCTTGTGGACAAGAAGAGTTTTGGAACAGTACCTGGTTTTCAAATTGTGTCTGTTATTAGACATGGGGAGTTGGGGAACGTGTTATAATGCTATCTATTGCGCACTTATAAAAGCTGCACAAAACAATAAATAACTCAATTTTCCTTGGTGATGGACAAGGCGAGTTTTGGAACTGGACTACTCAACTACAGTTACACCTAGAGTGTATTAATTATGTCTATTTAATTTTCAGATGACGACGAGAGAAGACCGAAAGTCGTAGGGAATTTACTGTAAATGGACATTAGAAAACTTAAGTGAAGCTCTAAATGCTGTAAAGAATGGCGTCGGGTTGAATAAGGCAGCACAGAGATTTAATTACCTCCAAATACACTTAAGAGGTATGCGGCCGATCAAAAAAAGTCTATTGTACCCATTGGATGACCAACAGATTTACCTCCTGAATTAGAGGAAGATCTAGTGCAGCATATTTTGCACTTGGAGAGATTGTTCTATGGGTGAGTAAATTAGCCTAGGATAGGCTATGAAATTTTTAATGCTATTCACAATAGGGTTAATTGTAAGCGCTAATGAAGTTCTATTATGCTATAAAAGATGTTTTATTTGTTTCAGTTTAACCCGGAATTCAGTAATGAAACTGACATTTGAAATAGCGAAGGCAAATGGAATCACAACTCGCTTTTGCTATGCGACAGAGACAGCTGGAAAGGAATGGTTCTCTGGTTTCATGAAACGTCACCCTGAAATCAATCTGAGAAGCCCTGAAGCGACCTTTCTTGCAAGAGCTTCTGGATAAAACAAAGTTGTTGTTCAAAAGTTATTTGATACTTTGGAAAATCTGGTTGATGAACACAACATCACAACATTCAAAGTGTTCAATATGGATGAAACATCGCACACTGTTGTCCAGCGTCCAAACAAAATTGTTGCAATGAGGGACAAACACCAAGTTGGGGCAGTCACAAGCTGTGATCGTGGACAGAACGTGACTGGTGTTTATGCATTCAGTGCAGCAGGGGTTTATCTTCCACCTATGCTTATCTATGGCAGGAAACGTATGAGGAAAGTCTTACAATTGGAGCACTGAATGGTACAATTTTCTGTTGTCAAGAGAAGGGCTGGATAAATACTGATTTATTTTGTGAATGGATGAGACATTTTATTTCCTTTGTGAAACCATCACTCGAAGAAAAGGTGTTACTGATTCTAGATGGCCACATCAGTTACACCCAAAGCCTAGTTGCGATTGAAATAGCACGGAAACATGGTGTCATAATGTTATCACTGCCATCCCATTGCACGCATCGCATGCAACCATTATATGTGGGCTTTTTCAAACCACTTAATACCTTCGTGAGTAGTGCAATTTCTACCAAACTGAGAGAGAAGACAGGGAAAACTTCGACAACAGAACACATCGCATCACTGGTTGGAGTGGCATTTCCAAGGGCTGCAACAATGTCAACTGCAGTAAATGCATTCAGGACCACAGGATTATGGCCAGTTGATCGACATGTCTTCTCAGATGCTGACTTTGCTCCATTCGAAGTCACAGATCAGCCACCATTAATGCTTCCATAAAAAAAATGTCAGTCATTGATCACCAAGTTGGGCCTATTGCTCAGGTGAACAAAGATCCTACACCAGATGAAACTGTTAGACCTACTGCTAATGTGGACAATATTCTTTCGCCAAATTCAACAGATAAGTCCTATTCCATCGACATCTGGAGAATGCTCGAAGAGGAGAACAACAAAGCGACGTTCTGCTTCCGGTGTGATTCTGACAGGTACACCCCACAAAAACACCCAGTTGCAACCACCCCCCACCATAACCAAACCGAAGAAACGAAAAGTGTTTCAAAAAGAAGAAACAGTGTCTCACCAATCAACAAATACTGTATCGTGTATCGTTTGTGGGGATTCAAATGATGAAGACTGGATCCAGTTTCACGAATGCAAAGGATGGGCTCATGAAGACTGTGCGGACATAAGTGACAAGCTTTATTACTTTTGTGATGTGTGCTACAAAGAAACGAAAATGTAAATCTTCATGCAAAAATTAGCAAACATTAATATCCTACAATTTAATCATACTTTTTACGTTAATTTGGATTGTAAAATGTATTTTTATCATTTATCATTTTAAATCATATTTATCAATAGTCAAAGATGTTGTTTTCATATTAAAGAAATACATCTGAAATTTAGTGTAAAAGTTTGTAAAATCTATGGTGCAGTCCAAATTACACACCATGCTGGGCCAAATTACACGCCATCGATCCAAAATACACGCCTCTGAAAATTTGATATTACAATTTTTTTCTAAGAAACTACTGTCGTTAATTTGAAAATGCAATTTCATGGTATTAGGTGTTCCGCAAAGTAGATGTTTATCTCAACTAATCTTTAATATTTAATAAATGATATTACAACTGTAATCAGAATTGATCAAGAAAATATGCTGATGAAAAATATATATAATTGGGAAATATGTTTGTGAAACTATTCAGCAAGATATTTCAGCTGTCCGGAACTGATTTTCAAGTTAACAAACGTCTCTGAATTACGATAGCATTTATTGTATAACCTTTAGTAAAAAAAACTAATTCAATTAATAAGAATTATCACATATTAAGTAATGACATTAAACGTGGTGTTCTCTTTTAAGACCTTCGAGTTATATTGGATGCCAAGCTTTTTTTCACCAACATGTAGATAATACTATAAGCAACACATGCAGATCTTTAAGTCTTATTAAATTTATAACTTTCTCTGCATCATCTAATTTTAATTAGAAAAGAATTGAAAGTATGCATAAAAAGTTCTTAAATTAATATTTAAATATTTCAGGCATTTAAATTATTTTGAATATGCTACATTCCTATATAAAAGTTGCATTTTCTATTTATTAGACATTCAATCAATGATGCAATTTATATTATGTACATTTTATTACCATTTTTTTTTTGGTTCAGACATAATATCTCGGTTTAATTAAGAATTCCAACTTGCGATTACAGAATTAGTGACACTTTTAAAACCATTAGTAACTATAAAATGTGTAACAAATTATAACTCTTTTTGAATAATCTAGAAACATTCAATGGTAAAAAACGTAAGCAAAAAGTTATTTTAAACTTTTGTAATCTACATATTTATTTTGTATACACCATTTCAAATTCTGTTTAAGATTTTTGTGAAAATCAAAGTAACCACTTAGTTAACATGAACTTTATCAATCTTTATCTATCTGTGTGTTGTGTTGTTTCATGTTTTGTCGCAAAGTTATTTATATGTATCAGTATATGTGTTAAAGTGTTTTTTGGTGTGATTTTATGTGTCATAATTCGTTTATAGGTGCTGTAAGGCACAAAAAACTACATTTAAACTTGATCTGACAGTTCTAATGAATCAGAATAATATGCTACGCATAGTAAAATTTTTTATTTCCTAATTTTTGAAAGACTGCAAGCCTGGAAAAGCCCACCAACATTCGTTGTACGAGCCTTTGTCTCCCCTAGAGCGCCTGTGCTGCTTGACCTGTGCCTTCTACACTACACAAAATTATTTTCCTCGTTTTTCAGCATCTTAAAAATACATTTTTTAGACTTTAAATAAGTTAATATGGATATTAAAAACCTTAATATCTGAGCTTTTTTTTGTGTTCCATCGCCCTAATAATGAAAACATTACATAAGAAAACCTTTGAATATTTGCTTTGGAATTGTACTCATTAAATAATTATGTACAATTATTTTTAATTATTCCAGTGTGGAAAAATGTAAATTCTATGAAGCTAGTTACGTTATGATTTTACGAGTAAGGCCGTTTTCCTCATTCCGTAGACTAAATTTTTGCAGAATTCTCCTTTGTCCTTTTTAAGTTATGGCAGTTTTCCATTATGCTACTTTTCCGTTGCTTCCTTCAAAACGGGAGGAAAAGTGCCATAATGGAAAACAACAATATTTTTTTTACAAATCGTCGTAATAAGAATACAGTGCTGCTCCCTATAACATTTGTTTATACTAGTGCGCAATCTATGCGGTGATTTGTGATTGCAACTATGACAGTCAGAAGCGTTATCTGTAGGCTTTAAAGTTAACTTGAGTAACAGCTAGAGGGTTGACAGCGCTACCTGCCGAGTATTCTATACTCCACTTCGAGAGCAATGCTGCTGTACTCATTCCATGGAGTATATAAGAAAATATGGCAGAATTCCGTCTCGTTATTGCAGTTTTCCGTTATGTATTTTTTCGAGGTCTTCATTAAAAAACAATTTTTTGTCAAATAATTTTCTATAATTTTATGTATATAAGAGAAATAATTTTTATTTGCACAACATTAAAATAAATTGAAATTTATTTAATATTTTGTTCTTATTAAATTAAATGTTTCTTATATTCTCATTTTTGAACTGGCACCTTAGTCATCGTACATCTAACTGGTACTTCCATACTAAGCACGCTTGTAAAGTATTTTACTTTAGTGTTAAGATTAGTTGAAATTGTTACACAAATTACAAGTCTCTGTAGGTTACAAGAGACTGTATGAAACACGAGTGTAATATTAACTTGTGCCTTGTAAACCTCCGCTTGTAGTTTTATGAAACAACTTCCTTGGTTTTTTCCTCACCTAGAAGGAAATTGACTTGTGTATTGAAGGCTTGTAGTTTTTTTTTTTTTTTTTTTTTTTTTGCGGCACTACGATAACACGTTGTTCTCTCATTCCGAAGGGGCGTGTTCGAATCCTGGTTCGTACATTTCGCCTTTCCCCGGGTCCCCCATGAGTCCGTCCCCAATGCTTGTTCTGCTATTGTGTGAGTCCGACTGTGTTTGTTCCGGTGTGGAAGAGACCCAAAACCAAAATTAAAATATTTTACTGCAACCTTATTCACACAAGCAAAACCTAATTTCCTTGTGAGTTGGCTAGTTTGCTAGTTAGTGCATGGAGTCTACTTCCCTTCAAAACAAGCCTGAGAACTTCTGGCCAATCAGCAAGGTCGTGAAGAAACACGCGTGACTATGATTGGCTCCAGGGGTTTTGGATGGAAAACCCAAATATAACAAACTTTTTGTTAAGCTTTTCGGTTTACCTGTAGGTAAGGATGTATGATATAACCAGAACTGGACTCCCCAAAGGGTAAAGAATCATTCTCCATTCGGAAGAATAAGAGTGTTGGCCACATAACATGAGAATAAAACTTTCAAGAAATTGGGCTTCGAGTGGGACAACCCCCCTCCTCTAAATGGACATGGAAGAACTGCGCAACTGCTGGAAGGGCATTGGAGACGTAAAAAAAATGCCTCGCAAAACACAACAATATTGTGAGTAG
The DNA here is from genome assembly GCF_032445375.1 of Bacillus rossius redtenbacheri. Classification (NCBI taxonomy): domain Eukaryota; kingdom Metazoa; phylum Arthropoda; class Insecta; order Phasmatodea; family Bacillidae; genus Bacillus; species Bacillus rossius. Next base: position 2,810,583 of record NC_086336.1, on the reverse strand, counting down.
CCAAGCGTGGCCTAAGAAATTGGGAATTATGTAAACTGGAGAGAATTGAGCCCAAAAAAATATTCCGACAAGGACCAAAGAGAAAATACCGATGGAAATCAATTCAAAGCCGAAAACGCTTTCAAACTAAGGCTGCGTTCACGCAAGCGAGTGCATATGAGCCTATTACACGGCTGTGCGAAGTCGGTTCACAACTGAAATCCTACTGTTAATTTCTGCCAATAAAATTTCTCGATGTAGCAGACATTTCGGTAAAGTTACTAAGTTATTAACTGCCAAATGATCATCGCGTGACATCTGACCAGTCATTTCTCAGCACAGTTTGTCAGCATATAAATAAGGATTATATAAAAAAAATTAGTCAACCATTCTAACCACGACACATTTTTATTTACAATTTTTACTAGTGACTTATAAGTAACAGCATTACTTAATTTTTAAAGCGGAAATCACACCTGAGCATTGTAATATCTCAACGATTTCTTGCCACACTACGATTGATAAGTATAAACCGTTACAGTCCGCAAAATGGCTTCCTACTCTACTCTCGTTGGTTGTTGCGCCGTGCGACCGTAACAGAAATAAACAGTGCCTATTCATTTCCCTTCCACGAGCTCAGCCTCTCTCGTGCACACGTCCGTGCTACGCGCTGTTGTGAACCGGCAGGTTGGGAAACATGGCGGTCAGATACCTACTGTCACTGTTAAAGTTTTTTTTTGACGTGATAACGTCTAATAAATCGATGAACGCCAGCTGCACGCACGAAAAAGAGTCCCGTTACGCACATTGTTCCGTTACCCTGTGACCCGTTACGCTCATTGTACGCTTGCGCCGCATATATCTCTCTTCCACTCGACTGTTTATAAAGTGAAGTGAAAAGTTAATGTGGTTTTCATTGCCAGGGGTGCAACAACAGGGGGGGGCGCAAGGGTATTTTGCCCCCCCCCCCCTGAAACCTTGAAATGGGGGCAAACGGGGGCAAATAAAGTGCTGTGTAATCAATTTTTAGATAATAAAACTGCTTAAATAGCACCATTTTCCACCTTGAAATACAAATTTTCCCGGGGGAACGATCCCCCACCCCCCGCTTCAATAAGGGGGGGGGGATCGATGATTCTTTATAAAAAGGTATATTGCCCCCCCCCCCCTCTATGGAAATTTAGTTGTTGCGTCCCTGTTCATTGCTTATTACAACAGTTTCGGCAATAAAGGTTAATTATTCTTGCATTTTAAAAATCTGATTACTAGTATAATTTCAAGTATTTATTCTTTTATTGTTAAAATAAAAATGATTCCATTTTATTCATAAAGTTTGCAATCATTTCATCAATGTTTTGTTATGACGTTGTCACGTTAAACTATCGTCCGTAAATCGACTTTACAGACAAAAAAAAATTTTTCAATCGTGAATCCAGCCTAAGAGCCGGACGCAGTTGTGCCAATCCTGGAGACGGGGAAGTTAACACTTGACGTCTGACAGTGGAAGGGTTGCCTCTCCAACTGTTTAAAAGACATGTAGGTAACAGTTGCGGTATCGCGGATGTGTGTGTGTGGTCATGAGGCTAGGGCGCCTCGCTGTGTCTGCAGGCTCTGCGGATACACAGAGCATGTCGCGTCCAGTGGCCTGACTTGCTATTCCTCAATCTTTATGGTTTTGACGTGATAACGTCTTACAAATCGATGAACGCCGGCTGCACGCACGAAAAATTTTCACGTTCCGCCTGAGCCGAGCGTGCAAGAACCGGCAAACCTCCGTGCGAGAAAATCTTCTATAATATCAAACAGGTTATGGCTGTCTGTTTTTAACTAATTGTTCGTGATTACATTTTAACTAATTATTTAAATTAAATTTGCAAAAACTGTAAATAATATTTGAAAGTTAAAAAGTATGCAATTTTTCATCAATGTTTTCTTATGACGTTCTCACGTAAAATTATCGTCCGTAAACTGACTTTACAGACAAACCCCCCCCCCCCCTTTTTTTTAAGTTATTCAAGCTGCAGAGTAAAAACATTATTTTATTATGTACCTTTTCTGTAGATCTAATTTTGCTTCATGTTATAGATTTGAGTCCTGCTTGCAATAACCCCACTCTTTGTACTGGTAACTTTGTGACTTCATTTAGAAATAATGTGCATTTTCAGTAAATTCTGAGGTAATAATTCACCCACTGGTGTTTCAGATCTCCTTGATGTCTAGTGAAGCCTTCCCTCTCAAGATTTACGTTCTGGCGTTTCTGCGACTGCGCCATACAGATACATCACACATGGGTGAAGTTGGTAGTCATGTACCACGCGTTGTGCCAAATAATTCCTTCGAAGAAGATGAAAACCTTAACAATGAGACCTATGAGCCAAATGATGACCCAAGTAATGGAAATTCAGAAGAAAATTATAATTTTGCTGTAGAAAAGAAGAAACAACCCATAAAAAAACAGAAAACGCAAACCTGACATAAGCAACCGGAATAAGGAAGGGAATATATAATGAAGAGAGAAAAATAATTCGTGTGAGAGTATGAAAGACTATGTTCACCTATACATTGTGTCTTGGTAGTTGGTGTTTGCAGAACTGCTCTTAAATGCTCCAAATAAATATTAATGGCCTACAGTCCAAAATAAAAGAGTGTCCATAAATTGTGTTTACAACATGGTAAACAAACGAAGAAGTTCCGCAGATGGTAGATAAGCAACGACGAAATAAACATATTTAAATACAGTTTACTGTTCTCTGTACTACTATACTATTACAATAAGCTTTGTAGATATATGTTTTTTTTGACGTGACAACGTCTAATAAATCAATGAACGCCTGCTAAACGCACGAATAAATGTCCCGTTACACACATTGTTCCGTTACGCTGTGTCCCGTTACGCTCATTGTACGCTTGCGCCGCATCTATCTCTCTTCCACTCGATTGGCCTATGCGTCTGAGGAGAAGAAAGACAGCGGCAGCACACAACTTATAAAGTGAAGTGAAAAGTTAATATGGTTTTCATTGCTTATTACAACAACAATGTCGCCAATTAAGGTTAATTATTCTTGCATTTTAAAAATCTGATTACTAGTATAATTTCAAGTATTTATTCTTTTATTATTAAACAAAGTAGCATCTGTCGGCGAGTGCAGTTATAATAGGTTATGTTACAATTGACTAAAAAATTATGTTGATTCATATAACTGATGATAGATATTTTATTACAGTTTATTTATATGAAAACTTGTTCATAATTATATTTAAACTTCATAGCTAAACGCCAGTTTTTAAAATTAATTACAAGTCGTCTACACGTGAACTGTTTCGTCGACTGTTTATAAAGTGAAGTGAAAAGTGATGTGGTTTTCATTGCTTATTACAACAACAATTTCTGCAATAAAACTTAATTATTCTTTCATTTTAAAAATCTTATTACTAGTATAATGTCAAGTATTTATTCTTTTATTATTAAAATAAAACGATTCAATTTTATTCATAAAAGTTTGCAATCATTTCATTAATGTTTTGTTATGACGTTGTCACTTTAAACTATCGTCCATAAACCGACTTTACAGACAACCAATTTTTCTTCAAGTTCGCCTCTGAATAACGGAAATTTCATTTCGGCTCACAAACTTGTGTGACTTATAACTAACTGCCTACTTTTACTCATTTTAATGTTTGATGGCAATTTTTACAAAGTTCTCCGCCCCTGCATTTGCCTTAGGTACACAACCCGCATTCCTAGCTGCTTGGCAAATCACCTAACTTCACGCCAAAATGATTATTGTCATGGATTTCACTTGCACTTTTTCCGTCAAACTACAAGGTACCGTTTTATTCTAATATAACTAAATCTGCCTTTCTTTTTACCCGTCAGTAAATAAATTTTAGAAATCGGCCAGTTATAATTTCTGATTATTTTCTATACATACCCAATGAATGGCTTGTTTCAAGCATAATTAGCTTCGAAGATATTCTTTATTATTTATAAACCGGATTTACTTTTTTTTTTACTTGAAGAGGTTGGAGTTTATGAAATTATAAAAATTGAATTTTTAATGATTCGTTGTTAATTTTTTGTACACAATATTTTACCTCCCACTTTATTAGCTTTGAAGATTTTATTTTTTACGGTAAAATAACTCTCGTTCACTGTCCAACAACGGAGAAAATAAAAATCACAGTACGTAGTACGTAACTCAGTATGTACCTATATTGTTTATGCACTTTTTCTTATTTTCCGCTCTAAAAGATTCGAAGATATTGATTTTATTTTTAAAACAAACTTACCATTTTTACACCCCTAATGGGTGGAATTTCAAATAATGGTTAAAGTAAGTTTGTAGTGTTTGGTTGTTTATTATTTTTTCCAAGTAACCTACTGATTTGTTAGCTTTATAGATATTAATTTTTTAATAAAAGAAACTTAATTTAACGTTCAAATTTAAAAAAAAAATAAGAATAAAAATAACTACGTTTCTCAGCATGCATGTTTTTCTTTCCTCCCGCTTAAATTTGTACCTTTGACACCCTTTAGAGGTGAAATTTCGAAAAATGGTAAAATATAACTTAGTTTGTTTGGTATGTTAATTTTTCAGATTCATAATCTTTATTTACGCTTTATTAGGTTCAGATATACGATAATTTATTGTAAAACATTTTTTTTTCTTAGTTTTCGCTCATTTAGGAGTGGAATTTTGTAAGTATATCATAGATATAGCCCAATATTTAATTAAACCAAAATTTTTCCAATAAAAATGTTTCTCCGCTCTGTTCAGTAGTTTTCTAGTGATGCCGGAGCAGACAAACAAACAGCCCGACTAGTGCACCGTGAATGTAAACGAGGAAGGGAAACGGAAACCCCTCTACAGTTGCAACAGTGAAAGAGACGCCGTTTCTGCGTGCCCGTAGCGGCAATGCCTGTGGAAACGAGCTCACAGGTTTGCGCGACTTCTTACATCTCTTACGACTCTTAGTGGACATCAGTTGTAAACATTTGTGACACAACAACGAATGCAAGGGATGTGTTGTGTTAAAAATTTACAGAAATAGCCCTTAAGCAATAGTATGATTTTTAAGGGCTATTACTTGTTGAAGTTAAGACTTTTTTTAGCCTTCTCTTAAGCTTAACCACAGTATTACTCACATACGCAAAAATAATACGTCATAAACTAAACTAAAATAATTAATAGCTTGAGAACTAAAATCCAGGCTTTTGGCACTGCTAAAGAACACGGAGAAAAGTTAATAACATGAAATATTAAAAAGAACCTAAAACAGGAATGCAGCACATGTGGTTACACGCACTCAGTGGCGACCTTGGACGCTGTGTCTCGCCACATCACGTGTATGAGCCTCCCAGCTCTGCATACTCCAGTCCCGCTGCAGGAACAGTGCTGCGTCTCGCGGCGGCGATACGAACTTCAAGGTCCGATTTACGAGCGTGTGCGCAAAAACCAATCGGTTGCAAGAAATAATCTGGGCTTGATTTTAAATCCGTGTTTCATGAAGTCGCAACCAGCCAAGCTGGCCATGATACTCAAGACGGATTATAAGTTAAAAATCAACCGTAAACATGCATTTGATGCCAGATTTTGTGTTGGATTGTCATACACCACATGACAACGGTCAACAATGAGCACGAGGCGGGAGGAAGTGTGGAGTGAGGCTGACCTGGCGGGCAGGCGCGCTGACCCCGGCAGCCCAGCAGAGCAGACACGACCAGCAGCGCCCTCATGTCGCGGCGGCCAGCAACACACTGCAGCCCCTCTCTCCCCTACAACCCTCCCCAACACTGCGCAGTAGCGCTGCCAGCGGGGAAGCCTTCATCTCACAGACGAGAGAGCCACACCCGAAGTTCCCCGAAGTTCATGCTCGCTTTCCCCCCCCCCCCCCCCCCCCGTTCTATCTCATTGTATAAACCAGTGTGGCATTAACTTTTGCGGTCGATTAGGATAGGTTAGCTACATTATAAATACTTTAAAACATTGTGGATGGTTGGTTATATCAGGTAAGTAAAAGTATAGCTACGTTAAAAATACTGTAAAATCATTTTATGGTTGCTTAGCAAATAACTTTTTAATATGTAGCTATCCAGGGCTAGGAAACAGTTTACATGATTTCACTGTATTTTTAATGTAGCTATCCTAACCAAATAAACCGTCCACAATGTTTTAAAGTATTAATAATGTAGCTAACCTAACCTAATTGACCATTAGTTATCATGAATTACAATGAACAAAAACAACCGAAGATGCACGATCGGGAGTTTGGCTCTCTCGTCTGTGAGATGAAGGCTTCCCGCGCAGTAGCGGGGTGCCGGGTGCGACCACGGAACAGGGAGGGCCACTCCTGCAGTGGAAGCCATGTGGCGCTATCTGTCGGGTGAGCCCGTAACTACTACCGAAAAGAAAACTCCGGATACAAGCTTTGAGGTTAATGATGTTAATTTATCTACTTGACAACTACTTTATTAAAAATAATGACTTCGGCTGTGCAAAAAAACACTTAATGATGTTTTATAATTAAAAAGGGGGTTTTGTTATATACAAATGAGTAGGAGATGCAAAAATTTTCTGGTATGCCACACCACCAAATATTTTGCTACCAAAATAGAGAGAATTAATTTTCACTGGCTTGTTTTCCTGATAATAGTTAATGTATTACTTCTCACCAGTGGCGTAGCCAGGATTTGTGTATGGGGGGTGTTAAGAAGCATGCCCCCCCCCCCCCTGTATTAAAGCCGTGGGTCTGGGGGTCCTCCCCCGGGAAAATTTGGATTTTTAAGGTGTAAAATAGTGCTATTTTATCAGTTTTCGGTACTTAAATTTAAATATTTTAATATTTTTTTATTAATTTTAATATGAAATTTGTTTGAGTGATGAATAAGAAATTAGTTAAAGATTTGGTGCTAAGGGGGATGGGGGTTTGAACCCCTAAACCCCCCCCCCCCCCCGGCTCCGCCCCTGCTTCTCACAATCAATGTACCTATGTTAGCAATATATTATGAAAGCTAGTATCTAGCGGGCACACGCAAAATTACTTCAAAAAACTAGGTATCAGTCTCAGAGATTAACATCGACCTGATAGTTCTCAGTTTCAGGTCGAAAATGACAACCACAGTAGTATGTAAATGTCGGTCCAGGGACAGGGTTGCTTGAGAGGAGCCAAAGGAACCGTCCGCCATCTTGGATTCTGACTTCACGGCGGCCATCTTGGATGATATTGACCCTTGACCTTGACCTTTCACCAAAATTTGTCCAAAATCTGATAAAATTTCCATTTTTGTGGAAAAAAATTAGACCAAAATATCTCAAAAATTTTTAAAACAAAAAATATCCCTGTTTCGGAGGTAATATTTCTGTTTTAAGGAAAAATTGACTGTTTTATTCCACAAAAATTCAAAAATTTTGAATTCGAAAAACCTCAAAAGACTTGCCTTAGAAATAACCAAAATTCCCCATTGAGGCTTAAATTCCCCATGTACAGGCCTCCAATAGGAATTAGATTCATGTTATATAATTACCTAGCTTACGTACTGGACTTGCTACAGAAGTCTACAGGCATAAAACAACGCAGAGTAATTATTAAATGTGAATTAATTTATTCTAAACTTGAAGTGAAACTGAAATGGTTACCATCTCACACAATAACTGCATTAAAGAAATTAATAAAATTTAAAAGGATACATATGCTCCAAAATTTTTCTCACAATTCTAAGAAACCCATTGAAAAAATTCTGCAAAGAATTTGAAATTTGTCTGACTCTCTAGTTGATTCGTTAGGTGGAGAATACACGTTATTCACATTAAAAGGTGATGGTTTTAAAATTGTTAAAAAATTTAATAATAAATTCTAAATTAAATTTTTTAATAAATCACCATGTAAAATTCCTAAAACCTGGAGAATCTATGTATGTACTAAATTTCATGACACTCTATAGGCCTTACCACCTCCGCGCTATGCAAAAGATACACACAAACCCTCTTTTTTTTTAATTATATACAATCAGATGCATCCGTGCTTCATCACTCAAGTCTGCAGGCAGAACATACTCACACTGGACATGATAAATTAAGGACACTAAATGTCCTTGGGTGCTGTTCTTTGACCTATGATAAACATACGTACCAGTGATAGCTGTTTAATTCTTTTGTATTTAGGTAGATTGCGATCAGTTGGTGAGTGAATGACTGGGTTTTGAATTTCACTGTTAGTCTACAAAACTAAACCCTCTACATATTGTAAACATGATCTTAAACTGAACTTCTAAACCATATTACATTTATCAGTTAAGCTGAAAAATTTTAATATATGAGATTACAAGGTTCTGCTTTAAACAATTTCAAACAATCAAAATACCCAAATAAATAAATTTCCAAAAAACTTTAAAAAATTTTTATTGGGAATATAGGGAACTTAATGTCTATTTCCTGTTGAGAGCAAACCAAAAGTAGCTACATTGCTTGAAAACATCACTATGTTTATCTTGCGTAAACATTTAGTGAAAAATATCTAACTAGTTATTTTTGTCCAGTTTTGCATCCAACAAAGAGCAGATGGCACTTTTATATTCTGTGAAAATGTCAAGAGATCCGGATCCACTCTTAATGGTGTAAATACTGTTATTTAAAGATGATTAAACATGGGACCCTCCTGCGGTCTGTCGCAGTTGCTCACAAATAATTAAAAAAAACATATAATCAATGTTTTAAAAACCAACTCATGAAACATCAAATTTTCGCATTGAAAAAATAATTGGAATAAATTAATATAAACCAAAAAACTCTATCTTGGATTCAATAATTTAAGTTTGTTAGACTATTTTTTCTTTTTTATTACACATTTTCCTTTGTTAAAGCAGGAAGAATGCATTAATAGTTTACACAAAGAACTCAAAAGACAAAGTATTAAAATGTAAATTGTTTTATTTTGAACTTAAATCAAAACTGCAATATTCATGGCCACACATGACTGCTATAAAAAAAATATATTTATAATATATGTTCTATATTATAATATTTATAATATTTAAAATCAAATATCTATACGCTGCAAATGAAATCTCACAATTGGAACAAACATGGAGACAATGAACCAGAAAATAGTTTGACAGTTGTCTTTCTACTTGATTCCTCGCAAGGAATATTGAAGATTGCTAAAAAATTATATTTAAAAGAAATTATGTCAGATTTTGAAAAAATTGTTGGCAGGTGCACATGCACCATCTTGGAGGATCTAGGTAACTAACTGGCGTCTGCGTCTCCGCGCTATGCGAACTACGTACAGAAAAAAATTGGTTGTCTGTAAAGTCGGTTTACGGACGATAGTTTAAAGTGAAAACGTCATAACAAAACATTGATGAAATGATTGCATACTTTTATGAATAAAATTGAATCATTTTTATTGAATCATCACTATTTTGTATGGATACAAAGAAGGAGTGAAATGAAATCTACAATTTAATTGATAAATTTACTTTTATTTGCACTCGTTAATTCAAATATGTTTATTACTTTAACGAAGAGATTATTTTAACTATAACTTTTATACATGTTTGCTATTTAACTTCTTCCAATCTTTGTTATTCTGTTAAGGATAGGACGATGATAGGAAAAGCAGGAAACGAATGGGAGTGTTTCAAGTTTAATGTGCCTCGAAAAAGTCAAATTGATGGTTGTTCCAATTGAGTGGAAACACAGTGTAACAGGACAATGTGTGTAACTGGACAGTTTTTCGTGCGTACAGCCGGCGTTCATCGATTAATTAGATGTTGTCACATCAAAAACTCTCCTTTATTACGAAGATTTCCAGTTATAGTGTCTACAGTTTAGGACAAACACTTCACGCTACAATGTGTTGGAACCTAGAGACTACCTCATAGTTTTGTATGTATTTTAAACTAGGGCTTATCTAACATAATGATAACATATTTTCTAATTTTTAAAATCTAACATAATGTGACATATTTTCTAATTTTTAAACTTATTTTTCAGAGAAATAATATTTCATTCACAAAGGTTTTCAGCTGATATATTTATTTCCATACATTACACCAACATTAAAAAATTATGTAGCATTAATGGAAAAGTACTAAGCTAAACAAAAGGCAGTGAAAATGTGTAAACAGAATGCTTAGTTAAACGTAACACAAATGTGGTCTATAAGTGAAGTTGCTGTGACTGAAGAGCGGTAGGGCTCCCATAGACAAGGCCAGAAGCTGAAATCAAGTTTCCGTCACTCGACTCGACATTACTCCCACCTCTCTTCTGGTTCTATCAACTTTACTCAAACCAACCAAACAGCAATGCACTCCAACCAATGCAAGCAACCTCGCTGGCTGAAGCTGTGGATGTTTGTAAAATAAAATGTGTGAATAAAAACTTATTCCAGTCGAAGTATGTCACCAGAGCTGGGCAATATCAACAAACCATACAAGCATTTCAAAACAAACTTTGAAAACTTTCTATACTTTTATTTATTTTTAACATACAATATTTTGTGTTTTATTTAAATATATTTTAAGTGTACTTTTTACTACATAAAACACATTTTTAAGAGTGTATGATGAATATGTAATGGTACTTGTTTCCAGGACATACCTACACTAGCAGTTAAATTTTTCACTTCAGCCACGTTAATATTTCAGAAAATAAGGCGTAGGTAACGTAAACAAGAACTACTCCTACATCAAGAGGTGACGAATGTTTTGTTTTTGATGACAACTCAAACAACTAATTTGTTGCTACAGAAGAAAATATTAAAATTTAATTGCTGCAACTTTTAATACATTTCCAAAAAATTAAAAATGCAACAGACTTAGGAAAAGACAAAAGCATTTTCTTGCGGTACAATGCTAGCTTTACTTCCGATGGTTTCTGTTTCGCACAAATCACGCACAAACTTAAACATCACAGTTTTCAAGGACACGGAGGTTTGAGAAATCTGTTGTGCTTTTGAAGGAAAGTCATCTTACTATGCATACCAGACCCCCACCAGTCAAATGTAATATTACTGCCAAAAAACAGTTTCCAATATTTATTTAGATTTCTATTTGCATTTTTAAAATACATTTTTTTTTTTCAGTATTTGGTGATTATTTTTGTCTTTAAGATACAGCACCCTGCAGTATTACATGTTGGCAATGGCCCAGCTCTGTTTGATAACTTGCAGTTACACAAGCAAACCAACGCTCGAAACAACAAGTGTGTACACTTGCAACACACATCATCCACACCGAGAGAGCCAACACTCAGCCACTGTGCATTAACACTCTGTGTTAGGCTGCATCGAAAACCTCATCTGTATCATTTTCTGTCTGAATTAGTAAAATTAACAAAAACTGTTAAAAACCTGTTTTCATGTGAAAACTTATGTTCAACTGAAGGCTTAATATCTAACAATAGTCAAAAGGCTACAAATTATTAAGAATAAAATTAAGACAACATCTCACTTAAATCAGCTGAAACAAATACAATCTAATACTTAATACATAATATTCATAAAATAACATTACTATTTCAGAAATATTTAAATACAGACACACAACTTTACTTAAAATAAATAAATAAATGCCTTCATAAATACACAAGCAGGTTTCAGAAGAAAAATAAATACACTACCAGTTAATGATGGGAAATGGGTGGTATGACTCTTCAATCAATCCTACAGGCTAAAATATTCTTTAAAATTGTTAAAGTTAGTTCTCAATGGTTTTGTACTATAGTTGGCTTTTTACTTCAAATGTATAACTTTTTGCTCAGAGGAGAACACACGAAGAAGACGCGTGGGAAGCGAGTACGCACCACTGAAGCACTCGGCACTGCCCGGCTTCACGGACCAGACGCCTGTGGTTTTACAACAACTCAGGAAGTGACAGTACCTTCTTCTCGATTTGAAGTCAAGTACGCACAGTTCCATCAAGTGCAAAGTAAAAAATAACACAGGGCTGAAAATTATTGAAACTGACTATATTTGTAAGAAACTTTTATAAGATTTTTAATCAAACGAGATTGATTAGTACGGTAAAAATAAAATATAATTTTTCAAAATGTTTGTTTTGGCCCTATTTAAACTTTATGGCAAAAAAAAATTATATATACCTATATATATATATATATATTTTTTTTTGCCATAAAGTTTAAATAGGGCCAAAACAAACATTAAATGAACTTTTGTTCCAGCTCTAAAGTATAATACCAATTAAATGGAAAAATTTCTATAAAAAAGATACCACCCTTTCACCCTTTGCAACCATTTATACCACTTAACCTACCAATGAGGTACAGAAAATTAAAAGTGACAAACTGACAAAAAAAAAGCTTGAATGCAACAAACATTATTATTGGTCACTTGAAAGGATGACGGCTATACCATACATGTAGTTTAAAACTTAACTGATTATTTTTTAAATTATTATTAACTTAGAACAACACTCAGAAGTCAAAAACAAACACACTTGAAAGAAACACAAAATCATCAGAGGAAATATTCATATCACTCAAACAAAATTACATCATACAATATCAAGATTTTATATGTTTGCCTTGTTTTTTGAAAGTTACAAAAGACCTTACTTACTTTTCTACAGTATTTTAATGTAACTATATTTTTGTGTGTTTTTTAAAATCAATTAATCTGTGTGCCTGTGGCCACACATACTTAACTTTTCAAAATTCACAAATTCTCTACAACTTCCAAACAGCAATAAGGGTTTAAGTTAATGCTCAAAATGTACTTCATTTCAGCTTGCCCCTTAAGTCAGTCCAGTTTTGCTGCTGGCTGTGGATGCAGCAGTCTCATTGGCTGCGTGGTTGACAGTCGCGGGCTGCACTGCTGCACTCCGCATTCAGAGACCAGACCATGTGGTTGTATTTGTGGTCAGGTTTGGTTTTTAAAATAGGTTTAACTGTTATGAACACATACACCAGGAACTTTCAAACAAATCCAACAATAAAAATTTCCTAAATACTTGTTTTGTCAAAACAGTGTAATTTTAACTCATATGTTCTAAATTTTCATAAGATAATTTGTAATAAGTGTCTAGAGCAGATTTTTGAAAATAATATAAAAAAACACACAAGTTTAAAAATGTACCAACATCAGTACAAAATAAGTAGTAAAGTAATAAGAGATAAACAATCACACAAATGTTTTTAATACATAGCCTATGTTTTTTTTACAAACTTCATGCTAAAATAATAACATTCACTGAATTTTATATACTATTCCAACATTTTGTCTTTTTTTATTTGCGTATATGTTTCAGTAGCGCTTAAATTCATTAAAGTTTGGTGTTATATTGCACATTGACATGCATTTAGATTTCAGTTTGGTGTTATCGCAATCTACCGTATAATCTTGTCCCGGCTTCAACTGCTCATTAACAGCCAGCAATGCCTCTACACTATCTCAAAATCATCCTAAATGTTTCATATTTAAAAAGCTGAAAAAATTGCACTATGAATAAAAATAAAACAAATTCTGAACCTTATATGGTAACAAGTTTTTTGTATACAAATTGGTCCACTCGTATAAAATCATTACAATACACATTGTATGATTTTGACAGCTAGTGTTTTCCAAAGTATTTTTTACCACTTTTATCTAATCATGTACATGACTTACCAAAGTGGGAATAAATTCATGATCCCATTACAGAACCTCAGATAACAGAATATTGAATGAAGTGTTACGACAGAAAGGTTCAAGTTGCATGCATGCTGCTCCTAAACAGCCGTCGGGCAATGAGCAGGATTGTTGACTGACTACTTGTACCAACACTCACAAGCAGGGGCGCAACAACTCAATTTCAAAAGGGGGGGGCAATATACCTTTTTATAAAGAATCATCGATCCCCCCTATTGAAGCGGGGGGTCCGGGGGCCCTCCCCCGGGAAAATTTGTATTAAAGGGGGAACATGGTGCTATTTAAGCAGTTTTATTATCTAAAAATTTATTACACAGCACTTTCTTTGCCCCCGTTTGCCCCCACTTCAAGGTTTCAGGGGGTGGGGGGGGGGGGGCAAAATACCCTTGCCCCCCCCCCCCCTCCCTGTTGTTGCGCCCCTGCTCACAAGCATATAACAAGAAAAGCAGGAAAAGAAATACCTACTTTGGAAATGGTTGCCACAGCCCGTGCATCATACTGGAATATAGAGATTGTACATGGCTGGCAGATGAAGTATTTGTGGAACAGCTCAGACTTGCTCTAATGGTTTATACCATTGTTCTGATGAAATGAAGGAGCACAAACCTGCGAGAACTACTGCTACCACCACTAGAACAGAGAGAAGAGCGAGGAAGTGTTGGAGCTCTTGGTGAAGAAACTGAAGCCACCGGGTTCCTTGGCGGCCGTGTCACCCTGCTTGCTCTGCTGCCGGTCGTCCGTCCCGAACAGGGACGTCGCCGATGGCTGCCCGAAGTTGAGTCCCGGGAAGCTCGACTCGCTGGGCTCCTCCGGGGACAGGACCAGAGACGCGTAGGCGTCCCCGTAGTCGCTCTCGCAAGGACTGCACACCATCCCCTCGTAGACGTTGCAGTACGGAGGAGACGACGCTTCGCCCCTGCTCGACTCTGGCACGCCGGGGGACGCTGCTTTCTGGACACCGCAGGTGAAGTACTGCGACTGGTTCTCGTCTTCCAGAGGCACGTCCGCGTCCCCTGCGGCTTCGTTCCTGGTGAACGTGTAGCTGGGTTGGTCGAAGTGTGCAGCTGGCTTGCCGGTCGTGGTATCCCTCGTGGGGTCTCCCTCGCGTCTGCTGTACTTACTTATGCCCTTTGGGACGTGCGGTCCACACTGATTACCATCGTTGTATCGCTGTTTCTGAGAGTTTGCTTGCACTGCATGCAACTGCTGGGGCTTGAAATGAATTTCAGGTGACATTTTACTTTTAATTTGAGCTATAGTAGTTTTATTCTGTTCAAGTACTTGTGAAGATGAAAAGCAAGGACCGTCATCACAACTGGAGACCGAGCCTTGGGACAGATGCACTTCTGACTGCACTGCTTGTGCAGCATTACAGCCATCTTTAGAACTTCTCATCTCTTCAGAATTATTCATTGTGCCATTGTTATGATGTGTGTTATCTGCATATGAAGTGTCCATTTGCTCCACAAAATCTCCCAGACTATTTTCTTCATTCAAAACATTTTCAGCATTACTGTATATAGTATCACCCTCACCACTTACATGGTTTGTAGCCTTAGTCCTGACAGGATTGTCATTATCCTGATTTATTAAACTTTCCTTTCCAGCTTGTATGAAGTTATGTAAGTATCTCATTTCAGGAGTTTGTTTTCTTCTTAAATCATCATCCTGAAAATTTTCAGAAAATGAAGAATGTTCCATTTCATTATTTTTATCTTTTGTATGTTTTTCTTGCAGCACATTCTGTTTGGAATAAACTTCCTCATAACTACTATTATTTTCTTGCCTTTTTTGAGTAGCAAATATTTTCTCTGAAATGTTATCTCTGATATTCTCATGTTCCAAAGCTTTATTAGTTTGAGGGTTTGACTCAGTTGCTTTGTCATTCAACTGTGAATTGCAGTCTTTATTATTTACTGGTAAGGCACATTTTAAAGGTATTGTTGCAGTAGTATCAGTTCCTGTAGTACCAGAGTGTTGTGCCCTCATGTGGCTATTGTCGCAAGATTCGCTTGCTGAGTCTTGGATTTTATTCAGATAAGTTGCAACTGAAGAATGAGTTATTTGCTGCGAAAACAACAAATCAAATTCAGGAAGTTGTGGCACAAGTTCCCGCTGTGAAGAAGAAAGTCTGGGTCGTTTTAAACTAAAAAACTGTGAACACATTTCCTTTCCTCTGGCAAAATCTTGATGATCATGGCTACACTCAGATATTTTATCACTTAGTTGTTTTGTTTTGCTAGACAGTTCTGGAACTGAGTACGGAATTAATTCCTTCAAGGTTTCATTGGCTTTTTTTATTTCAGTCTGAAGATGTTCAATCTTTTTCAAAAATACAGTTTTATCATACAGTAATTCCTGAATTATTTTCTTCATCTTAGCCAGCTGCACAATTTTTACTCTCATTTTTATTTCTTTGAAAGTATTAAGTTTCTGAATGTTGTTTTCAATTATGGACAATTCTAAAGTGTTTTTATTTATTTCTATTTTTAACTGTTTAATTTGAACCAACAATGCTTTGAGTCCAGAATTTTGAAAAATGGTATCATATACATCCTTACATTCCTTCCACTTGGTTTCATATTCCAATATAATTGAATCATATCTGTTTCGTTTCGATATCAATTCTTTATTTGTGTCGTATATTTGTTGATTGTAATTCCGTATTAGCTCTTCCACTTTTGAATGAGCCTGAAAACAATCATGCAAACTAGTTTCAAGTAACTGTACTTTTCTTGACGAAAGCTGGAGTTTTTTCTTACAGTCTGCTATTTCATTTCTTGTTCCAATAATTTGTTCATTTAAGGAACCTATTTTTATCTGAATGATTTTGCAGCATTCCTCTTCCCTTTTAATTGACCTATCCAATTGACTTGTTTCTGCGCAAATATAATCTAAACCAACTACACTCATATCATGGGACATGTTTACAAAACGGAAACTATAAACTGGCAAAATAATTTTTTCACTCTCCAGACGATTCAATCTCAGTTGAACGTCAACTTTTAGTCCGTGTTAGGAACGTTCAAAAATTATTTACATTAAATAACTTCACAATATACATCACCAGAAATTATTTAAACCTAACAGATACCATCAGTATATCCAACCAACCAAAATGAAAAATCTACTGTAGTTTATTTTCATCTTGTTTTAATCTAACAAAAAAAATATTTTTAAAAAATACTAAAATGAGAAAAAAAATTAACATTATCGCAATCCAGAATGTAATATGTCAAGTTGTTTAAAATACTATCTGCGAAGTCTGAAACACGGTCATATAGATAGGTCTGGGCTAACTCCATTGTTGAAACTAACACCTATATATACAAATAAGTCATGTAAATCTCGCTATATTGCTGTCATTGGTCAATTGCGAATGATGAAGGCTACTTGCTAAACCACATTACAGCTGGAATTCAAAGTATACAGTTACTAAATGGCCCTTGCTCAAAATTATAGTACTCATTTATATATACAGTTAAAATATATCCTAACTTTTTGTAAGTCCTATATTTCAACATTATTATGTCGTCAGTAATTAAATCATAAAGTAGGAACAAAACATTATTTTAAAATCTAAATTTGTGGAATGTTTTTAGACATGATTCATGATCAGCCTGTGGCTTACTGGATTGATTAATATTCTATATTTTGTTTTAAATTTATCAACAAACATAGAAAATAAACTAGATTTAAATGAAGACCATTGCAAGTTTAACAATTTGTCGTCAGGCCGACTAGTTCCTGAATGACAGTAGCGGATCCAGAGGGGGGGCTAAGGGGCTCAAGCCCCCTCCAAAAGCATCTGGGTCCACTATTGTTTTAGTGTTTGCCTTGACAAAGCCTAGCCTCAGCTGGGTCAAGCCCTTCCCAAACCAAAATCCTGGATCCGCCACTGCTGAATGATACTATTTTGCTGGCTACTCAGGGTTCGGTAAAGGGGGGTTCGGGCCGCGTAACCCACGAGACCGTTATGCTCACCAACGTCTCTCATTTATTTACACGTCACTGCACTGGGGGGTGTGGGGAACAAGCGTGCCCCCCATTAGGGAGAGGTGTAGTGTGTTGGTTCCACACGAAGTAGGGTAGCCAGTGCTGTATGCTAAACCGTGTCCCCTTGCCGTGCCACCGACATTTGGTAGCACTCGTAATCCCCCAAATACACAGGGGCCCTTCGTGTTCGTGTGGGGCGTGAGCCCGCCATCGGCTCTGCTCCGGCCAGTGGGGAAGGGGTAGCCTGGGGGGTGGAGGTGAAAATTTCGCCAGTCTCCTGGCTCGGGGAGGCGGGAACCTCCCGCTGTACGGGTGTTGCTGGCTCCTCCATTTCTGATTCCTGTATCTCCTCCCAGTGTTCCCCCTCTTTTGACCAGCCCGTCCGCCTCGCATTCCGTCTCCTTCGCCGTGGGTACCGTCTCTCCTCCATCTCCTCCCCCTCAGAGTCAGGTACCGTAATTGTCATAGAGAATGTGGAGTCTTTCAGACTCATTTCCATTGGCCAACGTGGGGCCAATGTCTCTTCTCTCGTCTTCTCTTCCTCAGAGTCCGGTTCTGTGACTGTCATAGTGAATGTTAAGTCTGCTCGGCTCATGTCCAAAAGCCAGAGTGGGGCCGGTGTCTTCCCCTCTGTGTCGTCCCCCTCAGAGACTGGTATGGTGACGGACCCGGGGAACGTTGAGTCCGTTCCCGTGGTGTCTGTGCTCTCGCACGTCGTGCCCAATTCAGATTCGTCCCACTCTCTCGTGTCAGGTTCCGCGCACGCCACCGTCATCGTCTGTCCCCTCGTCGCGTCTGTCCTGCTCGCGGCCTGTGCGGCCAGGGTCTGGAGTGACTCTCCCTCCTTTGTGCCCATAGGAGCTTGCTCTCCCACGTCAGGGCTTTGTCCATGTCCCCCGTCCTGGTCTGGGGGCATGTCTCTCTGTGTCACATCGGTCCGTTTGGGCTGCGCATGTGTCGGCGCGATGGGGTGCGGCGTGATTGCACCGCGCCTGGTTCCTGTAGGTTGGTGGTGCCTGATTGGGGTGGTAGGAGGAGTGGTCTGTCCTGCCCCTGTGTTTGGTGCCCGGGGCAGTGGTGCATCCCTGGCGACCATACGCAGGTCATCCCGGTGTATTTTTGCCGGTCGGCCTAAATGTGTCTGTACTAGGTAGGACGTGGATCCCGCCTGGTGGATGACCCGTCGAGGTCCCTGCCATTTGGGGGGCCAGTCCGGCATGAAATTTCTTGACCTGTGAGGACAGTAGCTGTTGGCGGACGTACACCAGGTCCCCTGGGCATAGCATGTTTGGGAACCTGCTAGATTGCGGCATGTGTTGTTGCAGATAGCTCTCCTGGTTCGCCCTAGCCTGCTCCCTGACAGCTTTCAGCTTCTCGCGAAGCTGCTCTCACCACTCCCCTTCTGCTGCTGCCGAGGCCACCCGGCACTCTCCCAGGAAAGCCAGGTTCTGCCCCTGCACCATCTCCGCGGGAGAGTACCCAGTGACAGCACTGGTTCGTCGTCGTAGACAGTAGAGTAAGTTCGGGATGTGTACGTCCCATTTGCTGTGGTCGTCACCCAACCGGAGGCGAAGATGTGTTTTGATTTCCTGATTTCGCCTCTCGGTTGGGTTGGCCCAGGGGTGATATGTGGGGGTGGTGTGGTGCTTCACACCCCACTTCCCACACGCCGCCATCCACCTGGGACCTCGAAACTGACATCCGTTGTCACTGAGCAGTACCTCCGGATACCTAAAACGAGGAAACACTTCCATTCCAGCAAGGACACCAAGGTGCCGGACCTAACATTTGAGGTTGGGTAGGCCTCCACCCACCTGGTAAACAAGTCTATCACTACTACTAAAAAACTTTTCCCTCTGGCGTTCCTGGGGTAAGGACCCATTATATCCAGTGCAATTGTCTGGAAAGCTTTGGCCGGCGGGGGCGCTGCGGATCCTCCCCCTCCGTCCTCCTCACCTTCCGCTGTTTACAGGTGTGGCACTGCCTGACTTAGTTCCTGACATCGCCTGTCACCCCGGGCTAATAGAACATCTGTCTCAAGGCCTCCAGGGTCTGCTCGGCCCCGGGATGTCCTGCGAGTGTATGGTCATGGAAAAAACGTACAACCTCAGCCCATGCCCCAGCTGGTACCTGGGTACACCACCTTTCCATGTTGCCTGGCACCCAGGTCTGTAACACCCCTTCCAGACAGCGCTGGAACGGCATGACACGCTCACCGTACTCCGCCACTGCTGCCTGCGTATCTGCGCCACCCAGCTAAGCCTGACGCACTGCCTGAAAGAGGGCGTCCAGCATGTAGGCGGGGCTCGGTTCGGGCAAGGGCTCTGGCTGTGTCACTGTCACGAGGGTAGCTGGCTAGGGGACCACCTCGTCTGCCTGTAGGTGGCCCAGTGGGGACACCAGGTCCTCCCAGCTCCCCTCGTCCTCGAACTCTGTGTGTGGGTCGGGGTGCCTGGACAGTTCATCAGCTAACTGGTTGGCTTTCCCCGGCACATGCTCTACGTGAAAGTCATAGTTTTGCAGCGACATGGCCCACCTGGTGAACTTAGACTGACGTCGGCCCAAAGGCCTCCTTAACTCTTACAGGCCTATATGTCACGCCAATGCCTTCTCATGCCGAGTGTTGCTTCGTGGAAGTGTTTCTACTCGCCGAGGGTGCAGTGTAGACTTGTGTTTCCTTTTGTATGTACTTATTTTGTATTGTATTTCATTTCAGATTAATTTGTTTTTATAGTTCATATTTCATTTATTTTATTCGTATTATTCACCGGGCGCCTAGGCCGTGGTTCTCCGCCTGTGGCCAATCCGCGCGTTCCGCGGGCTCGCGGAGGGGGGGAGTCAAGGTCGCGGCACGTGGGAGGGGAGTCGCTTGCGCGGCACGTGGGAGAGCAGTCGCGCTCGAGAGACGCAGGGAGGTGGACGCAGGGAGACGTCGCTCCACAGCTAGGCCTTTTTAGTCGCGATTACAGTACAGGTTGGACGCCCCTTGCAGTGTGCGGGAAAATTAAAGTGCGCGGAACCGGGAATCGCCCTTATTGAGATTGCCACAGGCGTGACCGCGGCAGCCCCTTTTAAAGGGTATGTTTTATCGTGCATAAAACCATAAAAACTTCATTCGGACTTTATTTCCTGAAGTCATCCTGGGCAGGCTAGATCCCTTAGGCCACGAGGCACGAACCCTAATCTACCGCCCCTGAGTAGCCGGAGACGCGCCACTAATAACAGGGACTAGCCGCGGCCGTGTCAATTGGCGCCCTTCTCGTGTGGCCACGACTTACAAACTTTCAAATTTTCTCAAATTAGAAACTCAAAATTTTTCAAGTCGGTAAAACCCAGTGACGCGACAGTACGAACGGGGGAACAGGAAGACGGCGCGGCGAGTTACAGATAAGGGATGACCTGAGAAGCTTCTTAGTTACGCGTCTCACGCTCGCATCTTCGCGCCTTATCGCAACTCGACTCCGCTCCGCGCCTTATCGCAACTCCGCTCTGCGTGTAACCCAACCCAAGTCGGCCCGTCAGCCGCGCGCGATAATGTCGAGATAACTACCGAACATTGTGAGAACATTATTGTGACATTGTTAAGACTGTGTGAGTCGGGTGACGTCATGCAAGACATACGGGAAGTTGCTGTGGACATGGAGGCCAGGTGCGGATGGTGTTCATTGCCGCGGGCTACGAATGATATCGCGGGAGGTCACGCGGGAGAAATATGTTCATGTTCACTGAACATTAAAATGGAGTCAGATCAGCAGAGAGAGAGGCGCGGGCGACAGGAAACTTGCAGTGCGGCCGGCTGTCGCGGGCAGCCTGGTGAAACAGCTAAGTGCCATGGATGCGGGATAGTGAAGCATCGCGCGTGCACCGATCGGGGTGAATTTATCCAGTTCCGAGACGGACTTTTTATGTGTCACAGGTGCGAGTACGAGGTGGTGCAACAAGGACACGTACAGGCACAACCGATAGTCCGATCAGTAGGGGTACCGGCGGCACTACCGGATTTTGCGGGACAAGCCCACGAAAATCCGCGAGTCTTCATTCAGGCATGTCGCGAACGTCTCTTGAACGTGCCAGTGGAGTGTTGGGTGGAGCGGGTCAGTGGTCAGCTCCGGGGCAGAGCCCAGGCCTGGTGGGCCGAAACGGGGGACATTTACGCAGGCTGGGAGGAGTTTGCCGCCACAGTGGAGCGACGATTTGACGGACCGAGGGCACGTGCGGAGGCGCAACGTCAGCTGTTCTGCCGCCCACAGGCGGAAGGAGAAGAGGTCGAAGCCTTTATCTACAACAAGGCTCGCCTACATCGGCGCTTAGGGGGAACCGAGCTCATGAGCAGAGTCACGTCAATCGTGTGCGAGCTGGTCGTGCCGGAGTTGCGACCGTTCCTGCGAAGCGCCACAGGGCTACCACTAGCAGACTTCGTTGATCTGGCCAGGGAAATCGAGGAGGATCTACGCTCGGCCGGGGCCGTGCGCAGGGCACCACCAGTGCCGAGGTCAGCAACACCCCGGGAGGCAGTGGCACCGGCAGACGCCCGAGCATTAGTCCCTTATGGGGGCCTGCCGCCTCTGCGGAACCTGCAGCCCCCCATCGGGCCGCGACAGGAGCGAGCGAATCGTCGTGAAGAGCGCCGCCCAGACCAGGAGGAGGGAGGGGCCGGTCGGCCACCGCGGTGCAGGTACTGCAGGACAGAAGAATACCATTGGCACAATGCGTGCCCTACCAGGTCCGAGGTATGGATGAAGAAGGAAGGCAGGGAACACCAGACGGGAAACCGCCAGTAGGGAGCAGTAGATCAGCTGGCCATTGCTCCCTTACTACACGCCCAGCACGCATGCTTGCACCGCCGCTGACTGCCACGCCTGACAGCCACGGCGCGCATCACCTGTCAGCATCCCGCCCCAGGTCGTCGGCGAGCACCACCCATCAACAGGCATCACCGATGGCCTCGGTCGCACCTGCGGTGCCTGACTACGGACCGTCCAGGCTGGGACGACTTGGGGACAACACCTGCATGCTGCTCCGGGTGCCCGTCCTACTGAACGGACATCCAGTTCAGGCCTTGGTGGACACCGCGGCCAGCCACACATACGTCGCGACCCACCTGGTGCCAGATGGGGACCTGGAGCCCGGCGAGGAGGACGTCCAGCTGGCCACAGAGGGGACTTGCGCGCTCACATCTGGGCGCGCCGAGGTAACTGTCACCGTGCGAGATCAGTCGAGTCGAACAACTGCCCTGGTGGTACGAGGCCTGAGGGACGACCTCATCCTGGGCCTACCATGGTTGGTCCAGGAGGATGCCACGATCGATGTTAGAGAGGGTAAGGTGCACGTGGGCCGGCAGGGCCGGAGGACCATGTATTGCCTAGGACAGCCAACCCCCCCACAACCCACACACCCTGTATCATTGGCCGATCTACGCAACGAGGTCCCACGTGAGTTTGTACCAATGTTTGAGGACGTCTTGGCCCAGCAGCCCCAGGTATTTGCAGCCACCGACATGTTACGGCGCACCAATGTCACCGAGCATACCATCCCCACCCGCCCTCACGAGCCCCGGTTCGTGAAACCACTTGGTTTTGGGCCCAGAGAAAAGGAGGTGATTCAGGCTCAAATTGACGAGATGCTGAGAGATGGGGTCGTGGAACCAAGTGAGTCGCCATATAATTGCTTAGTGGTAATGGCAAAGAAAAAAGATGGCTCACTTAGGTTCTGCGTTAATTTCAAACCGATAAACTCAATCACTGTACCTGCACCCCCTCCTTTAATTAACATCACAGATGCACTGGCCGGGTTGGGGGATGCCCGTATCTTCTCGTCACTGGACCTGAAGTCCGGATATTGGCAGGTGCCCGTACGTCCAGAAGACCGCCCCAAGACCGCCTTCACTGGCCCCGACGGTCGCAGATTCCAGTTCTGTGCCATGCCGTTTGGGCTGATGGACGCCCCCGCAACCTTCCAGACCATGATGGTCCGCGTCCTGGATGGGTTTGTTGGCAAGTTTGTCACGGCCTACCTGGACGATGTGATCATCTGGTCACGGACATGGGAGGAGCATGCGCAGCATCTTGCCATGGTCCTCGAGCGGCTGGCCAGACATGGCCTGACATGTGCGCCACACAAATGCCACATCGGGGCAGCAGAGCTGGAATTTCTGGGTCATGTGGTCAATGCAGAGGGGTGCCGGCCAATTCCGGAACAACTGGAGGTGATTGAGTCCAAGACTGCGCCCCACACACGGAAGCAACTACAGCGCCTCATAGGATTACTTAACTGGCTTCGGTCCTTTATCCCCAATTTTGCCACTGTCACCGCCCCCATGACAGATCTCCTTTCCCCCAAGCACAAGTTCCGGTGGACGCCAGAAGCTGACCGCGCCCTTGCCAAAGTCAAGCAATTGTTCCGGGAATGCCACACCCTAGCTCGGCTGAGGCCAGAATCTCATATTTACCTCCAAACAGATGCTAGTCAGGTAGGCATGGGGGCGGTACTCTACCAGCTGGGTGAGGATGGGGAACGGCACGTGGTGGAGTACACTAGTTCAAAGTTCGGGCCAGCCGAACGCCGCTACCACGCGAACGAGCAAGAGTGCCTTGCAGTCGTGTGGGCAGTGCGGAAGTACCGGCACCACTTGGAGGGGAAGAGGTTCACGTTACGCACAGACAGTAAGTGTTTGAAGTGGTTAGATTCTATGCAAGGCAGTAAATCTAAGTTCACAAGGTGGGCAATGACACTACAGAATTATGATTTTTGTGTGGAGCATGTGCCGGGACGGGAAAACCAGCTAGCAGATGAGCTTTCCCGTCACCCAGACCCAGACACCACGTACCAGGACGACAACAGTTGGGAGGACCTGTTGCCTCCTCAGGGTAGTGCACCGACACCACCGGAAAACCCGCCATGCGCAGCTTTGTATGTCACCACCCAGGCAAACCCCGAGCCAGACAATAGGCCCCCAAACACTTTGTCAGACTTACTGCAGGCCGTGCGACAAACTCAGCAGGGCGACACGGCAACGCAGGAGGCTGTGGAGGTCTGTGGCCGGCAGGTGCTTCCTTATCAGCGGTGTGTAGATGGCGTATTACAGACACGCACGCCAGGGGATATGGAGGCCTGGCGCACCCACGTACCCATGGGAGCACAAAAAGCTACCATAAAGTTTTTTCACAATCATGACTTAGCAGGCCACCCAGGCGCGGAAAAAACTCTGGACGAATTGCGTAAAACATTCCACTGGCCGGGGGTTACCCGGGATGTCAGGGATCATGTACGTGAGTGTCAAGCCTGTCAGCAGCGTAAGGCACGCCGTGCTGACGGAGAGGAGCAGCAGCGCCCTCACAGACCCCAGAAACCTTTTCACACAGTAGCGTTGGACATTATGGGCCCCTACCCCCGTACGACACGGGGAAAGCGTTTTCTTGTAGTGATAACGGACATGTTCACGCGCTGGGTTGAAGCTTTCCCCGTCACTAACGTCCGAGTGGGAACAATAGCGGCCCTGTTGGAGGGGGAAGTCTTTCCCCGCTACGGCTATCCCGCAATCCTTCTGACAGATAACGGCTGTCAATTTGCGGGCAGAAGATGGCGAGAGAATTGCCGTAGGTGGGACGTCACTCACCACACCACCCCCACCTATCACCCCCGTGCCAACCCCACCGAACGGAGGAATCAGGACATAAAGGTCCAACTCCGTCTCAGGTTGGGGAAGGATCATTCTAAATGGGATATCCACATTCCTCAGCTCTTGTACTGTCTCAGGAGACGTACAAACAATGTCACAGGTTATTCACCGGCAGAGTTGTTACAAGGGCAGACTCTAGCTCTTCCAGGCGAATGCCGGGTAGCGGCAGCAGCCACTGTGGGCCCCCTGGGAAACGATCTCAGGGCAGAAATAGAGCAGCAAAGGGAACAAGCACGACACAACCAGCAACAGTACCTAATAAGTCACACGCCACAGACCGAACGCCCACCCCCTCCTCTGGAACCCGGGGACTGGGTATACGTCAGGCAACATCACCTGTCGTCGAAAAGACGTAATTTCTGTGCCGGGCTGGCACCAAAGTGGTCAGAGCCACGGTTGGTGTTGAAGCAAATAGGACCAACTTCATACACAGTGCGCACACCGAGTGGTAGGCCGGCCAAAATTCATAGGGACGACCTTCGCCTAATAACATGCAACCCACCATTCACGAACAGCAATGCAGTGGGAAAAACCCCACCAGGTTCCGAACCTGGGAAACCAACAACTGACCAGGAGATAATCGAAGCACGAGAGTATAACGGTCCCGGGTCCCCGAGGGAAGAACAGCTGTTATTGACAGGTGCCGTGCCAGCAGGTACGAGTTGTCAGGAGGAGGGGAACTCACCCGCACCATGGGACGAAACTCCATCAACCGAAGTAGAAAACCAGGGACAGGACACAGAACACGAAACCTTAGGTAGCCATCTACCGAGCCACACATCCGAAACAGTGGCGTGGCCGGATTTCACTGATGAGGAGTCAGACTCTCAGGAGCCATTTAAGGGGTGGCCGCCAGATTTTAGTTTGTCAGATGCCATTTTTAAGGTCACGGTCACGGAGCCAGATTCGGAGGGAGAGGAGACTGAGATGGAGGGGGGGCATCCTCACCACGAGGGACGGGCGCAAGCCAAGTGGTGCTGCCGAAGCATCTGCGAATCCGTGGTCCGGACAGTGGCGGGAATGTCAGGGCAGGACACTCTTAAGGGGATAGAGGTAACATCGCAGGAGCCAAGCAATGGCAATGATGTGTTTCTCAGGTCGCCACCCAACGACCAATCTGGAGGGACAGCTTCCATTCCCAACCCCGTCACCCTTCGCCCATTGCGAACACGTAGGCCCCCCAAGTACCTTGAGGACTATCAGTGGCATACAGTGCCGAAGACAACACAACCCCCCAACAACGGACCCCGCTGTAGTGTCATGCAATTACTCCCGTACTTCAAGTGGAACAAACACACTATTCCAGCCCCTACCCATCAGGTCACCCACATCACCCTGCTGCCCCAGTGCTTCGACATGGAAGACCAAAGTGAAACATGTAAATGAGAGGCATTGGTGTGCATATTGGCCTCGTCGGAGGGGGGGGCATTTGACGTCGGCCCAAAGGCCTCCTTAACTCTTACAGGCCTATATGTCACGCCAATGCCTTCTCATGCCGAGTGTTGCTTCGTGGAAGTGTTTCTACTCGCCGAGGGTGCAGTGTAGACTTGTGTTTCCTTTTGTATGTACTTATTTTGTATTGTATTTCATTTCAGATTAATTTGTTTTTATAGTTCATATTTCATTTATTTTATTCGTATTATTCACCGGGCGCCTAGGCCGTGGTTCTCCGCCTGTGGCCAATCCGCGCGTTCCGCGGGCTCGCGGAGGGGGGGAGTCAAGGTCGCGGCACGTGGGAGGGGAGTCGCTTGCGCGGCACGTGGGAGAGCAGTCGCGCTCGAGAGACGCAGGGAGGTGGACGCAGGGAGACGTCGCTCCACAGCTAGGCCTTTTTAGTCGCGATTACAGTACAGGTTGGACGCCCCTTGCAGTGTGCGGGAAAATTAAAGTGCGCGGAACCGGGAATCGCCCTTATTGAGATTGCCACAGGCGGGACCGCGGCAGCCCCTTGTAAAGGGTATGTTTTATCGTGCATAAAACCATAAAAACTTCATTCGGACTTTATTTCCTGAAGTCATCCTGGGCAGGCTAGATCCCTTAGGCCACGAGGCACGAACCCTAATCTACCGCCCCTGAGTAGCCGGAGACGCGCCACTAATAACAGGGACTAGCCGCGGCCGTGTCAAGACTTTCTCCCCTGCATTGTGTCAAGCCACTTTAGGCACTGACTGTCTGTGCGTAATGTGAAGGCCCTCCCCTCCAGATGGTGCCGGTAGCAGCCTACCTCCCACACAACGGCCAAGCACTCTTGTTCATTTACGTCATACCTGCGTGCAGCTGGGCCGAATTTCGCGCTTGCATATTCAATGACCTGTCGCTCGCCCGTGGGTACCAGCTGATACAGGACGGCCCCCATACCGAACTGGCTTGCGTCTGTCTGCAAGTACAGGGGCCTGTCCAGTCGCATTCGAGCCAGTGTATTACACTCCCTGAACAGTCGCTTGACCGTGTTCAGAGCGTGGTCAACCTCCGCCGTCCAGCGGAACTTAGTCTTGGGCGATAACAAGTCTGTCATAGGGGCTGTGACTGAGGCAAAATCTGGACTGAAAGTCCTTAACCAGTTAAGCAGGCCTAGCAGTCGCTGCAACTGCTTCCGGGTTCGGGGGGCCTGTTTCGTGGCGATCAGGTCAAAATGTTCCGGGAGAGGCCTGCACCCATCCGCGTTGACCAGGTGTCCCAAGAACTGAAGCTCCGCCGCCCCCAGGTGGCACTTGCGTGGTGCGCAGGTTATCCCGTGCCCTGCCAGCCGCTCGAGGACCATGGCTAAGTGACGTGCATGGTCCTCCCATGTTCGTGACCAGATGATCACGTCGTCCAGGTAGGCCGTGACAAACTTGCCAACGAACCCGTCCAGGACGCGGACCATCATAGCCTGGAACGTCGCGGGGGCATCCATCAGCCCAAACGGCATGATGCAGAACTGGAACCTGCGGCCGTCGGGGGCAGTAAAGGCTGTCTTTGGGCGGTCTGCCGAGCGGAGAGGCACTTGCCAATATCCCGACTTCAAGTCGAGGGATGAGAAGATCGTGGCATCGCCAGGACCCGCCAGAGCGTCTGTGATATTTATTAACGGGGTGGTGCCGGGATGGTGACAGAATTTATAGGTTTAAAATTGACACAAAACCTCAATGTCCCATCCTTTTTTCTGGGCCATGACTACCCTGCTGTTATAGGGCCCCTCGCTGGGCTCAATAACCCCATTCCAGAGAATTTCCTCAATCTGCTCCTGAATGACCTGTCGTTTTTTGAGTCCGAAGTCATGGGGTTTGGCAAAAACCGGGGTGTGTGGTTTGGTAGGAATACTATGCTCAGCTACCGTGGTCCACCTCAGCATTTCAGTGGTGGCGAATACCCCCGGCTGCTGGGCCAGCACGTCCTCGAACAGCTCCTGGTACTCCTGGAGTCTGATACGTGTATGGGGGACTTGGGGTCTTGGTCAGCCGACGCAGTCCACTGTTCTACAGCCCTTCTTCCCCACATGTAGCTTACCCTTACTGATGTCAATACTCGCCTCCTCCTGGATCAGCCACAGGAGGCCTAAGATCAGGTCCTCCCGTAAGTTCCGCATCACTAGACAGGTGGTCCGACTGCACTGGTCACGTATTTCGATTATTACCTGGGCGCGCCCAGACTTGGGGGCGCTGGCTCCCACCATTGCTAGCCAGACTACCTCATGCTCCGGGATAAAATTATTAATTAACGAGTCGCACGAAATATCGTGCGACTGAGTGGGGTCGGCGCAGAGCTGGTAAAAAGGAGATTTAAAAAAACTTACACTATTGCTGAGACTTGGATGTAGCGCGAAAGTTGAAGGCTCTGTGTTCGCGGAGCGACCGACCCCTTCGAGCTCCCGATGGTAACTGAGCACGGAGGCTCCGCGCGCCTCTGCGCCAAGGCACGTGAAGCGCGGGAAAACAGCTCCGACCAGTTTTGGACTTAAAAGACATATTTCCCAATATATGGTTTTTGGACAATTGTACATAATTTCCCTTGAATTTATTATCTTTTAAATTGTTATTAAATTGGTTGTTTTTGATTTGAAATAATAATTAATTATTTAGTTTAGCGCATTGCCACACCCGGCCGGGCGCTGTAATTGACTTGGTGTTCGTCGCGGTGCACTTACACGCACTCAGCGGACATCACGCTCAGGCGTGTTTGATGCACTTAAGAGTAAGTGTTGTTGTGACATAACGGCCTGTGCGAACCAGAGGGAGCACCGGCGGTTGGCGTCAACTTATGTGATAGTGCAGCTGGCAGGCATATGCACGGCGTCCTTAAATAAAATGCGGTCGCTGGAGTCAGCCAGTACCGTAAGTTTCGTGATCCGATATGCAGCGCGGTATCACAATGAAGATGGTCGGGATAGGCCCGGTTCCGCAAAATACGCGCCGAGTCGACGTGGGTAGCGGTGAATTAATAAAAGGATTTAGCTATGAAGTTATAGTGCAGAATAAAAATAATCAGTGAAACTAACTTGAATGCTGCCCACGGACACACGTCTGTTCCCGGTGCGGAGTGATTGGAGACTGCCGAAAGATGGCCGCTTCGCAAGGGAGGGAACTTTCACCTTCTTTGTGAGTCGGCACCAAAAACTTATAATAACCTAATTTGTTATACTATGAGTAAAAAACATGTTCCAGTTGCTTGATTGAAACTTTGCACCTGGTAAATAGTTGCCTAAGGCTTAACAGTTGTCTTAAATGATTTAATAATTTATACATAGAGGGGAGTACAGAGGACGAAGAGACCACAGATGTAAGCTTCAGAGGGTGTGGAGGCGGACAGAGAGAGGGCGGAACACCTTCCTGTTGAGGACGGGGAGGGAGTGGAATGGGCTGGGGGAGGAAATTGTGGAGGTCAGGGATGGGAGGGAGCTGAGGAGAAAGCTGATGGAGGGGGGGGGGGAGAGGGGAGTGAGTGGGAGTTCTTGCCACCGGGTGAAAGCCCAATTGCAGGTTAATAAGTAATAATAATAAGCGGCACCAAGTTGGCAACTGTAAATTTAACTATAAATTGTCTCAACGTGCACTTTTTGAGTTTGAATTCCCTTAGTTTGGCTATACTACTATCACAGGCCAATTAATCAAGGCCAGTAGCCGCTGTTGCTAGTAACGAGGTTTGTTTTCTGATCCGTGCGTGCCGCGCACGCACGGAGTCTCTACGACACACTTGCTCAGTGCTTGTGATTAATTAATTTTGTCTTAATGCCTCGTTTGGGAATTTTTTTCCGTAGTCGAGCCCCTGGGGTTTCGTGTCCTGATATTTAATTCAGTTAATTGAGGTCACGCCCAGGGCGCTCGCTTGACTCATCTCGGCTGGGCTAGGGGTGCTCTCCGAAAACGGGATCCAGTAGTGGCGGTGTGGAGCACGGGCTTAAAGGCGTTGCTTAAAGGCCATGGTCGGTACGACGTCAATAGGAAATACCTTTAATTTCAACCAAAATGTCCTTAATTTTTAAACGTTTGTATTTTCCCAAAAGGGTCAAGTTTTCAACCTCTACTTTTTTAATTACAAATTTAAATATTAATTACCTGTTTGCAGATAATATTAATTGCATGATTGCTGGCAATTGGACTCACAATATCATATATAATTTTGTTTGCTTTACAGTTACTTTACTTTGTTTCCTAACTCAGATGTGTTGTGCCATTGGCAGCATTGATTTACAGCGATGTTCGTATTAATTTCGGTAGATGTCAGGATGGGTAGTGTTTCTTGAGCCACAATGCAAAATGGCAGTTTGTGCGAGGTTTTGTGAAATTGCAACTGCTCATTTGTATCATTTTTGGCAATGAATTTAACAGTGAAGCATTGTGGAAATGAAACTTTATGAGAGCATTTAAGTCGCGCAATCGAAGGTGCTGCCGTAATGTTGTTGCCTTTAAAGTTTACGATTATTAGTGTCGAAAGTTCTTTACGTCCAATGCACAGGTGATAAAGTGTTGTGAAAAAAAAAAATATTAGTGATATGGTGTGTTGTGAAAAGTGATTGTTTTAAAAGTTAAAAGCAAAAGGATTATGGAAACTCCATGGCAGCACTTTGGAATCTATTTGGGATTAACGTTCCTTGACTGCTGCGTTGCTTATCCCATCGACTTCAGTTCCTCAGGTAAGACAAGTTGAATAATTGGAGGCTAGGTCAGTTTAACTTTTTAGTACAAGTTATTTTTTTAATTTAATTGTCGAGGGGAGATCATGGTCCCATATAACAGTCTATGTTTAGGAATCTATTGTGAAAGTTGCATGCGATTGTGGCTTTCCTGTTATTATTTTGATTTTATGTAAAGTGTTTATCCTTCGTGTCGTTTTCGTTCCTTTTACTTACTAAATATTGTTAAACATTGCCAAAAATACACGTTGGTTATATATTGTTTTAATATAATCTCTCGTTTTATATAGGTTTATAAACTGTAATGCAGCAATGCAAATTATGTAGCAATTATCGTAGATACCCTATAGCAGGGAATGTTTACCGATATTTAAGTATTTAATTAAAATAAACCTTGCATAATTATTTAATTCTAAAATAGTAAAGCTAGTTGAAAAATTATAAGAAATGTTTGTAATCATCCAGTTTAGGGTTTTGTGCGTAAAAATTATTAAATTTAAAATCTTTTGTATTTTAA
This sequence comes from Bacillus rossius redtenbacheri, assembly GCF_032445375.1. Classification (NCBI taxonomy): domain Eukaryota; kingdom Metazoa; phylum Arthropoda; class Insecta; order Phasmatodea; family Bacillidae; genus Bacillus; species Bacillus rossius. The sequence continues at coordinate 2,778,654 of NC_086336.1, read as the reverse complement.
CTCTGCTCCGATAACTTTGTGCTAACTTTATACACAAAAGAGATCAAAAGGATGTAATCATCAAAACTAAATTACTGTATAAATCACAGAGACCATCTTTAACAGAAATATAAATGCATTTTGATGCTGTGCGATATAAATGTGATCGTCAAGGAGATGAGTACATCCAAAATAAAATTCTTAATGTTTTTTTTAATTTCCCTTTTTAAGTACCTATTCAGTTATTGACAATTTTTCTTATTTTGTAATATGGCATTGCAATATTGCAAGTAGTTTACTGTTTTAAAGGATGGTGAGGTTAGAGTAGCTTCATTTAAAATATTGTAAAATAGTATTAATTAACGGTTGATTAACTTGTGAGTTAAAATAGTTTGAAAAAAAAGTAAAATTTGTGAAATCTTAACCTAGGTACGTATTTGTTTATGAAACAGATGTAGCCTCCGTCTCTGTTAGTTGACATATGACTTCATGGGATTATCAAAGGAAGTGACTGGTAACATTTAATATTATGTTTTGTATCACGTATCCAAGTATATCCCTTGATCCTAATAGCATGATCCTGAAAACATTAATCCAATGGTACATTGTGCTCTAATTCTTGAAATAACTTTGTTCTACATTTGGAACACAGTTTTTGTCTTGGAAATGCACACTGCACCGACAGACACAAAATATCTATAAAAAGTGGCATCAAGACCTATATCTCTTCAAATGGCTAAAGATGTGAAAAGGAAAGCTAGTGTTTTGTTAGTTCCTTTATATTTATCTTCACAATCTCGGGCTTGGTACCATTGGAAAAATCACAAAATTTGCTACAAATTGGTGAAATAAAATTTGTGGATATTTATTTACCTTTTCACCCTCACCCCACCTAAAGAAACATTTTGGTGGATAGAATTTTTGTTAACTATATGTACATACAGTACATAAGTTCATATTATAAATTAAATAAAATTACAGAATTACAGTAGTCAAAGTTAGGCCTGCAAACTATGTTCATTAAAATTTCATTGTTTTACAATATGTGTCATTTGATGTTGTGCATATGTGAAGTAGGCCTACTTTACGTTCTTTATCAATGTAATCTATGAAGAAGCTGATTCCATTTTGACCAATTTGAAGTAATTTTTCTCTCACTCGAGGATGTCAGTTTATAATGCACTCTTCCAACCTGAGTCTCAAGTTCTTGTTACGGTACATTTACAGTGCAAGGAATGTTGACTAATGGCACCCAGCATGAATCTTCCTGGCCATAATTACGATTTTCTGGCCAGTAAAATAATTTAGCTGGCCAGTGAGGATGCATAAACATAATCACTGCATCTTCATCTTCAAGCACTAACCCAATACAACACTTATTATCATAAACTGAACACACATACGAATTGTTTCTAATTTTGAAGCTCTCCATTTTTTCAGTCAAAGAGTACTCTAACAAAAACTCATCAGAGCTAATTTGCTTAGCTGCTATTATAGTGTTAGATAGTGGGATGAAATAGTGCAAGGACCTTGTTCCAGGCACAGTTGTGAACTCTGAGAAACACTTGTTAAGCTTTTCTTCTACTGCGTGAACATCGTTTTTGATTAGCTGAAACTTAATTTTAGTAAATTATTTAGTGCAAAATGAAACATCTGGCCAGTTGTCAAAATTTGATCTTTATACAGTTTTTGCAAGCCCTTACTAGATACTGTCCTTGTAACACATCCTACAACACCATCACAAGCTGTTTAGCATGACTTGTTGCATGCAAAGTCCAAGAAGCTTTTAAAAGTCTTGTATTGTGCTGCATTACCATCTGTGATATACTCCACTAGATTAATGTTAACAAATTATTCATGAATTAGTAGGCTCAATCTTCTTTGAACCTCATATACAAAGAGAACATCATGGTTTATTTAGGTAATCTAAGATAAAGTACAAAGACATAGGTATTACATGTTTCTCCATCCTTTCTGAAGTACAGAATTACTGGATGTAATGTGTAAGCAGAACGCACCCAAAAATATGACTGGATTTCGCCTTGGATAACAGAAAATAGTTTTCTGCAAAGTCCGTGAAAACTATTATTTCATTTGACTGAATGTTTTCTTTCCTTTGTTTCACATAATTTGACTGCTGTTTAGAGATGAATGAGCGTGGTATTAAAGCTGCCAGTTTCTTCAAAAATAGATCAATAAACTCACATAAAGGAAGGACCAATGTTTGTAAATGGCTGCGATCAGTACCTAGTTACCCATTGTGAAAACATAAGTTCATCTTCATCATCAAAGTCAGTAAAAATTCTTGTTATGGGTGAATCTCAGATTACAGGCCATTTTACTGTGGTGTTTTTTTATTTTCACAATGAGTTTTAAAAATTAAAAAAAAAAATATGAGCTCCTACTCAAAGGTAAATGAAGAGATGTATCCTGTCAGCAGAGCTGAAAATGTAAAATTTCAACTTTTTTTAAAACTTCAAAATTCAAGCAACCATGCTAATGACAAAAGCATCCATGCTAATGACATATGACACCATGTAAATGATTAAGCATACAAAAAGCGTAGACAGTAAGTAGGCAATTCTGTCCAGATAAAATACATAGATAAATAAAATTAAAAAAGAAACCTGTTAATTTATTCTTTTAATATTAAATAACAATTAGGCTTATTGAGAAGGAAAACAGTCACAAAATGTATGGTTTCCATACACCTAAATGAAACAATTAATATGCCATTGATCTTCAAACTTTCTTACACATTTAGGGTTCAAAAAATTAAAAAAGCCATTTACTTTGAATCAAATATTTAAAGAAGAAAAACAACAATAGTTCACATAATGCTACCAGTAAACACCATTTTAATAATAGAACTGTATAATTTGGTATTGAAATTTGAAAAAAAATTACAAAGTCCACTTCTTATCTTAAAATAACATGCATATTTAAACATTAAAATTATAGGCCTAGTTCACTTTGCCATAGTTATTTGAAAACAAGTAAAAATTAAAGTGCACCAACATGGTAAGGTTAAACATCACACACAAGGTCATTTTGCTCTAGAGATCTTTAAAAACATAGAAAGCAGCTCTTGAGCCAGATGGTGTTGGACTGACACCATTGTTTTACATTGGTTTGTTCATCAAAGTCAAATTCCTTTTCAGTGAATGTGATATGCTTGTTTGTACAAAGAGGGCACCCTCTGGCTAGACATTCTTCACTAGTTTTCTCACATGTAAGAGCTTTTGACAAATCATCAATATTTCTTTCTTTAATAATTTCCAAGAAATATAGTTTTTGAACAAGAAGCTTCATGTTTTCGTGCTTAGCACAGAGGCACATATCTCTCTCATGTACTTTCCTGGGAACAATCCAAGAAGGCTTGTACATATCTACAGAATGAACTATAGCTGATCCTGAAGTTCTCTGCCTGTAGAAACTTTGCATGCAGATTTTTTAATGTGTTGTTCAAATAGCGTTTCTGCTGTTGCTTCCCATTTCTTGAAACCACATCTTTTTTACTTGGGCATAAAGTAGAATTACCCTCATTTTCTAAAAAAATCCGTACCTTCCTCTTCATAAATTCAATACTTGCTTTCTTTTGCCTTTCATAAATTAATTCATGTGAACGCCTTTTGTTTGCAAGATGCAGTTTTAAGGGGAGAAAATGCTTAGTGTGAGTCAGCATTCTATACTTTTTTTTAATTCTTCAAGAGATCACCTTTGTAAAAATTTGTTTCTCTCTTTCACTTTTTTTAATGCTATCAAATTTGCTTTCCAGTTCCTTTGTAATCACTTCTGCAAACACCAGTTTAGGGCGAACAACATCAGGCACTTTTCTTCCGCGGAGATTTTTCTTCACTTTCGTATTTGGAGTCAATGTTGGAGTCTTTTCTTTCCCTTTCAGCAATCTCTGATACCTTTTCTTGTATTTGTGGTACTTTTTCATAAGGGCACTGTTTACTGCTTCCAATTTTTTAATTTGCCTGTAAGCTTTTGTTTTGTTTCGTCGAATTTGTTTTCTTCCCCCTTTTTTTGTGTGTGCTGACTCTTTCTCTTTCAGAATAGACGATGTGCATGGTATGTTTTCATTACCTTCTTGATTGACTCTTTCTGAATCACACACATTTTGTGCATTTTCTTGTAAATATGCCTGCATTTCTTCTTCCTCTTTCTTATTTCTGTATTTTTTGTTGCCTGCCTCCATTCTTTTCTTTTCTGTCTTTTCTGTCTTTCATTAAAATCAGCAACAAGTTTCACCTTGCCGGTAACTTTTGCTTTCAAGTATATTTTGTGTTTCTTTTCTTGGAGAGCTTTGAGTTTTTCAGGGTCTTTTTTGAGCCTCTCTCCTTTTTTCACATTCTTTTTTTTTCTTCAATTTTTCTGCTGTACTCATTGCAGCTTTCTTTCTAGCCATACTACCAGTTAATCTGTAACTGTATTAACATAGGAAACATACTCCGTAAATATCATTCAAAACATAGTTTGGATTTTCAAATTGAAATGAATAAATCTAAATTTTAAGCATATATTTATAAATAAACTGTTTAAAAAACTCAAAGCAAAATATTTATCTTGATTTTTATAACTCAAGAGTTTTAGTGAAAATATATATAGTACCCTATCCAACTGTAAAAGAAAAATATTTCATTAGCATGGACTGGTGTCATTAGCATGGTCAGCAAGTTCAGAAATGCCCATGCCAATGACCATGAATTTGTCCATGCTAATGAAAATTTTTACTTTAACCTAACCTGACATTAATCTTTGAAGACCCATTAAACTTTCACTAAGCCATGAAGAAGTAAACATAGATAACAATCATACTGAACAAAAATATTTTTTAATAATTACTATTTATAGCAGTTACAACATCCATGCTAATGACAATCAATTTTCATACTCACCATAAAAAGTCCACACAATATATGATAACATCAACTTAGGCTTGTAGTTCCCTCCAAAACCAAGTTAGTTCTGCCAACCTAATGGAAACTAAATATCCTTGTCAATGAAAGAATAACAACAAAACCTTTTTTTTATCTTCCAAGAGCTTACAAACTTTGACCATGCTAATGACACAAAACACTAGGGACTAACTTTAATCCAAAGTACTCTGAGCATTTTCAAAACTGAAATAAAACTTATATTCAGAAATCAGTCAATAAAGTATACATTTTTCAAAAATCTGTAGATAAGTTTCAAACTTAAGCAATTTGGTTCACAAGTCAACCTACAGCTTTGTATACTGTGTCTTGGGACAGCCATGCTAATGACATTTTACAAGGTTTTTAATTTTTATTTTTTTATATTTTGAAATAAATGTTGGAACACACACACGACTCATTTAGAGGTCATCTGTAGCTGTAAGGAAATATATTAAAAGTAGTAGAACTGTCACTGGACTCTTAGCAATTCACTAGAGACCAATTATTTCCCGTAATCTGAGATACACCCAAATATATTCTTGTACTTTTTCAGAATTTGGACAGTTATGACCTTTTCTTAACATGCAATCACGATTTTCACTATCACGTACCAGTAAAATGATAATGTAATTTAGCTTTGATTTTTCTAAATTCATAGAACTTAGGAGGAGGATTAGATTCTGGTGTATTTAGCAAACACAGACCGAATGTGTACCTGGCTGGCCAGCCGTGACACACCATTTCGGCCACAACTCATATAATTTGAAAATCCTACTTTATCACAAGGAAATTTCTCTCGGTATGCTGTGTGTAATTCCTTAAAATTGCAGAGTATTAGGTGCTTTTGTTCATAAACATTTTTGTGTGCACTAACCTTATCTTTGGCACCTCGCATTAGTCTGCTCGTCTGCTTGATAAAAATTGGTAAATTTTTCAACAACTTCTGAAGAAATTTTTGACCTTACAAAGGATCAGGATATGAAATAAGTCCTTTTTATTTTACCAAATGGCCTGATTTTCTTGCTATGTACTCAAAAACATTGAATTCTGTTGAAATTTTCTTTTGTGACCAGGAATTAGGTGCAGCTGATTAAATGTGTAACTTCTCCCTTATGGATGTTGCATACACATTTTTCTTTCATTTGACTGATTAGAAAATTTAAGTCGCTTGCATTTCTCTAGCTTTCTTTTTCCATACACTTAATTTTGAACGCTTTGAAAGTCCTTTTAGTTTTAAGGGTGATGCATCAAGAGTACTCATACTTAATTCAAATCTTCCTTTTCAAATGGTGTAGTGTCTCTAAGGTCTTCCTTCGTTGGTGTAAGCCTGTGAGGATCTTGGCCTTCCTCTTCGTTAGAATTATTCTGTGGATTTACAAACTCTTGTTCTTGAAATAAGTTCATTCTACAGTTGGAACACAGTTTTTGTCTAGGAACTAACAAAACACTAGCTTTCCTTTTCGCATCTTTGGCCATTTGAAGAGATATAGGTCTTATGCCACTTTTAGTTTATTTGCTGGGTCACAAAAATTTTTAAAAGCTTCCCTATAATATTTAATGAGTGATGCATAGTGGTGTGAACATATACTTGAATATAATTTCTTTTTCTTCATCAGGAAGTTCAGCAATATTAAGAATTATCTTCTTGTCTGTGTATGTATTTATATGACACACAGAATTAATAAAAAGTCCCACACTACACTTTTCATATAAACTGGTAGCCATTGTAGATTGTAAACAAACTTTTGGTTTTACCCACTTCAGTCAGAAAATACAAAAAAATAACTATTTAAAAATAAATAAAACAGTTAGGTACATGTCAACACTCAAACATTGACAGTCTTAGATTAAACAATCCCACACAGCTTGTTAAAGTGCACAGACTCCCACATACTGGGCAACCTCTGTGACTAATATCTTACATGAGATCACTCTACAGTTAACATTTAGATGATGCAATATATTACATCATCTACTTTTAAGCAAGAAGATGCAATATTATGTAAAATGATATAGTGACCAAACATTAATTGAACCATAACTTTTCTTCAAACATTTTCTTCTCCATTTTATTTGTATATTTCAACTAAAAATTTTTTGGATATGCTCGATTAACAGGAAAGACGGGTTGTGTTGCCTCAGAGTGCTGTTGGTGCATTATCTTAGTAATGACTCCGTCTGGCACGGCCTGTTTGTCGATGTGGGGGATGTAGATCGGACGGCTCGTGTAAACCTACAGTGATCACGTCTGGAGCAGTGTTGTCGCACCGCGAGCGCCATGGCGTTGTTGCCATACGATGAGTGCGGAACAAGCTTGGACGGTAATAGTTATTCTACGCCATGCGAATGAGTCGGTATTTGGTGAGGATCGGATCCACTTGTTCTCATATCGGAATCTTGGATTAGGTTCTAAAGAAGAGTATTCCGAAACATAATTTTTTTTATCTCCAAGAGTCAGGAAGTGTTGACATTTTCAACACATTAATTGAAAATAAAACATACATCATTTACATGATTAGGGAACGAACAGTTGGTTTTTGTGGCAGAAGTGTAGACCCTGAGAGCATGTCTGCGAGAGGTTGTGCTAGGCTGATGTGTTCCTGCAGAATGCGCACTTCTGGGCGAGGGCGAGGGGAAACTGGTTTGTATGGAACTTTCACTCGGTGGCTGGACGACTGTGTTTCCACCATTTACCTGGGATCACCGCAGTTCAGTAGCCGACCGCTGTGTGATCTTTTTATTAATTTTTTTATTTATTTGTATTCCATTGAGCCTTCTTTTGGTAGAAACCTCATGTCATTTACATATTTACAGTTATACATATACATACAGTTTTACATGTACACAGTTTTACATACACATAACTTTGAATTAAAACAAATAGTAATAAAAAAATTTCAGATAATCTGAATTACAAATATAACATTTCTTTTATACATACCCATAGACATGACATGTCAAGCAATTTCTTATATTTATTAAGTAAGGGGGGGGGGGGGGAAGGCTTTTCTTGTGCCATGCGCAACCTTTTCGGAGTGGGTCTCCTCCGCCTGGTTGAGATATATATATATATTTATTTATTTATTTATTTATTTATTATGGCCTTCTATACAACCCAAGCAGATGGGAAGAAGTTGTCAATTTGCAGAACCACATTTCACATACATATATCATTAGAGAACCGCAATAAAATACTACATAAGTATTACATATGAAAACAAACACATATTTAAACAAATTCAAACAGATAGAAGTTGTCAGTTTAAAAGCACAATATATATAACAAACATCATTAAAAACAACAATGAAACATATATATATATATGTTACACATATGATCATAGACAATAAAACAAAATAAACAAATAGACAAATAAACAATTTATAAAAACACATTACATATAGCAAACATCACTAAAATACAACAATACAGAAATACATATTTACATGATACAAAAATAAAATAAAATACTATTTATCAAAGAATTCTTCTAATGAGTAGTAAGCTTTTTGTAGTAAAAAGGTTTTAAGTTGAGATGCAAATGTATGGTTATATATATATTAAGTTCTTTAGGCGCGTTGTGAAATAATGATGAGAGTGAATTTTTAAGATGCGCGCGCATCACTGTAACACAAAATTAACAGGTTGAAGCTGCCCGCTAAAACGCTCATTAAGTCTCGAAAAAAAGCTACCAACAAAATAGAAATAGAACCTCTATCAGTCGCGCATGTTGGCACGCTCGTCGCCTCTGATCACTGTTTTCATATTTATAATATTTATCCACATGTTTCTAGTTTCTACATTCACAACACGTGTTTTAGTTTCATACAAGTGCGAATTATAAATGTGCTAATAAATTATGTTCAGTAATAATTTAAATTGAATATTTTGATTAATATTATTTACTATTATTAAATATTAGTAAAACAAATTGTGTTTATATACTTTTTCAAGTGCTCCAATATAATTATTGAGGTTAACTATCCGTATGTATTATTTATTGATATAAATTAAAATATTATTGTTTAATATAATTAATACTAAATATTATTAAATTATTAATGTTAAATATTTATTATTGGTTATTAAATATCTACAAAATAAAGAAATACATTTAATAAATTTGTGATAAAAATTAAAATCGAACATCAAATTAAAATATTGATTATTAATATTTATTATTAAATTAATAAATAATAAATATTTATAAAAATAAATGAACAAATTTAATGAAAACTTTTTGATATAAATGAAAAGTGAATATTAATATAAGTAAATAATAATTACTCAATACATATTAAAAAATGAATAAACTTAAATTAAGTTGTTGAATTTATTATTAACTTTATTTATTTTCTTTTATAATATTAAATAATAATATATATTTAAAATTAAGAATCTTATAATATTTAGTACAAATTATGTCATATATATTTATTCTCTAAATTTTATTTATTTCATTTTTCAAATATAAACTGAACTTTATTGACTGTGTTGACTATCTTTTTCCTTCCCTTTTATTATTTTATTGTAATTAATTATTTGCATGCAATTAAAAACTATTTTTAATGATGCCAAAGAAGTATAACTTCTCACGCGCGAACATAAGTACACGCACCCATTTTTCCTTCTTTATTCTGGATTTTTAAGAAAAAAAATGTTTCGTAAACATGACGTAAGCAACTAACAAGTTCAAATTCTATGATGGCATTCGGGACGTTCACAAAGAGCACATAACTGTGGCTTGCATAAGGCGGCAGAAAGTGAAATATACGCAGTATGCGACGCCTCTGCAGTGGAACAAGCAGTAGTGATGTGATGGGACTTAAACAGTCAGTTTCCGTCTTGGTTGTGAACGCACATCTTCCCTCACTGCTCGTCGCCATGTGACTGTCTTCTCTCGCTGCTCATCGCCATGTGACTGTCTTCCCTCGCTGCTCGTCGCCATGTGACTGTCTTCCCTCGCTGCTCGTCGCCATGTGACTGTCTTCCCTCGCTGCTCGTCGCCATGTGACTGTCTTCCCTCGCTGCTCGTCGCCATGTGACTGTCTTCTCTCGCTGCTCGTCGCCATGTGACTGTCTTCCCTCGCTGATGGCTGCGCTAAAGTCTTCAGCGACTCGCAAGCGCTAGATAACAACAAAATATCTGTTTTAATTGTCAAAAGGTTCTAAATTGGGTTTGCAGTCGCCTTTATAAATTTTTCCGGATGCAAGATCTGTTCTGTCGAAGATTTCGCCCAAGCTCTTGTTAGGTTCACTTTTCCGTGATTGGCTGACCGTTGCACGGTTAAAGCCTTATTTGTCCGTGATTCTGTGCATTTTATGGTGCATGCCCTGGGTCTGAAACACCAACACTAGCCAATAATGAGCTGGCAATGTTATACTGTATCATCATGCTCTTGAACTTAGTTCGCGCTGGATGTGGTGAAGCTGACGACAATGCAGTGCTGCAAGCAGTAGATCGTCGGGGAATGATGCAAGACTCGGGCGTGGAGGTTCACTGTCTGTTCGCGTGGCCGGAATACAGTGTAGGTCCTAGCGAGCAGGGACGAATACCCCGCAGGACAACATGTCCACCCAGGGCAGCCACTGCCACCGCTGTGTGCTGTCTCCTCCTGCCGTGCCGCCGGCATCCGGCCTAGTGGTTCGGAGCCCAGTCACGTTATCTTCCTTCATCCACTCCTCGCAACAGAGACTGACTAGCAGACCAGGCCGCCCTAGGCCCTTGCGTTCGGCTCATGCACAGAGGAAAAGTTTTGTTTTAATCAAACAAATATTTGTTTATATAAGGGGGAACAAATATTTACTTGGTGGAACAAAATACATCAAACTCGGTAAGTAACAAAATTAATTTGTTACACCTAACCAAATATACATTTGAGTTGACAAAATCATTTTGTTGGCTCCTACTACAAAATATTTGTTTGAATTAACAAAACATATTTATTTCGCCATATATAAACAAATATTTTGTTGAGGCAAACAAACCTTTCTCTCAGTGTGTATTTAATTTCTTAGTTTAGAGGTTTCATTTATACTTATTTTACTATGCAAAAAAGGTTGTCATTGAGTTAATTGAGCTGAGCTAAGTACATATGTGCTCACACTTCGCCAGTGCAGCAAAGATCGCTGGGATTGGTCGCCCTAGGGCCTTAAGAGGGCGATAAAGGGCTTCATTTAGAGCTGTTTTAGTGGTCATTTATGTGTAATTTTCTCCAACTTGAGATATGATCGCCACTGAATCCGCCAGCAACGTAGTCGGAAGTGGGCTACGTCAAACTAGGGGATTTATCGTTTTGAATGATAACAATGATAACACTGATGCACTGATAACAATGTTATTCAGTTTTTTTTTTTTACTTATCAAAGATCAAAGTTTCTTCACTGCACGTGTTGCATTGGATGTTCTCGCTCGTATGTGCTCACATGTGGAACCACGCAACGTAATGGAACATCTCTGCAACTGCGGTGTCCGAAATGGCGCAAGAGCACGGGAATGGATGAGCGCATGAATGTGTAATAACATGCGCGGTACTGATACCCAACAACACTTGTTGGTTTTCACGTTACGATATAACAATAAGAATTGATGTAATATTTCGAGGGGATCTGTGCACTGATTTGTCACGAGGCCAATAATACTTTAATATTGTACGTTTTTCTGACTTATCGATTCGTTCAAGACTTACAAGTATGTAAGTGTTCGGAAGGGGCATCGTCGCCATCGCCGTGTGTGGAGGTGTGATGTCAGTGCACAGTGCACAGTGTCTGCTGGGCGGGGCCCGCTGACTCACCGCGCCTTGCGCAACACCGGTCCCCTCCCCCCTCCCCCATCCCCCCCTCCACTCCCGGCCACGTCACGTGACCTCGCCGCCGGCCGCCGAGCGCGAGGACAGACAGTT